>NW_006159584.1:565466-638180 GCF_000334495.1 Tupaia belangeri chinensis
CAGCAGGTTCTCTTTCTGCTTCCGGGCGAGTACGAAACCCTGCCTGATGGACGTTAAACACAGTCACTCTTTCAGCGACTCAGGATGCTGCCGTGTTGTAAAGGGCATTTGGATCCAAGAAACACATCACTAGGTGAAATTGAAGGATTTAGTTGGGGAAGGCTGGGAATGGAATGACTATATCCCAGAGAAGTATCACAATGTTAGTATTAAATTAGAACATTTGAATTTCGATTTTGGATTTTGTAATAGTTGAGAATTTTTTTTTTTTTTTTTTTGAGAGGTTTTTGCTATAGGGCATGTGCACTTGCCAGAAAGACAGAGAGAGAAAAAGCGAGAAATCACCCCCCAGGGGGATGGCCACACCTCAATCCCTTCTCCTCCATTCTCCTCTTGGGATCTTGGGCATGCATGCACACGGGCCTGGCGGGAGTTCAAGCCACCGGGTCTGGGACTCGAACTGCGGTCGGCTTCGTGGGAGTTCAGCAACACAGCCATTGCACTAACTGCTGGTCCTGAGAATGCTTTCTACTTGTAGTTGTAATAGTGACTTTAGTCCATGTAAGACAGTCTATAATCCACATTTTGTAATTAGAAGTTTTTGTTTTCCTTTTACTCTTTATTTTATGATCTATTTAAACATGAATTAGAAACTATGTTTTACAGATATCCTATGGCATTACATAAGAAATACAGAGGATATAAAATAGATGACTATTGTATATTCCTTGTTTAAATTGGCATATTGACTAAGTTCATCAGTTTAGGTATCTCCTAATTTTCTGAGGACCCTAGGTGAAGAGAAAATCAGAGGCCAATGGAGAAGTTAAACTGCTCTTGTGTAGCATGAGCTTTTATGCTTTTTCACACTAGAAGCAGCAGTCATTAGAGCTTTTGCCTCTTATAAGAGAAGTCTTTGATATTTAAGAAGTCTTTTTAAAAACAATCTGTAAACTCATCACTACTCATAAGTTGGAAATTATTCTATTTAATGGATTAGTTTATATTTTATTATGTTCAATGAAATACTATATATTAGGGTTTTGCTTTTGTTTTTTTTTTTTTTTAAGAGGTTTTTGCCTTAGGGCACATGTACTCTCTGAGGAGAGAGAGAGAGAGACGGAAGCAGTGAGAGGGAAAGTAAAAAAAATCACCTACCAGGGGAGGGCCATGCTGCAATCCTTCTCTTACGTTCCTTTCCTGGGATCTTGGTCAGGCATGCACACGCGCCTGTCATGAATTTCAAGCCACCAGGTCTGGGACTTGAACTGCAGTCAGTCATGTGGGAGTAATGTAATTGCTATGCCATTTACTGGCCCCCATACTGGGTTTTAAGCACAAAACATTTCTTAATGGCATCTCATAATTTTATTTTAAACCAGAACTTCCTAAATATGATAAAAATAGAAGTTATTTTATGATCTAGACACTTTAAATATTTAAACATTTAATAACATGCAATAGATTTGAATATTTATATTTAAGAGGTTTTTCCCCCACAAAACCACCAGTATGTAAATCAATTGGTTCTTATGCTATCAATCGGACACATGCCTTATTTAACTACAGAAACTGGAAGAAAAGGTTATTCATGACTCAGGGACCATACAGCAAGCCCCTTTACTTCCTCAATTTTTTTACACTCAAATTTCACACACATTATCGAATGCTTCATTAATCTTTAAGAAACTACCCAGAAAATGTTTCAAAATTTCAGTCTTTTATACATGAGAAGCCTATATATTTCAAGCTTATATATTTCCACAATTACATTTTGCAGTCCTTTATACATGAGAAGTCTATATATTTCATATAATGACATTTTACAGAAAATTATAATGTGATAAGAGAGAAATAATAAAGTTTTTGCAGCTATTTTCTTGGATTAGATATCATTTTATTGTTTACAATTGCAATAGCAAGCATTATTATGCTGATTGCAACATGATTTGGTAGACAGTAGACTTGAAGGATTAGAGACAGGTAGACAGGATATTTCCAGTGTCATTACCTGGATGGTTATGGTTTTCCCCAACTTGCCCATCTCCCGCTATCTGACTATCACCTTTATTGTCATGGTTTTAGGAAGTGTTTCTGACCATTAGGACTGTGTAAGCTGGAATTATATGAGCTCTAGCACCCTATATTTACCCTTGCCCTATAAATCCATCCTACATAGAGTATTGTCTGGTAATTGATGTTTCGTAAACGTATTCTCTTTTAGGGCAGATACTGTTTTATGCTAACTATTCATTTCTAGCATCTAGAAAATTAGCCAGTGCGCTTATGATATGTAATAAATGCTTGTTGAATCAGTGAATGATTGAAATTCAGCCTGCGTGAATGGACTACATTTTGTGTATTGGGATATATAGAAAGTTAAGCAAAAAGATGGTGGAGGAAGTTAATGAATTCAAAGTTAGATTTGCTGAAATAAAATTTCTTCTTTTATATACTTGTATATTAGAGCTATTGGAAGTATATTTAACTAGGAATTAAGATTCTAAATTCTAGCTGGTTTTGCAAATAGTTATCTTTGCAATCTTAAACAACTTTACTATTTTAGGTGCTCATTTCTGCATTTATTAAAAGAAGAAACTTAACTCCATTATTTCCAAGGTCCTTTGGGTAACAGAGTTATATGATAATATGAAAAGTTCATTGACATCAACATCAATGATGGGGCTAAGAAATAAGCCAGCTGTGATGAGGAGTATTGCCTTTGGGTAGCAGGTGGATATGCCTTTATTTCCTCATGTTTCAGTAACTTCAGAAATAGAGGAAATTGGCAAGTTCTTCTGACCTATGGACAAAATGAGGAATGCACAAATATCAATACGGTTGCCAGAGATCCTGAAACAGACGTTGAATGGATCCATTCCAGAAGCATAGATATCAGAGAATGAAAGTGCAAGTGTATAGTGCAGAGATAAAATTGTGAAGGAATTACAATTTTTCTGAAGATAGTCCTCATTTTACTAAGAAGAAAATATATTAGTTAGAGTAAGGCAAGATTGATCCAGTAACAGTCACTTAAAGTGATGTCATAAGTTGATGGGGCACCTCTGCTCCTCTTAGCCATTCAAGAACCCATGTTTCCTTTATGTCATCGTGGTACCTTAGGGCACAGGGGTCAGCTGGGTGACCAAGTTAGGTTGCTGCCGCATCTGCGCATCTGGTTTCCAGGTGTTGAGGAAGAAGAATGTGTGTATAGGAGCATATATGCAATGGAAGAACATTTTCTTCTCACTCTGTGTGTGTTTATGTGGGTGCAAGAATTTAGTTAACTGGTCACACTTTGAATCAAAGTATATTCTCTTGCTTTATGGTCAAGAGATATTGAGACATTTAGACTTTTCTCTGCTATAGCATATTCATATCAAAAAGAAAAATAAAGTGTTTACTAGCATAAAATTTCTTAGGTTTGGCTATATCCAGTGACAGTAGCAGTTTCCAGAAGCAATAAGATAAATGCTAATATAAGTAAAAACTAATAAAAACAATACATCTATATTTATAAGTTGCAAACCCAGATCTAAAGGTCAAACATATATTCATGTTTTTTTTTTTTATTTTTATAAAGCAAAGATTATAAGTAGGAAACATCTTTATGCAGAAGTTCAATAAGCTAAGTGGCCATAAGGCGGAGAAACAGACATTTCCCCAGTGGTGTCTTCATGTCATGATCCAATCCCAGCCTCAGCCAGTCCACATCACAGACGTGCAATCACACTCCTGGAGTATATGGAGGGGCTCTGAGACCACACAAGGGACCTTCTTACATGGGTCCAGTAGTATTGCTGTCGTGCCACCATCTGGCCCCTGGTGTTTCTTCTTATAGTGGTACTAATCCCGGCCGACCAGGGTCCAACCCTTATGACCTAATGAACTCCTAAATGCTTCATCTCCAAATATTATCATATTAAGGGTTAGAGCTTCAACATTTGAATTCTCAGGAAACACAATCATTCCATCTGTAATAGAAGCATGTTCGAGGACAAAGGAAAACAAGGCAGGTAACTGGTCTACTCTTTTGCATGACAACAGGTCTTTTGACTCAATAGACTAATGGAATTTTTTTAAAAATTATTATTTGAAGAACTTTTATCTGTAAAGTGTTTCAAGTGGGATGTCTCCGTTTTGTGTTTACTTTTGGTGAACTCATCTATAGTGTACAAGTTTATGAAGCATAGCTCCCTGATGAATGTTACATAGGTTATACCACATAGAGATACAAAATGAAGATGTTTCATAACTTAATCTCTCCCTGCTTTGTGAGACAATCCACCACCCTAACTTCAAGACTTTATGTAAAGCAAAAAAAAAAAAAAAAAGAAAAAAAAACTTTAAAAAATATCCACTGGGCCAGCAGGTAGTGTGATGATTGAGGTGCTGGATCCCACATGGCCAACTCCATGGTTCAAGTCTCAGACCTGGTGGCTTGAAAAGACATGCTCTATTGAAGAAACTGAAAGATTGGAAGCTATAATAGGAAGGGTAACTACAGATGTTAGAGACAGTACAGGAGGGGGTGGAGATAGGTAATAGAGAGTGGGCAATAGCAGATCAAGGAAAAAAACAAATAGAACATCTAATAGAGACAAAAGTAAAAAGTTATCTGATGATAATATACATGACGATTTCTCTAATGACTAATCTCCACTGTATGCATGCTGGGAAAAATCATGTTATACACTGTGAAGATGTACAGTGATTAAATGTAAATTTTAAAAATTGAAAAAAAAAGAAATTAAAAATATACGCTGGTCTTATGAATATGCATACCTAAATTCTCAAGAGGGGAGTGGAGTAGAGAGGATTGTAGTGTGACCATCCCACCCGTGAGGTTAATTTCTTACTTTTTCCTTTCTTTCTCTTGCCAATGAGCACACATATTCTATGGAAAAAATCTTAAAGTCGAGAAAGAAAGAAAATCAACGTATTTGTCTTTCTGTTCTATGAATGAGAGAGACAGGCAGAGGTATAGCAACCACCCCCCCGCCCCCGCCCAAGGCCTTGCTACTGCAATCCACACCCAGCTTTTTCCAGCCCTATGTCAAGGACACGCACAGGCTGAGGCCTCAGGGACATCTGTTTGCAGAAGCGAACTTGGCCTCTTGCGGTCAAGTCAGACTCACACAGGGTTGTGTCTCACCATTGCACCACCACCAGGCCCTTGAAACCTCTTCTTTTATTCTGGCCAGAAAGCACATGTGGAAGGAAGGAAGGGAGGGAGGGAGAAAGGGAGGGAGGCCAGGCCATCTGAGATAAGCAGACCTCTCCCTTATTTCCTTTGCTTCTTGCTTGCTTATATTCTTAAAATTATTAACAGAACTGGATAAGATCTCTACTCTGTATGAATCAATTTGACAATTTAATCCTTTCTGCTACCTTGTAAAAAGAAATAATAATAGAGAAGACTACTTGTCATCTCTCAGTTATGTAAGAACTGTGCTATTATTAACAGTTGCATGTTAGAAGAAATTCACATGAAAAAAATCTATCGCAAAGCCCATAAAGCAAGGACATGTAAAGTGCATGTCTGAAATAAGTGCAACATTTGAAAATGAGTTTTATTATCTAAATAATTTAGTCAGACATTCTAATCCTCTATTTGCTTATGTGTCTTGATATTGAACATTTGTTTATTCACTTGCCCAGCAGTGTCATATAAAGATGCAACATTTTACTATTACAACATTTGATTCCTTTCCCAAGAGGGTATTATAGACTTCTAATTAAATGGACAGAGTTTTGTTTTCTTTTCCCAACCAAAGAAAAAGGTGATAAAATAGTGGACAGCAGGTGGTGTAGTGGTTAAGGTGCTCAACTCCCACATGGCCAACGGTGGTTGGAGTCCTGGGCCTGGCGGCTTGCTTTCTCAGTTTCCATCTCTCTTTCTTTCTCAGTTTCCATCTCTCTTTCTTTCTCAGTTTCCATCTCTCTTTCTTTCTGACTCTCTCTGGTCAAATTTCTCACTTTCCCTTTCTCTGTCTCCCTCTGGTGAGTGCACATGCCCCATGGCAAAAAGCTTAAAAAATTGTTAAATTTGCAACAAACTTGATCTTTCGTTGGATTTCAGGAAGGGAGTTTCCAGAGGACATTTCCTTTCTCTCATGACCTAGCCTTCTTGGCTTCAATTTGCCTTTTTTCTATTTTTATTTTTTAAAGAAGACCTTTGATCAAGCCCCTTAGTCTGAAGCTCGAATCGTTTCTCATGAGAGAACTTGCTTTCCCTGGTCCCTCGTGTACACTTCTGTTCTGGGGCGAATATGTCTAGCACTAAGGTTCAGTTCCACAGTTATCAGGGAGGGGCCGTGGGTGTCAGGGACTGCTCTTAGGCCACTCCCATGAGTCATTCATCTTCTTTTCTTTCAAGTTTCCTTTTCAATATTTCTTCCAGCAGCAGCAGTCTGCTGGCTCTTTTACATAATAAATAATGACCTCTTTAATAAGTACTTCTGTTCCAAGGGCAAACATTAATATTTTAAGAGATGCTGTGCTTTTAGTTCATATGTAGAAATGATATTTCTTACATTAACTATGTTTCTGCCCTGCCCTTGGAGTCTCTGGTTCCTCTATGTTGCTCGGAGGGGCTTTTAATTTCTTTTCTACTTTTTCTATGGCCCATAGGAATTGTAAAAATTTACATTAGTCTTTAATGTCCACTTTTATTGAGACCTAGGGACAGACTCTGTATTTCCTTCCACTCTTTGGCTTCAGAACTTCCTTTTGATTTAAAGGGAATGGAAGCTGATGATTACTGATATGTCCTACAACTGACCCCCAAATAAATAGCTAAAGACTTAAGTAGTCATTATAGTGCTGAAGAGGCAATAGACATTCAAAGGGTCATCAAAACATTCATGCAAAATGTACGTAAGGACTAACTATGCATGGATTTCCGAATTTTTAACACCAATATAAACTCGTACTTTAATTCCATTATCCATGAACTTTTTGAAGTCCCTTCATACATAGGAAGAAAAGTTGGAATTAAAATCATAGTAACCCACTCTTCCAGTTGGTAGCACACATAATGTATCACACTAAAACTTCCAGAGGGTAAAACAGCAGCTTGGAAATTGTTACTCAGAAGGGAACCCAGTCCAGAACTGAGCGAGATGGAGGGGGAGGATTCTGGGAACTGTGACTGTTCAGTAAGTGTGAAATTGACTGTCTGAATCATCTGATAGCAAAGAAGCTAGATCTGGACCTCTGAGAGGGAATATGGGCTGCAGAGAGAAGGTATTACTTGGCCTATGGAAGGAACAAGTAACTGGGCAGAGGAGGAAGCTGTTCTCTGGAATCTCAGAGAGATGGATTTTCTTAGGTTTTCTAGCAAGGGATTGTAGCCATCTGAGGTTCCAAGAGGCTCATGGCCTACAAGGATAAATGTGTTTGTTTCTATTAATAGACAACAAATGCATTAATTCCTTCTTTCAATTACTCACACACTTTTTATTAAGTTAGATGCTGTTTTATCTACGATAGTGAGTAAAACAGTCAAAGATCCCCGTCACTATGGAGATGACAGATGACGTTTACAGGGGAAAGACAGATAATAGAAAAATAAACAAATAATAATAGCAGTTTAGATTATCATAAGTGCTATGAGGAAAAGGCAGGGAAGGAGGAAGATGTTAATCTGGAGGGGGGGAGTGGGTGTAGAGATTTTAAAGAGCTTGATCCTTAAGAAGATAGTATTTGTGCAAACACCTGAAAGGTGAGCATTCCAAGAAAAAAAGAGCAAAAATCAAAGCCTCTGAGGCAGATTGTACCTGAACTATCTCATAAACAGCAAGGAGGCCAACATGACTGGAAGGACAGGAGCACAGAGGAAAGAGAGGGGTGGGGAGCAGTTCGGATCATGCACAGATTTGTGGAACCTTGTCTAGACTTTGTCCTTTTCTCTGAGTGATCGAGGGTTATCCTTGAGGAAATGAACATGAGTGGTATAATCTGAGTTATGTTTTCAAAGAATCACTCAGACTGCTTTATTAAGGATAATTTAAAGGGGACAGAGAGAATAGAAACAGAGAGATCATTTCAAAAGATATTAAAACAAGCCAGGCAATGTATTATGTTGGCTTGAAACAGGGATATATAGTGAAGAGGGAATGAAGGAGACCTATAGTTCAGGAATAAAGAACAGTATCTGTTGACAGCTTGGCTGTGGATTATTCAAGAAAGATGTTGAGGGTATATTCTGGTTTTGAGCTTGAACAACTGGGATGATGAAAATGTTTCAGTTAACTAATTTGGAAGACAGTGTAAGAGGAGAATGTTAGCACGGGGCGAGATAGAGGAAATTAACATTTGTGGTTTTGAAACTGTTGAAGTTGACATGCTTAAAAGCCAAGTAGAGAGGTCAAGTAGGACAATTGGATGTAACACTGGATTAAAGGAAGGTGTGACATAAAAATAAATTTGGAAGGCAATCAACATCAAGGCATGAATTATGATAAAAATAAATTGGAGTTGGGGGAACTTCAGCACAGCTAACTCAGAGAGCAGTTTTCTGTTATCAGCATGTTTCATCAGGACTCTTGAACACGATTCAGTGCTTGAATTAGCATATGTTTGTTGATCATGGGCAGTATAGTCTATCGGTTATCAGCAGAACTTGAAATAAATTGTCTGAGTTTGTATCCATCTGCTTGGTCATGGAGAAATTACTTAATCTTTTCATGCCTCATTTTCCTCATATAAGAACCGTAGCTGGTGATATTATCTATCTTAAATGTTGTAGTAAGAATTAAATGAATTAACATAGAAGCTATTGGAATAATGTTTGGTACAGAGTGAATTCGATACATGCTAACTATTATCATCATAATTTTTATTACTCGTTCTTTTATTCTTTCTTAATATCATATTTGGAACAGATGCAATTGAGCACATCATTACTTTCTGTCAATTTTTAATGGAGAAAAATTACTCTCATTTTAGAGCAATTTCCTAACTCATATTTGTATAAATTATGGTTGTTCCTAAATTGCAATTATTATTCATGATTATAAAGCAATCATATCCCCCAAACAACTGAGTTTTTTGAAAAAAAAATTGACTGTGAAATAAAATTTTATGATATGCATCAGATAGATATTTTTAAATAACATTTATTTCCAATTCACCAAACTTTGTGATTAGACCTAGTATAGATAGATCTGTGCAGAGGTAACTTTTTGTATATATCTCATAATTGAGTAATAGTTTGCATACATTTGAAATGTACAGATTTAAAAAGTATAGTTCTCCGAGCTTTGAAAAATTCATACACTCACGTACCTGTGCCTTTTTATGTAGAGAACACTTCCAGCACCCCTGGAAAATCTGTCATGTGCATCTCAGATAATCCATCTCCATCACTGCAGTAACTGCTGTCTTAATTTATTTCATCATCTATGAGTTTTTCCTGTTTAAGAACTTACAATATTTACTCTCTTGTGTCTGATTTCTTTTATTTGGCACATGTTTTTTGAGGTTGAGCTATATATTTAGGGTAGATTAGCTTTTTTGTGAAATTTTTTAAAAATTTTAAGCTTATATCAAGTTTTGTTTCTCCAATTTTCTATTGACAGACATTTTGGTTGCCTTCTAACTTTTGGCTAATTTATATATAAATAAATACATATATATTTACATATATGTGTATATATTATTTATATGTGAGTCTGCTACAAATGTTTTTGTACAAGTCTTTTTATTCATGTTTCCACTTCTTATGAACAAATACTTAGAAATGGAATTGCTGGAAGATAGGGTAGTTGCATATTTATCTTTGTGAGAAATGACAAGATTTGTTTTCCAAGTGGTTTTATAGATTTACATTTTCCTTCACTCTGAGAATTACAGCTGTTCCACAGTCTTGTCAACAATCGATGTTGTCATTTGTTTTTATATTAGACATGTTGGTATGTATGTAATAACATAATATTCTACAATTATTAAAAATTTGTATTTTGTGGGGGAGAGGTTTTTGCTATAGGGTACGTGTGATTGCCAGAAAGATAGAGAGAGAGAGAGAGAGAGAGAGAGAGACAGAAAGTGAGAAATCACCCCTCTAGGGAGGATGGTCACGTCGCAATCCCTTCTTCTCCATTGTCCTCTCAAGGATCTTGGGCACGCACACCCGGTGTGAGTTTAATCCACAGGGTCCAAGACTCAGACCATGGTCGACTACATGAGAGTCCAGTGACATAGCCATTATGCCAACTGTTGGGCCCAATTTGTATTTTCTGATGACTACTGATGTTGACTACTTTCTCATGTGAGTGTAGGCCACTTATTAAACTCCTTTTCTGTGATCACTATTCAATATTTTTAGTTAATTTAAAATTGTGGTTGTTTAATTTTTAATGAGTTATAGGATTGATTTATTCTGGATTTTGAGGCTTTTGTCTGATACATGCAATGACAGTGTTCTTGCATAATCAGTGACTTTACTATTCGTTTTCTTCCCCATAGTGTCTTTTGATAAATCAAAGTTTTAGTTTTGATAAAGGCAATTTTATGTTTTTTTTTTTTTTCTTTTTAAGATTAGCACTTTCTGGGACCAGCAGATGGTGTAATGGTTACCTTGCTAGACTCCAACCTAGTCGACCATGGTTCAAGTCGACCTGGTGACTTAAAACTCATGCTGGGTGGGTGTGCGTGTGTTCCCAAAATCCTGAGAGTAGAGTGGAGGAGAAGGGATTACAACATGGCCATCCCCTCTGGGGGGTAATTTCTCTCTTTCTGTCTCTCTATCTCTTGCTCTCTCTCTCCAGTAAGCACATCTGCCTTATAGCAAAAAAAATTTTCTCTAAACAAAGAAGAAGATTAGCATTTTCTTTCTCCTGTTTAAGAGATCTTTGTAAATGATAAAGTTGCAAAAATATCCTCCATTTCTGTTGTGTTTGTTGTTAGGCAAGAGTTAAGTTTTCTTTTTACTTTATGAGTGGCTAGTTGCCCCACACCTTTTGTTGAGAAGAGTGACTATCTTTTCTCCATTGAACTGCTTTGCCATCTTAGTAAAAAATCAATTGGGGGGGGCAGCCATTAGCGTAATGGCTATGTTGCTGGACTCCCATGTAGTTGACCGCAGTTTGTGTCCCAGACCCGGCGGCTTAAACTCATGCCAGGCGCCTGTGCGTGCGTGCCCAAGATCCCGAGAGGAGAACGGAGGAGAAGGGATTGCGGCATGGCCATCCCCCCTGGGGGGTGATTTTTCGCTTTCTGTGTCTATGTCTCTCTCTGTCTGTCTGGCGAGCGCACATGCCCTATAGCAAAAACCTCTTCAAAAAAATCAATTGACTGGGGCCAGCAGGTGGTTTAGTGGTTAAGGCACTGGACTCCTACATGACTGACTGCAGTTCAAGTCTCAGATCCAATGCCTTGAAAATCACACTGGGCACATGTGTGTATGCCCAAAATCTCAAGAAAATAATGGAGGAGAAGGGTTTATGGCATGGCCATCCCTCATGGTGGATGATTTCTCACTTTCTCTCCCTCTGTCTCCAGTGAGCATTCATACCCTATAGCAAAAATCTACGAACAAACAAACAAAATTGACTATGGATTAACTTCAGATGCTCTATTCTATTCAGTTGTACTATTTGTGCCTATTTACACTACTAACACATTGCATGATTACTTGAGAAGTCAGATATCAAACTCATTAATGACATTTCATTTTGTTTGGGGAGATGTGGGGACTGTCTAGGTCCACTGTATGTCCATGTATATATAGAATCAGCTTGTCAGTTAAAGAAAAACATTTAGATAGCTCTTTTACTAGCATGATGTTGAATCCATAGATTAATTTGAGGAAAATTTACATATCATAAGTGTTGAGTCCTTCAATAGCATGACCATGGCTTACCTCTCCATATATTTACATTTTGAGTTCTTTTCCAAAATGTTCATAGTTTTTGATGTTGAAGGCTTACAAATATTTAGGTCAATTTATTTCTAAATATTTTGTTGTACATCTATTGCTTATTTTATTTCATAAATATGTTGCTTCTGTGTAAAAAGACAATTTTTGTTTATGTTTTTGTATTTTGTGACTCAACATCTCCAAGCCTTATGCAAGAGCCACAGCCCCCTGGTTTAAAAGTAGAATCTGTTCCTAAATATCTCATTATCAAGATTGATATGATTCATAAATCATTACAATTAACAAAAGAATGAACAAGTTTGGGGCCAACTCTATGGCCAGGTCATGTAGGGAGCCAGATCCCATATGGCCAACCATAATGGGAATCCTGGCCCCAGGTGGCTTGGAAAACACACCAGGCATATGTACCTGTGTGCCCCAAACCCTGACACTGTGGAGAAATAGAAGAGAAGAATTGCAACATGACCATCTCCCTTTGAGGGTTGCTTTCTCCCTCTGCCTTTCTCTCTATCTTTCTCTTTCTCTTTCTCTCTGGTAAGCACACTTGTCTACTGACAAAAATTTTTAAAAAATATGTATTTGGAAAAGTTAAGAAATTTTCCAAATACATATTTTAAATGAAGTCCTGTCTATAAGGAATATTTTTACTTAGGGTAAAGTAGTTTACTCAATTTTTTTTTCCTACTGTTTGATTGAGATTTCTTTGTAATGAGCAGCTTTTGGAAAAAGAAAGAGAAATATAACTTTAGTGCACATGACATTGTGAGATAGGTCAAGTTTAGGGGACTCTCCAGAAATCTCCCAATCGTCAATAGTCATTATGAAGAAGTTGATTTCCTGGGGAATGACAGAGTAGGAGAAGTTAAGAGTAACCTAGAGGTGGAAGGCATCAAAATAAAAATTATAATTAAAATTTTATTGCTGGGCCAGTAGGTAGTTTGGAAGTTAAGATGCTGGATTCCATGTGGCTGACTGTGCATTTCAAGTTGCAGACCCAGCAGCTTGGAAATCACTCTGGGTGTCTGTGCTTAAATGCCCAAAATCCCAAGAGAAGAAGGGATTGTGGTGCGACCATCCCTTACCACCACAGGGGATGATTTATCACTTTCTCTCTCTCTTTCTCTTTCTCTCTCTCTCTCTGGCAAGTGCCCATGCCCTATAGCAAAAAAAAACTGAAGATAGATAGATAAACAAACAAACAAGCAAACAAACTTTTTTTATGAGTTCATCTCTTTCTTGTCTGTTATACTTATGGATAGAGGAACAAAGACTATAATTCAGATGTGGGTACAGGCCTGGCTAGGTATAGCACCTGCAAAGTCTATATGTTTTTTTAACATATATTTTAAAATGTGTTATTTCTACTCATTTTCTTACTAAAAAAAAATTCAGGACTATTTTGTGGACAAGAAAAGAAAGTTTATATCCAATACCAAAACTTCTTGCTCTCTTAGGAAATAGCCCTAATCATAATCCAATTTTCCTTGCAAGATTCAGTGATGGTATAACTGAACAAACCCAGTTAATAAATATTTATTTGACTTCTGTTTAATTTTCCCTTAAAGTCTGTTAGGCTGTGCTTTAAAGATAGGAATCTTGAACTTTGGAGATTGTGTACTGCCCTAGTTAATGAGAGAGAACCAGAAACCAAGAAAATAAACTATATTCCAGGCACTAGAATATATAAACTTATGCTAGAAACCACATATCTCTATAACTTGACATCCAAAAACTAGGCACAAAAATTCCCTAATTTTTATATAACCATTAAGCATGACATGATGTTGTATGTCATGGAAAATTTATCTTTCTTATCTATAAGTTAGTTTACCCAAACATATTTTTTCCAATGATCTAGTTTCTGAATGAATTCACTTCTGAAGAGAACAATTGATTTTTTGATACATTGGCTAGTTGATTTGAGAAAAAACATATTTTCCCATTCACCTAAGTTACCTACATAACCATTCTTAAATTATACTAAAGGTTAAAATATTTGAAACACTAATTCCTCAACATGGTACCTGAAAAGTACATGATCTGAAAAGAAAACAACTAACCATGTAAGGGAAACAGTTTTAAAAAATCATTTTTCAGATATCATTCACCACCATCAACCACAGTTGAATTTAAACAGGTTCACTGAAGTAGCAAATACATTTTATCTCTCCACCAGGCCTAACCTCTGCTGACTCACATAAATATTTTTTCCCATGCCTGAGTTCTGTTTCCTCTTCAGTGAATTCTTGATGACATCAAAGTACTTGAGATGTATTTCTGATTCCTTCCAATGATGAAAATGTTAAGTGTTAATTTGTCAACTCAGATTTTACCTGTGACTTTAGTAGAACTATCTAAATATGTCAAGGAGGAAGGAAAACAAATTGATGAGGTTGAAGTACATCTTTATTGCATAAAAGACATTTAATACTGATGTGATGGGAGACAATCAGCACTTTTGTACTCTACTTAAAAAAGAGAAAATACTTAATTCTCAGTTCTTGTTGAGTCCTCCTCTCAAAAAAAAAAAAAAAAGGAGCATAACCCTTGGCCTATTTTTGAAAAAATATTTTATTTTTTCATGATAGAGTGTGAGTATGTGCACACAAATGTAAAAGAGAGAGAGAGAGAAATAACCACCACAGATTCTGGTCATGCCATGATCTACTTCCTTCATTCCTCCAGCCCATTTGACCTTTGGCATTTGCATGTGGTCACATTGGGTTTCAGGCCAACTACACTGGGATTCCAACTACAGTCATCATATGGGGTCCAGCTTCTCTTGAATGTTTATTGATTACCATTGTCTCATAAAGCTGGCCTCCAGGACAAACTTTTAAGTAATTTTCAGTTCGTCTTTTTTTTCTAACACATACATTGAATGCTATTAAGTATCTTCTAAGTAAAGTGTTTGCTGCTTTGTACATGATTTTATATGTAATATTTTGGTAAATAATTTTATAATTTAACTTATTTTAAAGTATCACCAACCAGATCTTGATGTCATGATACACCTCCAGCTTGCGTGAGCACATCCATGGGCACATCCATGCTTAGGAAGGCCTTCAGATGAGAGTCAGGGACCCTCTCATGTGGGTCAGTCTCACAGAATATACGCCATTGTCCAGCCTCTACAATTTAAATTTTAATTTATTCTCTAACATATGAGATTTTAGTAATTCTCTCATTTTGAAGTATCTGTGACTATGTGAAATGCTTGCATCACAATCAGAGAACTTAAAATTATATTGTATTAGGATCGGCATGTGGCGTAATGGTTACATTGTTGGACTCCCACATAGTTGACCTCAGTTCGAGTCCCAGACCGGGCAACTTAAAACACACACTGGGTACATGTGCATGTGTGCCTAAGATCCAAAGAGGAGAATGGAGGAAAAGGGACTGTGGCATGGCTATGCTCCCTGGGGGATGATTTCTCACTTTCTGTCTCTCTGTCTTTCCAGAGAACACACATGCTGTATAGCAAATATCTCCAAAACAAGAAAAAAATACATTGCCTCAATTAAATATTTTTTAAGACTTGTCTACAATATGCTTATTTTGAAAACTCTTCCACGTATAATCTTTTGTGAGCTCTATTAGTTACAAATGGGAGTATTAACACATCACACAATAATGAGAAATTTAATTTTTGCCCTTAACATCATATGATGTAGCATGTATCAATTTTCTGTGACTGCTGAAACAAGTCACTACAGATTTAATGGTTTAAAACAACAAAGATGAACTATTGGGTCCTCAGAAAAGTCATAATGCATTTTTGCACAGAAAATAGAAAAAATCCTCATGACTTTTCCAACAACCTGGTATTTTAAAGCTCAGATCAACTATACGATAGGTCTCGCTTGGTTAAAATTTAGATGTGTTAGTGCTGTATTCCTTCTGGCAGTTGTAGGGGAGAATCAATTTCCTTGCCTTTTCCATTTTCTAGAGGATGCTGATATTTCTTAGTTCATGGCCCATATTTGGAGGCATTTAGCTCTAATGCGTGCAATCACATCACTCCAAACTTTTCCTCCCTCATAGCTTTGCTTCTTTTTTTTTTTTTTTCCCTTTTGCTCTCTTCTCTCCTCTCTTCTCTTTTCTCTTCTCTTCCTTTCCTTTTCTCTTTTCTTTCCTTTTCTTTTCTTCTTTTTTCTTTTCTCTCCTCTCCTCTTCTCTCCTCTCCTCTCCTCTCTTTTCGTTCCATTCCTCTTTTCTTTTCTCATTTTATCTTTGACACTCTCCCCAATGTTATTCTCTTTACTTGTGATTTCTCTCTTTTTTTTTTTTTGGAGAGATTTTCACTGTAGGGCGCGTGCGCTCGCCAGACAGACAGAGAGAGACATAGAGACAGAAAGCGAGAAATCACCCCCCAGGGGGGATGGTCACGCCGCAATCCCTTCTCCTCCATTCTCTTCTCGGGATCTTGGGCACACACGCACACGCGCCCGGCGTGAGTTTTAAGCCACCGGGTCCGGGACATGAACCGCGGTCGACTACGTGGGAGTCCAGCGACATAGCCATTACGCTAACTGCTGGTTCCCTTTTCTTGTGATTTCTCTTGACTTGTGAAATCACAAGACCCCTTGTCTTCAGTAAAGTTTACCCCGGAAGCAAAATTCTGCTTGGCTTATGTGCGTCTTAGTTTTGTTTTCTGTTTTTTTGCTAGAATGCTTGTGAACTTGCAAGATAGAAACAGAGACAGAAGGAGAGAGAGAGAGAGAGAATGGCCATTCTCCAATCTCTTCCCGTCCATTTATCCTTTAGGCATTTTTGGACACACACACACAAGCACCTAGCGTATTTTTTAAGCCACCAGGTCCAGGACTTGAAATTCATGGTGGGTCATGTGGGATCCAGCTGCCTTTTCCACCCTTCCACTGGCCCTCATTATTAGCTCCTTGGCTTCTCTGTACTGATAAAAATTGGCACATATGTTGTACAGCAAAGCAATGCAGAATATTACATTCATTGTAAGCATTTCCCTTCTCTATCAGAAAGTGTTCACTGAAGTATTATCTGCCTCCTGTTCTGATGACCTTTGGTTGTTTTTGATGGAAGTGTTTATAGGATACAAGTATTTTTCCTTCCTAGGTAGAATCATATATCTTTCTGTTCCCATTTATTTCTGCCTTGAATTTGAACTAACTCATCCCTGAGCTCATCCAGCTCTTAAAATATCTCTTCAAGTGCTGCCAGTATCAGCCACGTATACCCTACTACCATTCCGCTGTCTACTCTTCTCCCCTAAAAGAACATCATCATTAGGCTCATTCTTTTCAACCAATTACCTTTGGTGACAATTTTTCCCACTGCATTCTCCAAGTGTAGCTTTAATTGTTTTCCCCACCCTTTAATTTCTTATTCAGTGGTACATATGTTAAGGCTTATTCACAGAAGCAGTCCATTCCTGGTACCACTTTGTAGCTTAACACAATGAAAGTTTACTTCTTACTCGTGCTCAATGTGAGTTATGTTTGGAGTATAGGCCTATTACATATGGTCAATCAGAAAACTAGGGTGGTTACATCTGTTTAGTCCTGTAGTTCCCCTATTCAAAATGAGGTCTCTCTCTTGTTATTTTTTTTATTTTTATTTTTTTTGCTGACACTTTCACTCACAGTATACAGCTTATTATAATTGCATTATAATGCCTAACTATAATGGAGCTGGAAGGATAAGAAGTTGGATACTGGTGTGTATTAGTAAAGTTTACCCCAGGAGCTAATGTTTAATGATTACCTACTTATGCCAGACTCAATGTGAAACCTACACATATCATTTCATTTCACTCTTATAACAAATGTAAAGCACTTTTATTACCTCATTCACCATAGCTTATGCAGGTTTAGTGGCTGTTTACAGGTACATAGCTAGTAAGTGTGACAGCCAGGCTTCGATTCCAGATGCTGACCCACTCTAGAGCTTTGTAATTCCCCTCTTGTGCATAAAATATTTCTGCAGTATTTGTTGAATGGGTAAATATTATGTGGGAGGGTAGTTGGTATAGCAGCAAACAGTCTTCTTCTGGAAAAATATTGTTATTGCACAATTTACTTCATCGGTAAAAAAACATCATCAAAGAAACACATCATCATCATATGTCATCAAGATCTGAGATATGACATGGGTCATGTTTTTTCTCTAAGAAATTACTAGGTCAAGAGAGCTGCTTTCTGTAACTGGTTACGTATATCTGTTTATCTATCATCTATCTATTATGGTTCTGTTTTCTTCATCATTATAATTATATTCTCATGTCTATGATTAGAAGAGGGATTTGTCTTTTCTAGCAAGTGTATCTACTTGTTGAAAAAGTAAGTACAGTAAGGAACAACTACTCATTATCCTTTATAAAAATAATGTACTTTTATGGCTATTGTTGATATATCTCATGAGATTTTTCAGTATCATTGGTATGATATTGCAGTAAATCTTGACTGGCACAATGTATTTTGAAGAATTTACTTTTTAAATCAAAAAAATATTTTTAGGGGAGAGAAACAACTACCCTATCAGGGTATCACCATGCTCTCTTATCACCCTAGTCCAGATGCCCAGGATCACAAATGGCCTCAGACATGGTTGGTGTGTTCAGGTTGACCTGGGATTCAAACGTGGTCCTCCCATTTGTCTCCAGCATCATATAGCAGTGCCCTATGGCTTGCACTACCATGACTGGGCCATAATGCTCTTTTAATTGCCAGAGAGCATGTGCACTCACCAGAATGACAGAGAGAGAGAGAGACTGAGAGGGAGAGAGGGAGAGAGAGAGAGAATGAGAGAATATCCCTCCTCAGTGGGCATGGTTGTGCTGCATTCCCTTTCTTCTATTCCTCCTGTTGGGAGCTCGGGCAAGCTTACCCAAGCATCTATTCTATTTTTCAAGACAATTGGGGCCAGGATTTGACCTGTGGTTGGTCATGTGGGACAGTGGGATCCACCAGCCTACAGAGTCAGTCTCAATGCTTGTTTTAATAATGAAACCAATTATTTTGCTAAAACATATAGGTATTAGAAGAGGTTATGTTTTGGTCTCATTTAGTTGGGTGTTTTGCATGAGATAAGAATGGGCTGAGAAAACACCTGAAGAAATGTTTTTCCATTTTAATGGAATTTGAATATAAATCTTGTGTGAAGGAGAGATATCAATTGGTGTATGAAAACAAGGTGATTCTTTGAGCTGTTTCTCCTAAATATTTAAAATTTATGTCAAAGACCATATATGCAATTTTATCATAGCCTGAACTATGAGATCATAAATTGGAATGCATTTGTTCATATTTTAAGAAGAGTACAGTGACTATTAATGGTCCATACATGGTGAAAAGTGTTATCATGTCATTTTTATATCAATTTAAAGGATTTGGGTAGGTTTATATAATCCAGATTTTAAAGTAGGTAGCTTTACTCCCAATTGTTATGTCTTTACAGGTAGTGTCTATACATTCAAATCTTGTACGCTTCTTAAGTAACCAAGAAGATGCTTCTAATGAATGAGAATATTACCACAAACATGTACAATTATGAAATGTGAATAAAAATTTTGAGAAGAATATAGAATTTTTTAAAAGATGAGAGACATTTCAGTGGAAATTGATCTCATCAAAAGAGTACTGGGAGAGGAAAACAGGGAATCACCACAAATACAGTCCTTCTAGACCAGTCATATAAAGAGTTCCATAATTTTGGAATTAACCTGTCATAAAGAAAATCTTGACTATCAAATGTTTTTTATGAGATTTTTAAAGAAAAAATATTTGCAGCTTCAGGCATTTTTTTTCTCTGAGATGGATGTGCTTTCACTGCTAATTTGGAAGCCCTACTGGTTCCTTTTCATCATTCAGACAGGACACAGCAGAGAATGGGTGTCAATAAAAGAGCAATTTGTCTTTTAAACTGAACACACAAAACAGCTCCTTTGCTGCCACTAGCTATTGATTGCAGCCTGAAGGGTTTGCCCCTTCTTTGCAAAAGTCTTAAGACCATTGCCTTGTATTGTTAGCAAAGCGAAATTCCACTCTGTTCCTTTTTGTAACTCTAGTGGACATACAAGGCTAAAAGCTGATATTTTTCTTCCTTTTAAAAGATTTTAAAAGTTTATCTATTTTTTTCTTTGAACAAGAGAAACAGAAGAGTCAGAGGGAGAGACAGAACCCCAGCAGAGTGCCAATGAGAAGCTCTACCCCTGCCTTATCTAACCCTGGATTGTGGGCAACTGTGTGCCCTGAGTGCTCATAGAGGTCTTTAGACTTGATCCAGAAACCTTCCATGTGGGATTACCTTAAAGAGGGTTGTGTTTTACTACTGCACCACTGTCTGGCTCCTGAAGATTTTTCTTCTTACTGTTGTACTCTATAGCTATTAGGGAAGTACACATATAAAGAAACTTGGATTTTCCTAGGAGATTGTTATGGTACAGTAATTGGTATTTTTTTATAAACTTAATTTTAAATTATGAAGTCAAATTTGAAGTGGCCCATTTTGGAGCCAGCAGGTGGCATGCGTGGTAAAGGCACTGACTCCTACACTGTCAACCATGGTTTGAGTCCTGAACTGTGCATGTGTGCCCAAAATCCTAAGAGAAGAATGGAGAAGGGATTGCTGTGTGGCCATTCTCCTTGTGGGGTGATTTCACAGTTTCTATCTCTTTTTGAGGAGCACACATGTTCTGTAGCGAAAACTTTAAAAAAAGGGTTATTTTGGTATATATATATATGTGTGTGTGTCTCTCTGTCTATATATATATATACATATACACATACACATGTATATATAGGTGTGTATATATGCATGTATGTGTGTATATGTGTATGCGTATATATACATACATATGTATGTGTATATATGTGCAAATTTATGTATATATAAAATGTATATGTGTATGTATACATATATGCATGTGTTTATGTGTGTATGTATATACATATGCATGTGTATCTGTATATGTGTGTGTATATACATACATACATACATGCATGCCAAAGAGAGAAGGTGAGAGAGAAAAAGAAAACACCCCAATGAGACATGGTACAACACAATCCTTTTCCTCATTTCTCTGTCCTGTCAGGATTTGGGGCACTCTTGCACATATGTATCCAGCATGTTTTCAAGCCACTAGGACAAGCATTGGAACTGCTGCTAGCCATACAGGATCTGGCTTCCTATGCACAACACTTAGCTTATCCACTATGGGCCAGTGTGGTACATATTTTAAGCAAGAGAATGAGATTTTTTGGTTTGTAAACGAGTCACCTACGCTATGTTAGGCAATGCTGTGGTAATGGATACTCCTAAACCTCAAAGTAACAGGTTTATCTCTTGCCTAGATAGCGTGTCCAATGTGAGTAACTTGGGAGCTTGGCTTCCCACTGCAGGACCCAGGATAATAAATTTAAAGTTGCATGTCAAAGCATGAAAAAAATGAATGAATGAATAACAATATGTACTTAAGATCATCACTGCTTCTTGAAATGTCACATATATGTCAAATGTTCCTATTCCACCTTTCCTTAGGGTACTCATTCTCAGATGTGAATGCAAAGGCAGTGAAGATCTCTATTTTTTTCTCTTTAAATATTTATTTATTCAGAGAGGGGTAGAGGGAGAGAGAAGGGAACCCTTAACAGGGTTCTCATGTCACCATCTACCCTCAGCCTTAGCCAACTTGCATCATGGGCAGGCACAAGCATCTAGCATGCTCAGGGAGGTCTGAGGACATGAACCCAGGTCCTCTCCCACGTAGGTCCAGCTGTGTTACCCCTCTACCACCACGTGGCCCCAAGGCCTCAATTTGAATAGCAATATTCTACCTAAATTCAAATATTTGTATTTTGGTCCTAAGTAGGAAAATATAAGCCCATTATGTATTATGGAAAAATCATAGTACAATTCATCTTTTTCATGTTTTGTATTTTGAAAAACACTAAACATCAGAGAATGGCTATCCAATATTTCTCTATAATGAAAAATATCTGGATCATAAAGTTAACCTTAAGCCTGAATCTCCATATCTAAATAAGTGATAAACACATGTGACATGCTTATGACACAGCAATCAGATGTGTGGGGATGAGGCTGCTTTCAGATTTGCTGTCTTATCAACAGTGTGTAGGTGTGCCCTCACACATCTTTTATGTGAGTTACGAGGGCAGTGTTGTTATACTGGTACAGCTATCCACATGCAAACTATGGCTTCAAGGGGGATATTAAACTGAACCTTACTCTCAGTGCTTACACCGACCTCAGTAACTGTCCCAGGTTTTCTAGAGGAAAAGAAAAGTCAACACTGATGGGGTCCATCTTAGAGAATCTAAAAAGAAAAAAAATGTGTTAAAAGATGGTATTAGACCCCTGTTGTCTAAACCATCTAAAGCCTAGATCAAAGAGATGAGCCATCATAAAAGTAACAATATTATCAGGAACCAGCAGTTAGCGTAATGGCTATGTCGCTGTACTCCCACGTAGTCGACCGCGGTTCACGTCCTGGACACGGTGGCTTAAAACTCACGCCGGGCGCGTGTGCATGCATGCCCAAGATCCCGAGAGGAGAATGGAGGAGAAGGGATTGCAGCATGACCATCCCCCCTGGGGGGTGATTTCTCTCTTTCTGTCTCTATGTCTCTCTCTGTCTGTCTGGCGAGCACACACACCCTATAGTGAAAATCTCTCTAAAAAAAAAAAAAGTAACAATATTATTCTCTCAGGAACCTGAGATGACTGTAGCCCCAAATGCCCATCAATGTGGGACAAGCATAGCACCCAGATCTGGGTCTCACAATCTTCAAGAATTAGAAGCACTAACAAGTGGAGAAGGCAATAAAGCAGACTTAATTAAAAGTGAAAAAGAACAGCTTCAAGGCAAGGAGGAGTACCAAAAGTGGATTGCTGATTTGGGGTTAGGTCTAGGGTGTAGACCCTAGCTAGAAGGAACTTGTGTATCATCTCCCTTGTGGTGGGGGTCACATGCCAGGTGGATCTGGCTATTCTAATTTTGGAGTGGGTACATAGGTCTTGAGACTCTATTTGTCTAAAAGCTTTGGGCCATAAAGACAATTATCTTATTCTCAGAATGTAGTGGGAGCAGGAAAAAGTTTTAATGGTAGGCAGCAGAATCCTGGAAACAGATAATTATTCTGAGCTGTAGGCAGTTCCTTGAGTAAGTAAACTGTGTAATCAATCGTTAGTGAATTATTTCTAAGGAAAGCTAGTGCACAAACAATCCCCATGACTATTCTTTAAGACAATGGTGTCTCCTTCTTGTGAACTTCTACCCTAACTATATGTGTGTTACCTATCTCCTATCTCATTGTCCTCTCCACTTCCGTGTCACTTTTTCTTTCTTTCTAGGTAGGCACCCTCTCCCTCTCCATTACTGTAACAATCCCCTCCTCGCTGTGATCAATGGGGTGAGGAGTCTTCTGTAATCACATCCTGTTGTTTCCTTCCTTTTTTTTTTTTTTTCTTTCTAGCAATAGGTTCAGACAGCATAGGCTGGTGGTTCTATTTAACCACAAAGTACTGTCATACCTCAGTATCCATGAAGGATGGTTCCAGAATACACACGGATACCCAAATCCATCCATGTTGAAATACCTTATATAAAATGGCATAGAATTTGCATGCAACCTATGCATAACCTCTTTTGTACTTTAAATCACCTCTAGATTACTTATAATAATTACTAATACAATGTCAATGCTATGTAAGTAATTCTTTCGATGTATTATTTTAACATTTGTGTTATTTCTTATGGTATTGTTATGTATATTTTTCAAATGTTTTTGTTATGTGTTTGGAACATGGAACTCGCAGGACTGTAGATGTAAAGGGCTGACTCTATTCAATACCCTTATCAGAATTAAATAAATGAAATAAAACACGTCTGGAGTGGAGTAAAAGTCCTCCGAGTTGCCTTCCCAGGATAAAGCTTTTTTATAAATCACTAAATATTTCTGCATTAATATCTGGATTTCTGCCAACCTCTTCCCACAACTTTTATCTTTATTTCTATTTACTTAATTTTTATAAATTTTTCTCACTATATAATTAAGATATGGAGAGGGCCTGTAGCCAATATTATCCAAATCAGTACATGTCTAATTTTGTTTTTACTGAGTTCTTGGCTATATTTGGTCATGCTCCAAAGGTGCTCATGGTTCTTATCATTCCTATAATTACAATAAAATAAATTATTCTACATCTTCCTTCTTCTTTTGAAAATTCTCTATATACTGTAAAGATGATTTTAATTCCTATTTCTTGCTTCATTGTACTGCCTAGAGCCTCCAATAAAGTGTTGACTAGAAGAGAATGGACCTACCTGTCTGGTGGTTCTTATTCTTAAGGCAAAAACATTTATTCTTTTATTCTTCTCTCGTGCTCCTTGTTTTTTTAAAAAATATTACTACAGGGTGTATTCATTTAGTGGACATAGAAAGAGCAAGAAAGAGAGAAAGAGTGAGAAAGAGAGAAAGCAGCAAAAGTAGAAATCACCATCTATGGGAGATGGTCCCCCTTGGGATTTTGGGCATGCAACCATATGAGCTTGGTGTGTTTCTCAAGCCACCAATCTCAAATCGTGCAGCCAACCATGTGGGATCCAGCCACCTTAACCACCACACTATTGCTGACCCCATTATTTTATTCTAAGTGTGATTTTTTTTAGCTGTAAGTTTTACAGATGCCTTTTTATAGATCGAAGATGTTTCTCTTCGATGATTTCTAGCTTGCTGAAAGTGTTCACCATGGACAGATGTTGGGTTTTGTCAAATGTTCTCTCTATATTTATGGAGATTTTCTTATAATTTTTGTCTCTTATTCTATTAATATGGTCTGTTAACTGAATGAATTTTTAAGGTGTTACATCAACCTTACAGTTTTGGGATGAATTAATCTTGGTCATGGTGTTTAATTGTTTTACATGTCATGTTGACAGATTTTTAAAAAATATATTCTTTTCCCATGGGACCAGCAGATAGCGTAATGGTTATGTCACTGGATTCCCACATAGTAGGCAGCAGTTCGAGTCCCATACTCTGCAGTTTAAAACTCATGCCAGGCACATGTGTGTGTGTACCTAAAATCCCAAAAGGAGAAGGGAGGAGAAGGGATTGCATTATGGCCATCTCCCATGGGGATTGATTTCTACCTTTCTGTTTCTCTGTCTCTCTCTGTCTCTCCGGTGAGCACATGTGCCCGATAGCAATAATCTCTCCAAAAAACAACAAAAAAAGAAAAATACTTTATTCAGAATATTCATGTGTATGTTCATGAAGGATAGGTTTTCATATTGTCTTCTTGTGATTACCCCTCACCTCCTTTGGTACAATGATAATATTTGTCCCACAGAAATCAGTAGGGAAATGTTTATTCTCCATTTATTTTTTCCCTTGTACAGCCAAGTTTATCATGGGGGTAACCCCCATGTCATCTGCTGGTGCAATCATATAATTTTTAATAGCGATATTTGATTTCTTGTTTGCCCTGCCTCCTACTCTGCTTTAATTTTCTTTATAGTTGTGTCTCTAATTTAAAGTAGTTTAAGCTTTATTTGTTTATTTTTCCTTGTTTCTCCCACTAGAATAAATAGTCTATGAGTTAGGAGTTTACATCAGTTGATTCCTCCAATATTTTCTTTGGATGCTCAGAGAAAACTAGGTATAATTTGAAGTTTAATACAAAGATACTGACTAAAAGAATGAGTGAATGCCGTAACAAGTAATAATACTTTAAAATATAAGAAGAGTAGAGAAAAATGTAAAAAAAAATACAAAATTTAAATTTGTTTTCCCAACTTTTTTTTTTTTTGAGAGGTTTTTGCTATAGAGTGCGTGCATTCGCCAGACAGACAGAGAGAGACAGAGAGATAGAAAGCGAGAAATCACCCCCCAGGGGGGATGGTCATGCCGCAATCCCTTCTCTTCCATTCTCCTCTCGGGATCTTGGACGTGCACGCACACACGCCTGGCGTGAGTTTAAGCCACCGGGTCCGGGACTCGAACCGCGGTCGCCTACGTGGGAGTGCAGTGACATAGCCATTACGCTAACTGCTGGTCCCAGTTTTCCCAACTTTTTAAAAAGAATTATTTATTTAATTTTATTTATCCATTCATTTTATAAAATTTTAATTTGACCAGAGAGAGACATAGACAGAGAAAGAGAGAGAGAGAAAGAGGGAAAGTGAGACACTGGGACTTGAACCGTGGTCAGCCATGTGGGAGTGTCCAGAGCCTTAACCATCATGCTACCTGCTGGCCCCTCCCCAGCTTTTAACAGACAAAAAATCTCCCAAAATTAAGGATTGTAAAAATGCTAAATAGTAATTATACTAAATTATTTTATGTTTTCCAAGGGTATTAATAATATTACTGAAGACTAATAATATTAAAATACAAATCCTTAAGGAGAGAGAGAGAGAGATGGAGGAAGAAGAGTTACAATGTGACCATTTTCCACAGAGAGTGCTTTCTCCTCCCCCTCTCTTTCTGTGTCACTGGCTAGCACACACAGATAGACACACACACACACACACACACACACACAAGCAATACTAACACTAGTAATAATACTAATGGCTAAAATCTTTACATTTACTGCAAAAAATCTAGAAAAAAATAATGAAAGTAGAATGAAAACCCAGAATGTTTGGAAATTAAAGACAAAGCTAAAGCAAACTCTCCTCCTAAATTCTTAGTCAATATATGATAATAATCAGATATCTGATTTTAGACTACGTAAAATTATAAGCAATGAGACAAAAACTTTATGCTATGCCAGCAATAACACATAAAATCACAATTACTCAATTTGACCAAGAGATTTCACTCTGTATATTCAGCCTAATAAGGAGCCAGCAGATGGCATAATGGTTAGATCAGTGGATTCCCACAAGGTTGACCACGGTTTGAGTTCTAGATCCAGTGGCTTGATCACACCAGGCACATGTGTGTTGATGCCCAAGATCCCAGAAGAATGGAGGAGAAGGGATTGTGATGTGGCCATCCCCCCTGGGTGGATGGATTTCTCACTTTACTGCTCACTCTCTGTTTTTGTCTCTCCCCAGTGAGCACATGGGGCAAGTACTCTAAAAAAAAATTCAGCCTAACGAAAAACTCATTTGTATGTGTATTAAAATCCTTAGATCACATGTAGAGGTAGTAATTTCTACGCAAACAAGAAATCTCCAAATGAAAGAATATATTTAAGTAGACGTATGTTAAAGTTTAAAAAACTCTTTTAATATGTGTTTCTTTAAAATATTTATCACTTCACTCAAACGTATCCAAATGCATTTTCTTGTTACATCTCTTATTTATAATTTCCGTAAAAACGTCTCTCTGAGGTTAAGCATAAAACTAAGTAAGCGTCTGGCAAAAAGCTTTTATCCTCTTTCGTCATTAAGAACCTGCTGTTGGGGAAGCACCCACCTGTGGTTATATAGATCACAGCTTTCATTTCCCAACGGGTCAGTGCTGTAAGTGCTGACCCCCACCCCGGAGACGGTGTACAAGGCGATAAACTCCTGTGTTGTAAACCGTGAGCCAGGAGAACTGCGTGTTTGTCACAGCAGGAGTATTTACTGCGAATGGCATCTCCTACCACCCTGGGGACGTTGTAGAGATGAATAGCGCAAGATTATCATGCTAAATGTATGAAGATTTAATATTTTTTATATTTTTATTTTGTTTACAAAACTTGAAAGGAATGAATTTTAAAGGCACAGAATTCATGAGAAGGTATTGTGCCATGGTCATTGCCCCTAGGAGGTGATTTTTCACTTTCTCTCTCTCTCTCTTTCTCTCTGCGTGTGTGTATTGCTATCTCTCTCTGGTGAGCACAAGCATCCCATAGCCAAAAAAAAAAAAAAAATTAAAAATAAGTTAGAATGTTTAGTAGGGTATATAAACATAGAACAGAATTTTTTTTTAAAGTTCTCTATAATATCTTTGTTTTCTTTCTTTCTTTTTTTGAAGAGGTTTTTGCTATAGGGCGCGTGCGCTCGCCAGACAGACAGAGAGAGACAGAGAGACAGAAAGCGAGAAATCCCCCCCAGAGGGGATGGCCAAGCCGCAATCCCTTCTCCTTCATTCTCCTCTTGGGATCTTGGGTGCACATGCACACGTGCCCAGCGTGAGTTTAAGCCACCAGGTCCAGGACTCCAACCGCGGTAGACTACATGGGAGTCCAGCGAATAGCCATTATGCTAACTGCTGGTCCTGTTGTTGTTTATAATATCTTCACCAAAGGTTTTTTCCCCATTTTGAATAGCATTTTTAGTATCATCAACATATTTATTTTTGAGCCTTTAGTTTATAAAATATTCTCGTTTTTTGGAGAGGTTTTAGCTACAGGGCACATGCACTCACCAGAGAGACAGACAGAAAGCAAGAAATCACCCTGCAGGGGAAATGGCCACGCTCTAATCCCTTCTCCTCCATTCTCCTCTCAGGATCTTGGGCACGCACACACATGCGCCTGGAGTGAGTTTTAAGCCACCGGATCCGGGACTCGAACCATGGCCGACTACATGGGAATTCAGTGACATAGTCATTAGGCTAGCTGCTGGCCCCTATTTATAAAATATTCTTGAAATACATGTTTATTGTAATTAAAAAAAACTTAATACAACATTGATTTAAAAACTTTTCCAAATTTCTTACTTAAGAAAAATAAAGTGACATTGTTAACATGTTGGTTGCATTTTTCCACATTTTCCCATGCATGTACACATTCATTTGTTAAATACATGAAACTTTCAATCTGTAGTATGATCATTGTTTATAAGGATTTAAATCTTTACTTAAAAATAATTCGTTTATTGGGCCAGGCTGTGGCATGGTATGTAAGGCAGTGGATCCCATATGGCTAACTGTGTGGTTTGAATCCTACACTTGGTGACTTGAAAAGCACTCCCGGCATGTATGTGCATGCATCCCTGAAATCCCAAAAGGAGGGGGAGCTGGAGGAGAAGGGAAGCAATGTGACCATTCCCCATGGAGGGTGCTTTTTCACTTTCTCTCTCCCCCAACTTCCAACAATCTCATACACCATTTGGAAAACTATTTTTAAATTTACTTAATTATGGGAGGCAGGGTCTTTTTTTCAAATATTTATTTATTTAATATTTTATTTGTTATTATTATTATTTTTTAATTCAACCAGAGAGAGATACAAATGGAAAGTGATAAAGCAAGCTGCCAGGTCTGGGACTAGAACTGTGGTTGACCATATGGGAGTCTAGAGCCTTAACCATCATGCCACTTGTTGGCCCCAAGGCAGGTCTTTATGTAGTGATCTTTCTTTCAGTTCTGCGACCAGCCAGAATCATGGATATATCTATTGTGTTAAGTCAGACCCAGAACCTTTCCACACGTTCTCCAGGATCTTGTAAAACTGTTGCAACTACCTGTGTCCCTATTGTTGGACTTAAACAGTCATTTATTTACTTGTACTGATATGGACTGATATGAGAATTTTTACATTAGTATATGCCATTGATATCACATTTGATAGTCATAAGTGATAACATTCCATTGAGAGAAAATCCAATGTTTAATTAATGTTTATTGTTATATATTTAGGATATTTGAATTTTTTATGCATGTTATTTATACTGTAGTAAACTTTTTAGCATAAATTTATTTTTCTGTGATTGAATTTATATCCTTAAGAAAACATATTTACAGAAATGAACATAATGAAGGAAAGTTTATATTCTTTAGCACAAAGTTGCTTTTCAAGTGGGTTATAGAATACTTATCACAGCAATGTGTCAAAGCTATTGATACTTAATCATTGAACAATTACAAACACAGAAATGAACATAATGCTATTTACAATTCAGATGAATGAAATAGTGGACAGGAGAATTAGAAATTGATTACAATAAATGAAGCAAGAAGTGATGTGAAAACCTAAACAACTTAGCACCACAATTATTTACTTATCCATCTTGTTATTTATTTTCAACTCTTATGTTCTAAAAATTGTTCTACACACTGTTGTAGGTACTTGGAGTAAAAAGCCATAAGGGCTCAGACACTCCTTTTTGGATGTGTGTATATGTGCATGTGCACGTTTGTTGCTGCATGCGAGTGGACGTGAAATATTTAGGACATTACAGGGAAAACATGGTTGCAAAGACGACTCTCCACTTTCTGATTTGGTGACTGAATGACTGATAGTGTTATTTTTATTCCTTTTCTTGCTTATTTCTGCAAAGACCACCTTTTTCCTTCATTATCTTTAGCATTTTCTCAACTAGATAATACCCATCTTTCAGGACTACAGTGGATATTTATTCATACTGATAATCCTCTAAGATATATCCAGCTTGAATCCAACACTTGTCCCTAGCGCTTTTTTATTTCTTGAATAGATAGAGGGGTGGTTATCTTTTATGTATATTAAATTTTCATCACTAAATTCTTCTGTTGTTTATTGCAATTTCTATTTTTCATATATTTCTGAAGGAAAAGAGCTACATATCAAAGCAGAAGAGTTCCAACTATAATATATGTCCATCTTTACATGAATAGGTTTCAATGTTTTCCTAGGAAACAACATTTTTTCTTCAACTCTCTCTTCCATGCCAATATCCAATTAGCTATGAGTGAAGGTGAAACTCAGATGAGCCTAAACTTTGTCCCAGATAACACAAACACATTTATTATCTAATGGAGAAAGACAGAGGCATGAAAATTAATGTTTAAAAGTAAAAAAAAATAAATTCACTTTGAGGATGATGAAATTTGTAGCATGAAATTGAGAATGGTTACTTCATTAGGTCCCTCAGAATTGATTTTTTTGGAGGAAGTGGGTTTCAGTCTGTGGCTTGGTGGTTATTGAGCTAGATCTCACATAGCAGACTGTGAGACTTCAATCCTGGACCTAGCAGCTTGAAAAACATGCTGGGTATGTGTCCATATATGCTAAAAATCCCAAAAGGAGGGAGAAATGAAGGGAAGTAATTGCAGTCTAATCACTTCCAATTGGGGATACTTTCTCACTTTCCCCCTCTTTCTGTCTCTAGTAAATGCATATTCCACATTTAAAAAACAAATATTTTATTATACTATAGGATATATGCACATGAGAAAACGAGAGAGAGAGAGAGAATGAATGAATGAATGAATGAATGAATCCTCTAACAGGCCCTGATACTGCTGCAATCCCCTTCTCTCCAGTCTTTCATCCCATCAAGACCCTAGCCACATGCATGCTTGCCTGGTATGTAAGCCACATGGGCCAGCAGTTAAAGTGGAGCTGTGTAAGAGCCAGTTTCTTCTGCACAGAGCTTAACAGGTATGCTATGGATCAGCCCAGAATTGACTTTTAAAAATACTAATAGAGAGATATGAGCTATCTCTGAAGCCAAATGTAGTAATTTACCATGAAGCTTTCCACATTGGGAAAAGTTCTGGAAATTTCTAACTATTTTCAATTATTCGTAAGCAAGGAAACAATACTAGTATGACTGAACAGTGGTCATGTGTTAGTGAACCTGGGGAAGAGCTTGAGTAATGGCAACAGTGTTAGAATTCGAAAAACTTCTTGACAGTCAAGGTAGACAAGATACAGAGCTATTTTATTTTTCATATCATCTAATTAAGGAACACAGATTCTGTTCTCATTTTTCTCCCACCCTAAGGAGTAAGTATAACTCTATTTGAGCCAAAGCAGAATTAGTACACATTTTAATGGATTTTTTATTTCTTATTCCTGATAGCAACAATATTGGACAAGGTTTCAACTGTATTGTGAATGAGATGTGTGTTTCCTGACCCAAGCTGGATATTCATAGTATAGAAATATCTGGATGGTTTAATAATTTGTCCTAACTGAATGTAAAACACAATGAGATTCTCGGAGAGTTTTATACATTATATTTTGATCTACAAGTTTTAAAGTTGAATTGCTTTCCTGAATTTCTTTTCTTTTATTCTTCTATAGCTATGATTCAAATATGGCAGGACCATTTCTTTGACCACATGCATTCATGAGCACAGTAAGTGATAAATGACAAAGATGAAAGAGCAGTTTATTTTTATAAATATCCACTAAAAACAAATGATAAAAAATTCAATATGATTTAAGACAAATTTGTCAAAGCTGTATTTTGAAAGTACTCACACAGTTCAAAATAAGAAGTACTAAAACTGGAATAGACTATTTAATATTTCATATTTCGGCTATCCTGTAGGTTATTTGAGGTCAAATTAAGCTATAAAATATGAATGTTGAATTGTAAAGGAAGCATAAAATTCCATTTTGATCGAATACATAAATTCCTAGCTGAAGGCAGAGGTATGTGATCTAGGTTCTCACAAAGAAATGTTTCTGACTTGATAAAGATGGTTTGCTTGGAGACCAGCAGTTAGCGTAATGGCTATGTCACTGGACTCCCATGTAGTCGACCGCAGTTCAAGTCCCGGACCCAGTGGCTTAAACTCACACTGGGCACGTGTGCGTGCGTGCCCAAGATCCTGAGAGGAGAATGGAGAAGGGATTGTGGCGTGGCCATGACCCCTAGGGGGGTGATTTCTCACTTTCTTTCTCTCTGTCTCTGTCTCTGTCTTTCTGGCAAGCGCACACGCCCGATAGCAAAAAACAAACAAACAAACAAACAAACAAAAAACCTCTCCAAAAAAAGAAAAAAGAAAAAAAGAAAAGATGGTTTGCTTGAACACACTTTATACAGGTTCCTGAAACTTCTAGATCCCTCTGTATACTTCTTTGAAAAGTCTAGTTTTAGTAAGAACCCTGCTAAGTTGGTTTAAAAAGAATTAACCCTCTTTCAATCTCTAATCACGCTTGACATGAGGCTCTTCACCCTCCACTATTTTCTAGGTGATGTCTGATCACCTCGGCCTGTCTTCACAAATGTTATCAGTTTAGCCAGAGTCCCCTTACCAGTAATGTTTCCTCATAGTGAATTTCCATCCACTGATCCGTTCTGCTTCTTAATTAGAAATTCTTACTTGCTCATGCAGTATTCAGAGACCAGCCCATTCTCTCTCCCTCGCCACATAATTCCATTACAGCGGTTGCTATGCCTACTGCACATTGCCCCAATGATGGTGTGTCTTACTGTGCTTTTAGAAAGTGTCATTGAATATTTTTTTAATACCTGTATGAGTAGCAAACAGACAAGGAGAATCATATTGTAGATAAAGTTGAATTATAAGATAATCTACAAAATATCCCTGCATGTTCAGAGCTTCATTTTACCAGGTGTTATAAATTGGTTTTGAATAAATGAATATACATAGGATACTATGTATATTGCTAACAGGCTATTTTGTTTGTTTGTTTGTTTTCCCCACCTACATGTGTAATCGGAAGATCACTTACTGACAATGGAACAAAAGCCAATTTATAGTGGTGTATTGTGGAGATAAGGAGAAGACTGTACCATTAATCAGTCATCTCCCTGGTATTTTAATGGTTGTCTACATAGAGACTTTCTCAGGAAGGGAACTTTTTCACAGGACACCAATGGCTTAGAAAGCATAAATCTTGAGAACTGCATCATTTGACTTGTTTTTATGGAGAAAATTGTCAAGATTGAACTCTGTCTCAGAGCCTTTTTTCAAAATCAAAATATTCCCCAAAGAAGCCTCATCCAACAGAGGTAAGCCTTTCTTGACTGGTCCTTTTTTCTGAGGCTGTTATAAATTTTAAAAGCAGGTTTAAAAATTCAATGAGTAATTTCTTTTAAAATTCAAAGCAGTTCAATCGCTATTTGACTTTAAAAATCAGTCTTACTAGGAAGGTTGCCAGAATTAGCAAACAAAATGACAGGATGCCCAGTTAAATTTAAATTATTCCCAATTGCCTATGCTCATTGAGATAAATTAAAATATTGTGCAGGCCACATTTATCCTGAAAAAAGTGAATGTGAAATAAATTATATTTCTATATTACATTCATTTTTCTTTGATTATATTTTTTTCTGATGATTTGTCCTTTAGAGTTCCTGATTTTTGCAAAGTTTGCTTATGAATTTTATGCGGTTATGTTTCATTTACACTTTAACATAGCTTCTGCAGTGGTCACAAACAATTCATTTTTTTCTTTTGCCCATTGAATAGTTATTAATGAGAAAATGTACTCAAGATTAGCATTATAAGCCAGTATAGTGAACATGTACTGGTATGAAGTTAACAACTCGGAGACTCACTCTATAATTTCGTTGTTGAAGCACATGATACACCTCTCATGATAAACATGCTTTTTCCATTTTGGGGATCTTAGTGCAATGTTTGATCAATGAGTTATGCCCACTGAGAACAAATAGCACCGTCATCCGTTTTTATTTTTCCCTTCTTCCACACTACGCAATGATCCTTCCACTAAATCCCATGTTAGGAGGAATAATATTTAATAATATCCATGGAAATGAGCCATATTTTCTCAAGAAATAAAAAAAACATTTCAAAGACAGTCATGGCAGGTGCTATAATTATTATCCACTTTAAGTTAGAAAGTTTTTTTGTGTCACTTTTAAGAACATCTTCAACTCTTAAAGGTATATGAGGGGACTTAAAAATGTTTGCAGGGGCTCCAGCAGATGTTGTGGTGGTTATGGCACTGGACTTCCACATGGCTGGCCACAATTCAAATCCTAGACCTGGCTGCTTAAAAATTATGCCAGGCAGGTATGTGTACATGCCCCAAATCCCTGGAGAAGAAGGGATTGCTGTGTGGTCATTTCCTCTGAGGGGTGATTTCTCACTTTCCCTCTCACTGTCTCCCTCTTTCTCTCTCTCTCAAGTTAGTGCACGTGCCCTGTGGCAAAAATCTTTTTAAAAAAATGTTTGTAGAAAATAAATGGAATCAAAGTATAACTTGGAGTGCAAAAATTTTTGAAATCCATACACAATTTTTTTATAATGCTTTCTTAATTGAAATACACTCAATTGCTTAAAATTCCTTTAGACAATTAGGTATTTTAACAATATTGTTCGTTCCTCTCTCAATTTACATAGTCCTACTGCTAAAGTAACTCTGGAAACTATGAATGAGAAATCAGTAAGCCTCACTCTACAGATTATATAAAAGGTCAATGATAATTTTTGTGTCTTCTCTACAAATGAAGCCTAAATCCATCCTTTAAGTAAACTCATTCTTAACTTAAAGAAAGCAAATAGATTTTTAATGCTAAAGAACTAGAAAATGCTAAATGGAAATAAAAATCACACAGATACTTTAATTGCTCAATTCAAATGACAACATTACTAAAAGAAGGAGAACAAGTTCATGACAATGAAGTTACTGTCAATAAAAAAGACATCACATTCTCTGAGCAACATAATTCATCATAGAGGAAGAACAGCGAACACTTTTGATAGAATTAATTGTGCTCTGCTTCAACTTTGAGTGAATTTGTCTGCACTTTTTAATTTTATTTTTTAAATTATTATTTCTACTTTGCACATAATCAGTGTATATCTTTGTGAGCTATAGTATGTTTTTTAGGCTTGCATATAGTGTACAGTAATTAAATCTCTTTACACATTCACCACAATTTGCATTATCTTTACACATTTTCTCATTAACTCCTAACTCAATATGAGAGTCTGCCAATATTTGCTATTATTTATGAAGTCTATCTAGATAGGACGTTACTCACGATAGCTTTATAAGGAAGTCTTTTTATAGAGGAGAAAAATATTGCACTAGCAAAAGAGAGAATTACTTCTGTAGTATCATTACTTACATCCTTGGCAGTGCCAAGAAATATGAGGTACTTAGATCTTTGATAATATCTGTAATAGAATAAGGAGGTGTTGAACTTTTTATTTCAGCAGATTTCTTCCTGGCAGTTGAAAACTTGCTTGCAATTTTGGAATCAGAAAATATTTCTGGGAACAGTACATCCAAACAGCTAATTAAGTTGAAAGATTCATAATATTATATAGTGCAGAAAGTTATTATAACTTCTTTTGTGGTTATTTTATCTCAATCTGAATTTATTTTTATCAAAAATTTTGTCATTGGCTAAAACATCAGCAAGACGGTGGAATAGGAAGTCCCCTGCACATACTCTCCCATTGTAACAATCATTTTCAACCTTTCATGGATAAAAGTGCTTTCATGGGAGTTTTAGGATTCAGGTAGGAGGAAGTGAAACCCAAGTGGAATTCAAGACCAAGGAGGACCATTTAAAGAGGGCAGGCAGACTGCCCCAAAAAGGTAGGCTCATCAACTGTGGTCTTAGTTCCAGACTTAGAAATGCTCCATTCACCTGTGAGTGTAGCTATTATCCTGATTTTTGTCTTCCTTAAAGAACCTTTTTCAATAGACCCTGGGAAGAGTCACACTAGGTCATGTCTCAGATGATAGGAATACTTCATACCAACTGGAGTCTCTGAAGATGCCCTATAGCTTAATTCTATCATATCTCAGTTACAGTTTCAGAGCAGTCTTTTCTATATAAGGACCCACAGGGAAGCTACCCCATGTGAATCTTGCTAATGTAGGTTACAGAGAAGATCCCAAAATTTCCCTATATTTAAGTTTTAACTCCTTTCAGATGTGTTCTTATAGCAGTACTTTCTGCAGAAGAATATGCCAGGATACGCACTTGTTCATACTCGCAAAGCAAGCCTATGGACCTAAGTCTCAACTGTGGATCCTGAAGCAGCCCTATGGCTTACTTAGTTCAGGTTCCTCTCAGCCATAGTCCATGGTAAATAAGAACTGCCTGACCCAGTATATACCCATGACTCAGAGCCACATCTTTCTACCTGATTATGAGCATGCCGTCTGTCTGCAGATCCTGAAGTCAGCCCTACTGACCATGTTCTGGAGGAACTCCAGTCCACCTAGGGATCAAACAGAATCTTTCCCAATTGAGTTCCTGATAACAGGTCTGAGAACCACAAACCTCACTGTGGATCCAGAAACAGCCACATAACCTGGCTTCAACACCACTCAGTCACAATCCCAAAATAATTACACCAGCTTGGATAAACAATGGAAGGTAATTACATGCCAAAACCAGCCTATGAAAATTGGAGGAATTTTCTCCTTTGAATGTACAGATACCAGTGTAAGTCTACATGAATAACAAAGAAACATTCGAAATTTTGCCAATAAAAGGAACAAAAAGAAAAAAAGAATGAGAAATAAAGCAAAACACAAAGAACCTATAGGACAACATCAAGCATATAAATATGTGAGTTTGTGGAGTCCCAAAGAAGAGAGAAAGGGGAATTTTTTATTCCAAGAAATACTAACAGAAGCTGTCCTAAATTTGAAGTGGGATATATTCATGAAACTCCAATGATTCTAAATGGGATAAAACTCTTAAAGAAGGGGACCAGCAGTTAGCATAATGGCTATGTCGCTGGACTCCCACATAGTTGACCGCGGTTCGAGTCCCGGACCCGGTGGCTTAAACTCACGCCGGGCACGTGTGCGTGCGTGCCCAAGATCCCAAGAGGAGAATGGAGGAGAAGGGATTGTGGCATGGCCATCCCCCCCGGGGGGTGATTTGTCGCTTTCTGTCTCTCTGTCTCTCTCTGTCTGTCTGGTGAGTGCACGTGCCCTATAGCAAAGAAAAAAAAAAAACTCTTAAAGAAGAATAAGATATATGTGAATTTTTTTTTTTTTTGGGAGGGGTTTTTTTTTTTTTTTTCGCTTTGGGGGGGCGTCGCCCCCCCCCGGGACGCGAACCGCGGTCGACTACGTGGGAGTCCAGCGACATAGCCATTACGCTAACTGCTGGTTCCCTATGTGAATTTTTTTTGAAAAGAATTTTGAATGTAATAAGAAAAAGAGTTGTCACATATATGGGAACTCTCATTAAGTATCAGCAGAAGTTTCAACAGAAACTCTACTAGCCAGGAGACAGTGCACTGATATCTTCAAAGTGCTGGAAAACAAAACATACCAAAACAAAACAAAACAAAACAAAAACATGTCAACCAAGTATACTATACTCAGTCTATACAGGTATATTATATGGCCAACTGTCCTTTAAAAGCTTAGTATAGCAGTTAAGCACTGCCCAGAAGAAGCGAAAACCACATTGCTCAACAGAGTGAGTCTGTTAACATAAACACAATATATAAAAAGATGTAAAGTGTGATATCAGTATCATAAGATATGAAGGATGGTGAAAAGGCCCTGTGTACTTAAATCTAAGGTTCTTGAATCTATATCCATGCAGACACTCAGGCAGGATTCTTGATTATCATATTATTAGAAAGGCGCTTAAACAATTAGATTAACTAACTCAACAGTCACTGAAAATTCTTTTTGTTTTTAATAGTTTCAAAATTAAATGTTAAAAACATGTCAACCAAGTATACTATACTCAGTCTATACAGGTATATTATATGGCCAACTGTCCTTTAAAAGCTTAGTATAGCAGTTAAGCACTGCCCAGAAGAAGCGAAAACCACATTGCTCAACAGAGTGAGTCTGTTAACATAAACACAATATATAAAAAGATGTAAAGTGTGATATCAGTATCATAAGATATGAAGGATGGTGAAAAGGCCCTGTGTACTTAAATCTAAGGTTCTTGATTCTATATCCATGCAGACACTCAGGCAGGATTCTTGATTATCATATTATTAGAAAGGCGCTTAAACAATTAGATTAACTAACTCAACAGTCACTGAAAATTCTTTTTGTTTTTAATAGTTTCAAAATTAAATGTTAATTCTGTATCATATTTTAGAGGAAATTAGTCAAATTTCATGGGCCCATGGTTTTGCAGGGTTTTCTTAATTACTTAGGTCTAAAAGGATTGATTTGTTTTTGTTTTCTGAATAAAATTTCAGTATGGTTAGCAAAATATTCTGATTTTATAAACCTCATTAACTGTGTGAATGTTTAGGTACCTTATTACTTCTTTTAAATTTTGTGCCTACTTAAACAATAAGTTTATTAAGGAATCTGCTGCAAGTGGTAATATTATGCCTTAAGCTTTACAAAATAATGAATTTTAGGCAAGTTCATTGTATGTTTTAAAATTTTTTTCAAGTTGTTAATTGAAGAAAAAGTAGATTATAAATAACACTCATGTTTGATATATAGTAGCAAAACTTTACTAAATGGCAATACTGAATATTTTTATGTAGATTATCATCATAGTGATAATTTTAATGAATTGTTGAACAAAAGTCTGCAGAATTTACTTTAACCTTTACCTAAAAAAAAACTTTGAATAATCCTAAAATATTTGCTTTTAGCTAATTTATACTTACTGGAGTTTTTGAAAGGTATCCAGGAAAAGGCCAGTAACTCAGACTGGTAGGGAAACAAATTTTATTCCCATTAGGATTATTTTCATGTTTCTGTCAAGTAAATATTTGTCATATCAGTAGAAGAAATGTATACAATAAATTACAATTCATTTCTAATGCCAGTTAAACTTTTGTATGAATATTGTTAAAAAATTACTTAATGACACTTCTTAAAGCACAGTGAAGCAGACTTTATTCAGGAAATTTGCAATCAATACACAATCACATTGCAATGTGATTGTACAGCAAGGGAGAGAGATTGATCTCAACTCTGGATACAGCACAGGTAAATGGAAATTTATGGCCAAAGAAAAGAGTGGGAGTCAGTAGGTGATCAGGTATCAAGAGTGGAAAGTTCTGGCTGAACTAACTAGTTGAGTTGTTGCTAAAACTGGATTTTTATAATAAAGAACACAGATGGGCCAGGGAGACCTTTCAGAAGCTTGACTAAAGTTTAGTCAAGCAAAGAATCTTTGTCATAATCTCACAATAAAAATTTTAGTTTACAGTAACTTCTTGCATTTACCCAATAAGGCTAAAGTAGTTGTCTTTTCATGATTGTCATCATCCAGATTCTTTGACCTACAATTAAGAGATGAGGTTTTGAAATAAATTTCTTGGATTTTTTTTTTTTCCAAGACACTTCTAGGGTTTTATGCTTTCTTGTAGAGTTGGAAAGAAGCAAATAGGTAAGAAATTAGGGATTTGAAAATACATCTTCTACTCTTTAAAAAAATGTAGGTATGTGGTTTACCAAAATTAATACATATTTTCACTATCTTTAACAAATCTTTCTTATGTTCAATCAACATTTTAACAAAAGATGTAGAGGATTTAAAGAAAAAAAATCTTTTGTTACCACCTCAAAATCAGCAAAGCAGTCATATAAAGATGAAAACCAGTGTCTTTTGTATAGAATAGTCATGAGCAACTGACAATCTTCTTTTACCTGTTAGAGATCAGAGGATATTAAGGTTTCCAGATAAAATAAAATTACTCAGTTACATCAGAATTTCCTATAAGCAATAAAAATTTTTAAATATAATTAGGTGCTAACAATTAATTATGGTTTATCTGAAATTCAAATGTAACTAGGAACCCTGTTTTTATTTGTGTCTTTCTGTTAAATCTCAAAACCCTAAAATATATCAATGTATCTTTCTCAGTCCCTTGTCTCAAATTTTGAATTAAGGGATTGACCCTTATGATGGTACATTGGTCAGACAAGGAGTTACACTTGAGGTACACTTTTTCAGAGCATCAGTAACTAGTCTGGGGTCAAGTGGGGGAATATGAGCTAAGCAGATTGAGAATCGGGTGTACACGAATGAGCAAAATGGTCACTATGCTGTTCTGAGTTCTGGTTCCTAGCTTGCTGCTAGGGAGTAGTCACATTTGTCTTCTTGAGTTCTCTAGGATACTTCCATAATTACTTACAGATGGTACAAGATGATCTGGAATTTGCAACCAAAGAATCTGAACTATAGACTTTTTTGTTTTTGTTTTTAGGAGTTTGCCTTAGGGCATGTGTACTTACTGGAGAGAGACAAAGACGGAGAGAGGGAAAGCGATAAATCACCCAAATCACCCCCTAGTAGGAATGGCCACTTGCAATTTTTTCTCTTCCATTCTCCTCTCAGGATTGTGGGCACATGCACCCACGCCTGGTGTGATTTTCAGTCCACTTGGTTTGGAGTTGAAAATGCAATCAGCCATGTGGGAGTCCAGTGCCTTAACCACCATGCTACCTGTTGACCGCAACTAGATTATAATTAATGGTAATTTCAGATATTATGAAAAAAAATTATTGCAACAATACCTGCAGGTTAACAATATCTATCTTATCTATATCATCTATTTATCTATCATCTATCATCATCATCATCATCGTCGTCGTCGTCATCATCATCATCTATCTATTTAAGAGAACATTGGAGCTCACTAATGTTTCCCCTAGATGTTTTCTCTGTCCAATCAGATATCTGGGATTTATGTGTGCATCCTAGTAGAGGAAAAGAAACTTGACCCTATACAACCTGGTAAAAAGCAATGCTTCTACAGAAAGGACCATGAATTCTATTCATCTGTTGTTCTTTCATATAGGATATGACTTCCTCTTTAGTAATTTGAAGAGCATGTTTTACTTTTCTGTCTAAAACTGGTACCATTGAAATGTAATACATCCATACAGAATAAATATGTTTTATACAAAATATCTGAGAGCCACTATCTTATTCATTGTGCTGTCGGAAAAATCAAGACACATTAATACACAGAAAGCATAAAACATATATCATGACATTTTCAACTCAAAAGTGTACTGTTCTGTGGATTTTGTAGATGCAAATCAAGAGGAAGCCAGTCCCCGACTTTGTGATAGATATTTAAAAGTCACTAGATACAATGAGTTTTTTTTTAAAGGTTTGCCTTTTGTACAGCTCATAAAATTTAAAATCTAGGTTCTTGCCACAAAGTGAATGGCTTCCTCAGAATATCTGAGCAGATGGATATGCTTTTCTGGGTTCTGACAAGAACTGTAATTCACAGAACTAGAGATGAGAGAGTTGACTTTGCAGACACTTGGCATTTAATGCTCAGTCATATGAAGTCACACGATTCAAACTTCCTCACATAACTTGCTACTATGGATAATTTGTGGTTCTGATGTTGTTTAGGTGAGTGAAATAAATGAAAATCTCCACCCTGCTGATGGTCATGAACAAGAAGAAATAAAAGAATAGACATACTATAAGAATTTTTTATTGATGTTATTAAGAAACTAATTTAAAACCAAAAATAATTCCGAATTTTACTAATAGAAAAACTTATTCTAGCAATTTGCTTTATCTACAGCTACAAGCATTGAATGGAGTTGTATTTTCTTTTGTTATAACAGGTGTGGGGTCATTAGATATATTTCTTTTTGAGGTTTTTATTTTATAATGGTTCACGTAATATTGTATTTCTATAGTGTAAGTCTGTGAGCTCTTAGAAAGTAATTTCTTAAAATGGTGTTCCACAGAGCCAAAATTTAAAATTGCAAGCTTTCAAATTTCAAATTTCAAATGGAAATTCTGAACCCTGTAACACATTGGATCATACTCAGCATATTTATATTCCTTTCTAAATAAAAGATAACATGTGTGAGGTAGCTTAACAATCACAAATGAGCTAGCAGATTGATTGATTATATATTTTCTGTGTAGTTATTTTAATTTTTTTAAGAGAGATTTTTGCTGTAGGGTGTATTTGCTAGAGAGACAGAGAGACAGAAAGCAAGAAATCACCCCCTGCCCCGGGGAATGGCTGTGACACAGTTCCTTCTCCATTCTCCTCTCAGGATTTTGTGCATACACACATGTGTGCCTGGTGTGAGTTTCAAGTCACCGGGTCCAGGACTCGAACTGCAGTTGACTATGTGGGAGTCTAGCAACATAACCATTACACCATCTGCTGGTCCCTTTGTAGTTACTTTTAACAAAAACACAACTAGTATACCCTTTTAATCTTCAAAATGTTCATATCCCAATTTTAAAAAATTAAAGTTTCAGAATAATTTTTTTCTCACAAAAAGAAAAAACAAGTTCTGGCCTAGACTAGTGGAGCAGTTAGTAGCAAACCAAATGGCAGTGCTGGAAGTCACATGACCATCGACTAGTTTGGATCATCCAGTCAGCCTGAAGACATGCTGAGCACACGCAAACATGCCCAAGACCCTGGCATGCCAGAGGGCTGAGAAAGTGGGATTGCAGCAGGATAAGATTCTGTCAAGGGTGCTTTTGTCCCTCTCTTATGATACACACTTGGTGTCTATCAGAAATAAAAACAAGACGTTTGTTATTTTTCAGTTCCAGTTGCCAGTGGATTGACTTCCGTCCTGATATATTCTTTATCATTCATTTATTCAAATATTTACTGAATGATACACTAGGCCAGGTCTTGTATGACTATGTAAAGGATGGAGAAAAATGCAAGTAAAAGACATTTTCCATAATAGCTGAAGTGTTGGTGGTTTTTGGAATTACAAATGCAGATTATACATTGGATTTTAGTTTTTATTATTATTATTTTTTTTTTTTGGAGAGGCTTTTCGCTATAGGGCTCGTGCGCTTGCCAGACAGAGACATAGAGACAGAAAGCGAGAAATCACCCCCAAAGGGGGATGGTCACATCGCAATCCCTTCTCCTCCATTCTCCTCTCAGGATCTTCGGCACACACGCACACGTGCCTGGCGTGAGTTTTAAGCCACTGGGTCTGGGACGCGAACCGTGGTGGACTACGTGGGAGTCCAGCGACATAGCCGTTATGCTAATTGCTGGTTCTCGGATTTTAGTTTTTTAAAAATATGGAATAGATCTTAAATTGGCAGAGAGAAATCTAGATAATCAGTAACAAAGTTTCTTCAGGGTCATAGCCAGAGCTTCATATCCCGAGGACTGGCAACGTAGGGAGAATTTTGAGATAAAATAGAAAAAAAAAATCTGGGAACCTTTGATTTTGTCTGGCCAAGAAGCAGTGCCAACCCATATGGCCACTTCTGAAGGCATAAGAAATGAACAAGAGACTTCTGCTCATCTGTCCCCCTTGGCAACCACCATATGTGAATAACAAAATTTTCTCTTGTTTTACAGCATTTTGTGCTTTCCTGACAGTGTCAAAAGATTGCAGAGTTCATTGCTGGGTCTTTGTAAAATGATTTACATCCCAAATCCCAAGCAATTGGTTCTACTAATTGGTCTTCAATTGCCACATCTGTGCATGTAGTAGGTGACATATTTGTTAGACAATGTACACAGATTTATGAGGGATTTTTATTATGTGTTAGTAGTCTTCTAAGCTTCGTAAGCTTAAGTCTCTTTGAAATTCTCTTCAGGTTGAGAAAAATAGCTGAAATACCTCAGAGACAAACTGTAGCCCATATTTAGCTTCGGGAGGAAGGAGGGCGAATCCACCAAATGTTTCAGTTCAACAGTCCTAGACCTTGAAGGAACAGACTGAGAAAGGGACAGCAGAGCCCATATTGTACAAGCCAGGAGAATAGTTGGCTTTCTAGTCTAACAGACCCAGGGGCATTATGCACTATTTATCCTTCCAATTTTTGTGTTCAGGAGAAGTTATTCCAGTTCAGATGTATTGGCAGACATAGTTTTGGTATTTAAAGATGTCACTCAGTTGTGAGAATAAAAAGGTATCTGTAAGGTCATTTAAATTTAAAATTTTTTTTTCCCAATTGTCACACCAGATTTAGGGAAGGTGTACTTTTCAAATTAAAAAATGAACACACTAATCTGAAGCAATTTGGTAATGGCCATAGAGGGCAGTAGATTGAGAAGTGTGTTCGTGGTTTAAAAGCTCAGAATCTGAAATGATACTGCTTAACTTGCATCTGAATTAGTTCAGCTACAACTATTGTAGACTTAGCCAAATTTCCTAACGTCTTTCAACATTTATTATTGTCACCTTAAAATACTTAGAGGTATTATCATTAAGTGAGATATAAATAAGAGGTTTATGCCACAGTGCCTATCACAGAACAAGGGCAAAATCTTACCAGGGCTTTCACTATGTGGTTCATTGTGAAGAAAATCATGTTTTCAAACTTAAGAGTGCATTAATCACCTGAAGTAAGATTCTGTCTCACAAGGCTGCCCTCCTCAAGATGACAATAGAAGCTCATTATTTATTCATTTTATGTTCAGTACCATACAGTTGATTGTTAAACTGAAGGCATAGAGTAGAACACGTACGGTAATATCTTTGATTGAACCAATACACAGTGTATTGAGGATGGGAAAATTTATTTGGTTTGATGTAATGATACAGAGTGATTGAATGTAAAAAATAATTACTTTTTTATTTTAAAAAAAAAGTAAAAAGAAAAAGAAAGGCTGAATGAGAAACTTCATGTCTTGTTTTTGATCTTGGGAAATAATTCTCTTTCTCCAGTAAGTATGTTGCTAAAGGTAAGTCTTACGCAGACTACCTTTTCAGTCTTTGTAACACTTTTCAGTAACAATGTGCTTAATATTCTCTTTCTTCAGCTTATTGGTAACCCTAGAGATTATAATATACATTCTTGACTTACTAAAATTTCTTAAACATTTTTACATTTGCTTTTTTCCCTAAAAACCACAGGGCTTTAGAATACTTTATCCCTTTTTCTCCTTTCTCTTTGTAAACTATTAACAAAAAGTCCTCCAAATATATAATCAATGATGTTTTATATATGTAACCCTTTAGATGAATCAACATTAACTATGTTGTTATTCTTTAATTCCGACATATACCTTAAGAGTACTATTTAGTATTTCCTTATGTTTCTGTATATCAATTCTCTCAAATTTGGTCATGAAATTCTTATAGTACAGGTCCCGCCTTCCCCCTGGTGTTTTGAAGATACCATTCTATAGTGTTTTAGTTCAATTATTTCTGTCTAGAAGTCACCAATCCATTTGCTGCTATTTAGGAAGATGTTTTGCTTTGTCTGCATTTAATTCTGTCTTTCATATTAACTAGTTTTATGATATTTTTATTTTTATAATCTCTATATTCATCTCATGTGTGGTTTACTATGCTTCTTATATCTGTACTTAATATTATCCAAGTGCAAAGCCTTTTATAACTCCCACAAACCGCATGGAGTCCACCTACTGATGAGGAAAAGCAGTGCTAAATAGTCTAGGACAAATGCAGGGGGAGATTACTGAATTTCCCAGGTGAGGAAATTCAGATTTCAGGGCTGTTAAAATTCCCAACCTCAAAGAACAATAGAGAAAGAAAAGAAATAATGGGAAGATTAAATCATTCATTCATTAAAATAGGAGTACAATGGGGCCAGCAGGTAAGGTGCTGGACTTCCACTTGGCTGACAGTGATTCAAGGCTGGACCCAGCAGCTTGAAAATTATACCAGGTGCATGTGTATGCAAGGCCCAAATCCCCAAAGGAAAATAGAGGAGAAGGGATTGTAGTGATTTCTGGAGGATGATTTCTCACTTTCCCTTTCAGTGTCTCTCACTCTCTCTCTGGCAAGTGCATGCTCGCTATGGCAAAAGAAATAAACAAATAAACAAATGAAAATACAGAATTGTTTCCCCAAAGTAATTAAAATTGTCCTTAGTCTCTTGAAGGACTAGTAGTTATCACATTCCACTTTTTTTTTTTTTTGGAGAGGTTTTCGCTATAGGACGCGTGCACTCGCCAGACAGAGAGAGACATAGAGACAGAAAGCGAGAAATCACCCCCCAGGGGGGATGGTCACGCCGCAATCCCTTCTCCTCCATTCTCCTCTCGGGATCTTGGGCACGCACGCACACACGCCCAGCGTGAGTTTTAAGCCACCGGGTCTGGGACGCAAACCACGGTCGACTACATGGGAGTCCAGCGACATAGCCATTACGCTAACTGCTGGTTCCCAACATTCCACTTTTAAGCCAAATCTCCTTTCAGAGGCTGATATAGTTTTGTCCTTTCGAGGATATGTCTATGGTTGTTGAAATGTAGTTATTAGTAATTTCTGTTTGATATCCTTTTGTAGTTGAGTTATGTAATTTATGCAATCTTCCTTTGACTTTCCAGATAGAATTGCCTATTGATATTTTCCCTAGATATTATGGTGACCTCTTACTTTGCTCGTCAATGTATTGCAGTTTTTTAGAGGGGACTTTGTGAATGGCAATGGTGATTGATGCTACTCTTGAGACAAGTTATCTGAAAGATTCCAAACAAGGGAAGAGAAATATAAACTTGGCGTCATTACAAATATAATGCCACTGATGTCATGCAAATCTCAGGACTTAATAATTCAAAGATGTAAGGATCAGCACTTCTATGAAGTGTGTTCTGCCTTTGATTTTCTTAAAATCTATAACTTGGGGTCTTCACTACATGGTAGTGAAGCAGTCAAACACCTGAAACAATTCCAGTTCACCTCTGGAGATGTCTCTGCATATGCTGGGCATGTGCTTCCCCATGCTCCAGGGTTGGCTGAATTGGTGTGGACTGTGGCATCAAGACCCTGTTACCCTGTTAGTAGTGCAGTCTTGTTTTCTCTCTCTCTCTTTTTTCCCTCATGTAATAAATAAACTTAAAAAATAATCTATACTTTGGCAAACATTCATGAAAGTGATTATTAGTATAAATAAGTTTGGAAATTCTGTCACCACATCAAATAGTTCTTTAATCAAACCAGCACTTCACTTTATAAAAGCTTCAGGAGACTGAGTCAGACTCTTGCATCAATATAAAATTGTGAATAAATAGATGCTAATATTAACAGTAGGAGGATATGATATCAAAGACTCTCACATAATTTTTGTTGGCAGCTGGTTAAAGAAGAATGTCTACAACTGGTGTCTGTGGTGGGATATCATCTTCCATGAGATGAAAAGACTGTAGATTAATGAGCGGGAATGTCAAAAGTCTAACATTGGCATTAAAATCCATACGAGGGCACGTTCAACTGCCTGGAAGTCAGAGTAATTAGTCTTACAATGAGAAAACAAAATAACTAATTGTACCTATAATGAAGGGACTCATGCAAACCCTTATGCAACCTTAATAGTTTCAGGTGCTAAGAAGTAAATCTGAACTTAGAATAGAAATAGAGAAACCCAATGACAACAATATGATATGAAACACATCGCTTCCTTTAAAATAAGTGCTTTTGTATCCATAGGGTTGTGGATAAGTCTGGACCTAATGGGATGTATGTGTATGTGTATGCATGGTCACACATGAATTTTTTTTCCAAAAAAATTGTTTACTTTTTAATTCCATTTGTTATTATCATTGTTGTTATTACTATTTTAACTGGACAAGAGAGACAGAAAGAGAGAGGGAGAAAGTGAGAAAGCAAGCCACTAGGTCCAGGAATTGAACTGTGGTTGGCCATGTGGGAATCCAGCACCTTTAACCACCATGCCACCTGCTGGCCCCACACATGATGTTTTTAAAAAGAAGTTATATAGAGGAAACTAAAATGTTCTGTAACTCCTAGTTAAGTATTCATGTGTAACTTATAAAAAATTTATATTTGTGCAACTTATATGAGAATCAGTAACATTTAAACAGTGTATAGAAGTGAGGAATAAGAAACCTTATTCACCTGATAACTAATATTGACTGCCTGTGTGAAAATTCAGGTCCTATTTTACTCAAAATATTTTGTTCATTGAAGAAAATATATTTTTAGCAAAATGATTTCTGTAACTTATCTCTCAAAACAGGGATCCAGTAGTTAAGGCTGAAGGTTTTTCTAAATTGTGTGTATTTACCTTGTGTTTTCTATGTAAGCTGGTGGAAATAGTTGCGAATTTTGTAGGTAATAGTTCCCACTATGGGAATTTATAGTATTGTATTGCTAATCGACAGGTTTTGTTTGTTTGTTTGTTTTAGATTCCTATAGATCGGAAAATAGGCATTATATTGACTTTAAGGACAGCAGATAAAAGATATATTTTCCAGGGAGTAATAGTAACAACTATTCTTTTTATTTTATTGAGTTTAGAAAGAGTGCATTCACACAAACTAGAGCAATCCAGGCCATATGAGGATGTTGTACAGAGTCAGAGTCAACTAAAGTTACAAGATTGAAGTGTGAAGACACTGAGGCACTAGGCTGAAAGCCGTCTGCAACTTAGGAGCTCCTATGAGCAAGGACAAGTGGACAGAGCTGACGAGTGGAGAGAGGAGATTGTGGCATAGCGAGGCCCTATGGGGGGAGCTTCCCTCTCTCTCCATTGTGTGTGCATGTGTATACTGTCATAATTTAAAAGTTCTAATTTTAATACTAGCTTTTTGTATAAATCATTAGTGTTCAAACCTGGCATGGAATTACCCATTAGGCTTTTCCATTCTATAAACCATGAACACACCAAGAAAAAAAAAAGTCAAATTTATAAATAATATGTAAAAGTTTGTAGAGTAAAAATATCACTTTTTCTTTATCCCCACGTTTCCCACCATGGGAATTTATAGTATTGTATTGCTAATAATACGTGTATATCATGAATGAGTATATACTACCATAGTACCATATCTACACAGTTAATAATTTTTAAATTTTATATAACAAACATATATATACAAAAACTTAATAGCCCACAGCTTTCTCTTAAGTATTTTCAATGAAAAATTTTAATATTTTCTGAAATTTCTTTCCAACTAGGTTATAATATATCTACATTTTTGTATAATTCTATAATATGTAATTATATTCTGTACTATCTACATATTATTTAAAATGTATAATTATATATGTTTTAAATGTTTATATATTTTTATATATTTCAAGTAAAATTAAAAAAATAAATAAGTGAATAAACACTGAAAATTTTTTTTTTAATTTGGTAAGACATTTAATAATAGTAAGGAGATAATCTTGTAGAATAATAATGAATTCAAGGGGAATTTTAAATTTGATGGTGAAGTTATTTAAAATAAGAAAAGGATATAGACTAGAGACAGTTAAAATTTTGAACTGATCTCTTCAGTTGTGGAGCCCTACCTCCTGCTGAGAACCACTTCAAAAGAAAATAAATATTAAATTAAAAAAAAAGAGGATGGATGAGAAGTCTGGGAATGAGTTTGAGAAAAGTTTATTCAGAGTATTGTCTCTGTGAGGGTCTGCCTTGATTTTCTTCATCCAGGGCCAGCAAGTGCAGAAGTCGATGGTGCAGGCTTGGTTTATGTAACTTGTGAAACAGCTTGGGTTCAGGTGTGGCTCTGTAAATGGGAGTTGTGTCACTGGATCCCATTAGTATATGCAGCTCAGTTTAGATGATACAGAAAAGATTCGTTTTAAAGCAGGCAAGGAAACAACTAGATCACTTCTTATATGGAGATGCTATAGTTTTAGTGCACACTGTGTCCAGAGACCAATTTTTAGTCAGATTATTTGTCTTCTTATATTTGAGTTGTAAATATTTTCATATGTATCTATATAAGTATCCCTTTCTAGATATATGATTACAAATAATTTTGAAGATCCTTTGGAGGATTGGTGTTCATTCTTTAAACATTTCCTAGAATTTGCCAGTGAAGCCAACACTTCCTGAGATTTCCTTTGTAAGAAGATATTTTAGTATCCTATTCACCCTATTGGTGAGGAAGGGGCTCCTTTCCTAAGGTCTTGAAGCTAGCTTAACCGACGATGACTGACTCTGGGAAGATGAGCTCCACACCAGGTTAATAGTCACAGGAGGTCACATTCTGGGGAATTATGCAGGACCACATGGGAGTTACATTCAGGAACAGAAGGAGTAACTGGGAGCTGAGGGAGGGAGGCTTACCATGTCAGTAGGGTGGATGCCCCTTGGCTCTAAGGAGAGCTTGTGGGTGGTGTGCTTTAACAGTTCCATGGGCTGGATGGAAGGGAGCTTCACTTTTCAGGGATAAGCAGAAACTGCCCGGTCTCTCTGATAAGGAGGGTTGTTTGGCAAGGGGACTTAATTTGCACAAGTAGAGTCGGGAGGGAACTTGTCTCAATGGTCTCATTGAGCCCCTCTTGGCTACCAGATGTCAAGGAAGCACATAATATGGAGCCTTAATTTAAACCTAAATTGCAGACGTTTTGGTCACTACTTCACTCCTTTTATGTTATCATTCTATGCAGAAATTTCATTTGTTCTTGTATTCACTTGGGTAAGTGTCTTTCTAGAAAATTGTTTCATCTGTTTTATGTAGGTTTTCTTTTTTTGGCAAAATGCTCATAGTATTCTCTCATAAGTATTTTTATTTCTGTAAGATTTATAATAATAGCTTCTTTTTAATCCCTTATTTTTAGTAACTTAAATCTGCTCTGTTTTTTAATGGCTGGGGGGGGTAACGGTTTGTCGTTTTGTTGGTCTTTTCTTGTTTCATTTACTTTCTCCATTTTTTAAATATTCACTATTTCATTTATTTCTGCTTTTATATTTATTCTTTTATTCCCTGTGCTTTCTTTGACTTTACTGAGATAATTTGTTTCCCTTTTCTTAAGTGGAGTTTAAATTCTTTATTTGTGATCATCTGTTTTTAAATGAAAAGTTTATTTATTTTTTTTATCTTGAGAGAAAGAGAGAGAGAAAGAGGAAAAGAGAGAGCACAGCATCCTTGACAGGAGTCTTGCCACATGGCAGTCTGCTCCTCTAGACTTCCAGCCAACCAGGTCTATGGGTACTTACGTGCCTGCCTGGTGTGTTTCAGGTTGTGTTGGGATCTGAATCGTGGTCTTCCATGTGGCTTCAGTATTGCAGAGTAGGGCACTAATGCTGCATCACTGCAACTGGAACACTTTATTTTTTCTTAATATATTACGGTACATTACTTAAAAAACTAAAATTTTAATTTGCATAGCTTTATTTCCACCCATAGTTTTGGTATGCTTTTTTCTTTTAAAATATATTATCCTTTTCCTAGCAATTTTTTCCTGTGAACTCAATGGTTATTTAGATTGTGTTGTTTAACCTTCATATTGATGGTGGTGTTTTTTTTTTTTTTTCAAAAAGTAAGTAATTAATTTCTTTCATGAGTGAGTGAGACAGAGAGAGAAATACACATCCTTAATAGGTTATTTATGCCAAAATCTCCTCCCAGCCTCGGGTAAGCCCTAGTCATGGGCATGTTTGTGTCTGGTGTGTTCAGAGAGACCTCCAGGTGTGTGTCCAGCACTTTCCCATATGGGCCTGTCTCTCACGGTGCTGCATTCTTGCTGAACCACCATCCAGCCTGATGATATTTTTCTTTTTCTTTTTCTTTTTTTTTGGAGAGGTTTTCACTATAGGGCGCGTGCACTCGCCAGACAGACAGAGAGAGACATAGATACAGAAAGCGAGAAATCACCCCCCAGGGGGGATGGTCACGCCACAATCCCTTTTCTTCCATTCTCCTCTCGGGATCTTGGGCACGCACGCTCATGCGCCCGGCGTGAGTTTTAAGCCACCAGGTCTGGGACGTGAACCACGGTTGACTACGTGGGAGTCCAGGAACATAGCCATTACGCTAACTGCTGGTTCCCCGTGATGATATTTTTCTATGAGCACTTTGTATATGTCATCCTACTGCAGAAAACTAAGTCTGAATGCTTCTTCTCTTGGTCAAGAAAATGAGAAGCAGAGACTGGAGGAGAAGCGAATTTATTCTGTAACCAGTTACAGAAAAACAGCAAGTACCATCAAAACTGTCTCAAAAAGATCAGCATGTTCTCAGAATATAGCTACAAGGTACAAGCACATGCAAATCATTCCTCACTACAATCAATCAGAATCAATTGCTTTCTCCTGAGTAATGATCTTGATTCCTTCAGAAACCCATTCCTGTTTTCTCACTCAACCACTGCTCAGATGTCCCTATGACTTAGCACTTGGTCAGATTGTTCTTCTTAGAGGCTTTCTTCATTTGAAAATGACTGCTATCCTATTAAAACTTTATTATTGACCTGCTATAATCCTGCTGTCCTCTGGCCTTCATGGTTTCTGACAACTTTCATCCTACAAGTGCTTTCCTTCTCAAATACTAAATGTCTGGGATTACACAGGTTTGAAAAATGTCACTGAATGGGACATAGGCTAATAACCAGATGGAAATGTATTTCATTTCATTACAGCAGGGTGTAATGAAAGTTGATGTGAGACGCAATCATCAGATCTCTATTTTTATCATAAAATGAGAATATTTTCTTTAAACCTGTCGATGGAAAAATAACGAACTGTAAAAATTAAAAATTAATAATTAATGCGATTTATTTTCAAGTCAAATATGAGTGTCCTAGGCCCAGAGAAGAGGCATACATGCCTTTCTCCGGGTGATGACGTACAGGGGTTCCTTTTATTTGTTTTTGAGATTGACAGACAACATTTAGTGAAGATATTTTCCATTGGTCTGGCCCAAGAAGGTGGGACATGTGGAAGCGGGGGCTTGTACGTTATAGGTGGGTTCCACAATTCTTAGGTTGGTGATTGAAAGGGAAGATCTGTGTCTTGGGAAGAGATGAAAGAAAGGCTTAATCTACATCTCAAGGAAAGGGAAGTTCTGTGCCTTGGGAAGAGATAAGCAAAAGAATATACTGTAATACGTTGGAATATACATCTCAGAGATACTATGCCAGGGACAAGATGTAGGAAGAATCCTGTTAATGGAGAATAAATGGTCTATTAATGTTTGTGGACATGACTTCCCCAGTCCCTTTTGAAAAGATTTTGGAAAATAGGAAAAGTAGTCAGACTCTGTCCACAAACCTCTTTTTTAAAATTATTTTTAGGTTTTAACTGTAGTGCACAAGGGCTCACTGGAGAGAGACAGAGAGGGAAAGTGAGAAATCACCCCTCAAGGAGGATGGCCATACAGTAATTCCTTCTCTTCCATTCTTCTCCTGGGATTTGGGGTATGTATACCTGTGTTTGGTGTGTTTTTCAAGTTATGTGGTTTGGGACTCAAATCACAGAGTTAGCTATATGGGATCTAGCACCATGCCACCTGCTGGTCCAAGAATACTACTCTTTTAATCTCTAAATGTGCTATTTTATTTAGTTATAAAGTCTTTACATCGTGACACATACTAGGAATGATGAATTAATAAATACATTTTAAACAAGCAAATACATATGTCACTCTGTATTTTTGCACTGACTTGGCTTTGTTAATTGTGAATCATTTGTTCAGAGCAACAAACTTTTCAAAAGCACCGTGACTTTAATACTAATCTTAAATTTAACACCCTGTATTTACCTCATTGCTACATTTTCACTTAACAAAGAGTAAAGATTCAAATTACTGTGATAAATAATATTAGAATCTAAGCCCTATAGAATTTTTAAAGCTAAAAACCATTGGAAAAGGTGAAAAATAAAGAATATGCAAATTGTTTCTTTATGAGATTCTCCCAAGTAACTTTAAAATGTAAGACTTCAATATAGCTCTTCAGTTCAAGGAGAGTCTTATTTTAAATAATGGCCTAGGATGTGCTTATTTTTCATACTCTGTTAGAACATGTGTTTACTTATTATGAAACTCAAGAAAATTTTTATCTCTGGGGAGTGAAGAAGTGCTATTGCCTGTATTTTATTCATAACCATGTCAGTACAACAATCTCTAGGGTATTTGGAAATTTCAATATGATAGCAGTAATAATCCATAGCATTTCAGTCATCAAATGAACAGAATCTCACTGCATACAGATGGAGAAGTGATATGTAATAAAACTTTTTCAACATCTGAGTTTGACAGTAATGGCACTTGAACACGAGATTATGAACTCACTTTGGAATCTGTTTTTCTCTTCTCATAAATGAGGTCACTTTTTCAGAAGCAGCATTTTGCCTTTAATAGCTTTGTATGAGCTATGTGACCTTGGAGAACTTGGGGAATCACAGAACCTCAGAAACAGGGCAGGTTAAGGTGGCAGGATCCAACATGGCCAATGGCACAGTTTGAGTCCTGGACCCGGTAGTTTGAAATATGGGTGTGTGTGCATGTGTACTCAAAATTCCAAAGGGAGGGAGCGATGGAGGCAAAGTGATTGTGGCGTGACTATTCACCATGGAGGGGTGCTTTCTTCTCTCCCCCTCTCTCTCTCTGGCAAGTGCACGTACCCTCTACCCAAATTTTAAAAAATAATAAAGATATAAGTTTCTAATAATTAAACATTCACTATGAGTTAAAACTTTAAATTTAAGAAATTTTCCTGAATCTAAAACAAAAAGCCTTGAAAATTATGAGAAGATAAAATTTCAAGAAATCTAATGTGGAAATGTAAGATTCTACTAATAAGAGATCCTGAGAGAACAGAAAAAATGAAAGGGAGGACTTAATTAAATAAATAATAGGATATACCCCAGATCTGAAAAGAAGAATACAATTTCACATCAAAAAGAAATTTTTCAAAATTCCTGTTCTAGTTCAGTTGTCTTGATGCAGATGGGAGCACACTACTGCACGGTGGTTGAGGCCACCTGGAAGGTTCAGAATTGATTTCTCACTCCACCAGTACAGGCTGGTACATAACTACAGTCCTATTTCTTTTTTCTTTAAGAGAGATCTTTGCTATAGGGTGTGTTCGCTCACCAAAGAGACAGAGAGACAGAAAGTGAGAAATCACCTCGCAGGTGGATGCTCACAGTACAATTCCTTCTTCATTCTCCTCTCAGGATTTTGGGCATGCACACATGTACCCAGCATGAGTGTTAAGCCACTGGGTCTGGGACTCCAATCTAAGTCGACCATGTGGGAGTCCAGCAATGTAATCATTACACCATCTGCTGGTCCCAACATGCATTTTTTTTTTTTTTTTGAGAGGTTTTTGCTATAGGATGTGTGTGCTCACCAGACAGACAGAGAGAGACAAAGATATAGATAGCGAGAAATCACCTCCCAGGGGGGATGGTTATACCGCAATCCCTTCCCCTCCATTGTCCTCTTGGGATCTTGGGCACACACGCACACACGTCCGGCATGAGTTTTAAGCCACCAGGTCCGGGACACGAACCGTGGTCGACTACATGGGAGTCCAGCAACATAGCCATTATGCTAACTGCTGGTCCAATATATATATATATTTTTTTTAAACAAGAAATGTGTATGTGATCAACCTTAACAATGTAAAAATCAAGAAAGGCAAATTGACAAAACCTAGGAATCAAAGATTAAGTAAAGTTGGAAGAAAGAAATGAAAATACTAATGTTACATAATGAACAGTTAGAAATAGCTACCTAAAGTAGATTTAAAAAAAACAAACAAAATTTATTAGGGGAACTAGAATTATAACATCTCTCAAACTTAAGGGAAGGAAAGGAGGTACAAGATCATTAAGTCAAACATTTAAAAACATTCATCTTTGAGGAGGGATTACAATGATGCTTTTCAGTCTAAAATCCTTCTTTACTGTTTGATTGTTTGAATTACCGTTTTAATACTATACTCTCTTTAAAATAAATTCATGTTAGGATAACCTCTTCATGGTATTTGCAGTCTTGAGAGTATAGAGTTTGAATTTCCCAATTGAAAATGGACAATTGAGATGATATTAATGCTATTATTTTTACAATTAAAATACTAGGAGAAATATCCTTTAAAGGAGAAATTGGACCTATTTATAAAAATGGGAGCTGAATAGAAATGATTTTGGGAGCAACGAGTAATTGACTAAATGATTTCCCTTTTTTATTTGTTTAGTTCTTTGGGTGTCTTTGAATACAGCCCATAGTAACATTAAAAATAAATAAATAAAATATTCTATCGTGGTTTTCAGGTCAGTGGCTGCTAACGAGCTTGTAATGAGACAGAAAATGGTCCTAATTCTGAAGCCAGCATAGTAGAATTGTTTAAAAGCAGAAACTCACACATTTCCAACATCAGAGCATGCCAATAATCTACTACTCCCCAAACTGCCTTATGGTTTGAAGAAAACGGTATTTTTAGTCAATTATTCACCTGTGAAGAGAAGATTTCATATCATGTATTTGAAAGGCTGCCAAGATTTGACATTTTATATTTGTCTTGCATTTGAAAAGATAATATTATTTTTGTTAGAATTTGTGGGTGAGGTAAAAAGCTATGACAATTCTGTCCCACATGAAATTGTTTGAAATTGCCTTTCAGTTGGCAAAATAAATAGATTATTGATTTCACCTTTTTATGAAATGAGGGATTAATGAACAATATCCCATAGCTTTTATTTTTAGGAGAAGAAATATTTTATATATATCAAGCTATATATTGAATATACGTATATAGTTTGACATCCTTCTCTTGGGGGAAAAGAAGTTTAGTATTCATTTATCAAATGTATGAGCTCTTACAATGTTATGATAGAGAATAAATTATGCTATAATTCATGATTCAGCCAATACATGATGATTATTGTTTTGTATATTAGGTGGGTGTTATTTAATATGAGGGCCACTTACAATGTAGAGAAATGAAAACTTTGGTAAATAAGAACAATTTTGTATATAATGTCTTAAATTTTGTCTAGAAAATTAAATGTCCTAATTTAAATTTTCCTTCATTGCACATCCTACTTCAATTCTTGACTGTGGTTCAAGAAAAGTTTTTACATTTTAGTTACTGTTAGCTGTTTATGTGTAAATCTGAAAATCATTTACGGTATTCTATCTTAACTGAAACAAAATCTTCTTACTGAACAAAAGGTACTGTGTCTCTTTAGAAATGTTTCTAAGGCTGCAAAATTATCCTCAAGAATAGAAATAGAAAGGAAGGGGGCAGAAAATTATTGCCATAATGTGAGTAGACTAGACATCACAAAAATTAGCATTCATTTGCAAAAACTTTTTATTTATTCACTTTTAAAAAATTAGCATGCTATTTTGCCTTTGGTGTTTATGCCAAAAATTTTTGTAATACACTAAAGGATTCAGTCCCAACTTGCTATTGTCTGGAGTTAAAATGTTGGAGAAATAGAACTTAAAACGAAATCTCCTTTCAATTCAGAAAACCTCTCCACAAAGTAGAGAACAAAGAAAACAACTTTATTACTGAATAGGCATTAAACCAGAACGTGATTCAGGTCAGACAATCTGCTACAAGATTGCAAAGACAGAAAGAAATCTTTCCTTTCTTTCTAGCTAAGTAGATATAATCTATTACATATATCTTCTCACAATAAACAGTACTAATTCTCAAGAAAACTGGACAATACCATTTGTCACACTAGATTCACTGGGAAATTAGGATGGCTGCCAATCGTATGGCTAATTGGCTTTAACAGAAGGAAAAATACGCTTCTCAAACCTGTAAGAGGTAATTCTGAGCAAGATACTGGCTGATTTTAGGCTCCCATTTTCCCATAGAAATCAGGAGGTAGGGGTACTTCCTTCCTGACTAGAGAGGAAGAAAGTATTCCTGGATCATAAAGCTGGTAAGAGACTTAGCTTTAAAAAGACTTACATAAATTTCAAAGAAGCAGAATAGCTTAATTAAAAGTTTTCTAATGTAAATGCTATAAAAGAAAAAGAAAAAAGAAAAGGGAGGGTAAGTTCTCATCCCTTATTTTTAACAGGGAGTATTACCTCTTGTTTTTCATTTTTATTTGCCCTTAGCTCTTACTGGGAAATGAAATGGACTTTTTTGAATTAAAATTCTCTTTTGATCATTATTCTTAGTTTTCATAAAAGAAAGTCATTGATTTTGTAAGTGGCATTTGTAGTGTAAGGGCATACTTATCATGGCCTAAACTTTGGTGTGTGTCTGAACTTATTCAAATCATAAAATACTGAGTATGTTTATTTGAGATAATATTTTTAAGCTTTTTCCAAATAGATCTTTAACTAAATCTAACTATAATGGTTTATGCTTATATAGCAATAACAAAAATTTGGAAGATGTATTCTGACTGCTATAAATAGACTTTGAATAGATATTCCAGACTTAGTGAATCAAAATTCAAGACACCCAGATAAATTTGAATATCCACTACATTCAAGTAAAATGACTTGTCTTGTGTTTTATTTGGCAAATCCACTTTGACATGTAGTGATTGAAGCAATAAGATGGTCATAAGTTCTGAAGTTAACTGAGTATTTAAAGTGTGAAGCCCAATAAGAGAGATGTAGTCATTCTTTTCATCTATCAACTATAAAATTGTCTAGAAATTTTAAGCTTATCAAGAGGTCTTAATGGTTTCATAGTTAGCACATTAACCTGGCAGTCAGAAAGGTTCTATTACAAGCTGGTGGCAAAGAACTACCAATGTACTAAACTACCAATGTACTAAATTTAGTTAAGAATTCTGCAAGTATCTGGGTTGGCAGGTGGCATGGTGGTTAACAGCACTAGATTCCCACATGGCCAATGGTGGTTCAAGGCCTGGACCTGGTGGCTTGCCTTCTTCTTCCTGGTGGCTTGCTTTCTCACTTTCTCTTTCTCTCTTTTGCTCTGTCCCTCTCTAGTCAAATTAAAATAAATAAATAAAGTTAAACAAAATAGTCCTTAAGAAATTTATGACTGTTAATAAAAAATAATTAAGAAAAGAATTCTACAAGTATTATCTCATTTAATTCGTAGTAATACTTTATGAGATACAGAGTAGTAATAACCTGTTTCACAGGTGAGAAAAATAATTTTATAGTTAAGTAATACTGATAATCACAATTATGGTTTAAACTCCATTTGGTCCAAAGGGAAGATTTGCTTTTCTAAATGGCGTACAATACTGCCTTCTAGATAACATTATCTTCTGAGATCTGCTTCTTTCTAAATTTGTGTCCTTTGGATGAGCCATTAAAGCTCTCTCTTTCTATTTTTACATGTATATGGTTAGAGCATTAAATTAAGTGATTTGTCAGGTTCCTAATTTCTACAGTTCTATGATTTTGTCAAGAAATCAGTTATGCTAGTGAAGTGTGGAGAACAGATAGGTATTTAATTTAGGCTTTGTCTAAACTTTGAGATCATGTGGCATGCAATTCTCTCATATCCCTGTATTTCTGCCCAATATAGAGTAACCATTCTGCATAGACCCTCTGTGGTTGCTTGAGTAAAGGTTGGTTTTTTTTTTTTTTTTTTGTATCTTGCCAGAGGGTTCATGTGCTGAAAGAGGGAGGGAGGGAGAGAGGGAGAGAGGGAGAGAGAGAGAGAGAGAGAGAAAGAGAGAGAGAGAAATCACCCCACCGCATACCAGAGAAATAGAAATCATCCCACTGCATACCTCATGAGACATGGTCACATTGCAATTTGGTCTCCATTCCTTCTTTCTTTCGGGATCTTGAGCCCACATGGACTCACCTGGTGTGTTTCTCAAGTCACTGGAACCACACAGTTGTCCATGTGGGACAGAATCTAGCCACCTTAATGACCAGGCCACAGGCTGACCCAAGCTTGACATTTTTGAGTTGTGTATTTCTTTCAGCAGAATGGAATTCAAGAGGTTGTCAGGAAAAAATGACAGGTCCTTAAGTTCCTTCTGAAGTTTGTTTATTTTGTTTTCATTTTATTTTATTTTTTATAAGAGAGAGATTTTAGCTCTAGGACATGTGACCTAGCCAGAGAGAAAGAGAGAAAGAGATAAAGAGAGACAGAGAAACAGAAAGTGAGAAACCACCCCCCCCACCCCCGCAAGAGAGGAAGGCCACACTGCAATCCCTTCTCTTCTCATCCATTTGCCTCTTAGAATGTTGGGCATGCGCACAGATGCACCCAGCATGTGTTTTAAGCATCCAGGCCAGGATTGAAACTGAAGCTGACTATGTGGGAGTCCAGCGACATAATCATTGTGCCATCTGCTGGTCCCAGTGCTTCTGAATTTTTAATAACATGGGAATTTAGGTAAGATGTGAGCAAGTAACATGCTTAAATGAGGTGGTGAACCATCTATATTAGTAACAGGAAGTAATGACTGAGCTTCTAGAAATCAGAATACATATGTGAGATGCTTCTGACTCTCTTAAAGATACCCCATTCCGGGACCAGCAGTTAGCATAATGGCTCTGTCGCTGGACTCCCACGTAGTCGACTGCCGTTTGTGTCGAACTCAGTGGCTTAAACTCACGCCAGGCGCGTGTGCGTGCGTGCCCAAGATCCCTAGAGGAGAATGGAGGAGAAGGGATTGTGGCGTGGCCATCCCCCCTGGGGGGTGATTTCTCACTTTCTGTCTCTCTGTCTCTGTCTGTCTGTCTGGTGAGCACATGCACCCTATAGAAAAAAACCTCTCCCCCCCAAAAAAAAAAGATACCCCATTCCTGTTTGTTCTGACCAGCCATCTTCTCTCATATCCTATAACTTTGTTCTTCACTCACAACTCCACTGATGATCATTATCCTTCATAGTTGAGAAGATACATTCTCCAAAATAGGTATAACTTCTAACTCTCATTCTCTTTTGCTTCCTGCCTTCATTTCTCTCATTCAGCCTTCATTTCAGATAAATAAAAAATACATGAGAATAGAATTTCCATTTAGCTTCCCTCTAGAGTATATGAATTATGAGTCAATGAAAGGAGAAGTCACAAGAGCAGGCCACAAATTAGACCTCATATGGCTCCTATTCCATTATTTCTGTACTGCCATGGCTGACATATATTATGATTATTTGGATTAATATTTCTATGGTATATTTTCCTCATCTATTTATTTTTAGTTTTTTTACAAGATTTTCTTTTATGAGTGAGAGAGAGATTCCAACAGGGTCTTCATGTCATGATCTACCCCCAGCCTAAGCCATAATAGGTAAAATGGCTACAAAATTACTTCTATACTTGTTTATTTACCAGTGAACAAAAAGGCTCTTAGACCTAAGACTGATTTAAAAAGTAATGCCATAATGTACATAAAATATTTATTTATTTATTTATTTATTGGAGAGGTTTTTGCTATAGGGCACGTGCGCTCACCAGAAAGACAGAGAGAGACAGAGACAGAAAGTGAGAAATCATCCCCTAGGCAGAATGGCCATGCTGCAATCCCTTCTTCTCTTGGGATCTTGGGCACACACGCACACGCACCCAGCCTGAGTTTAAGCCACTAGATCCGGCACTCGAATCGCGGAGGGCTACATGAGAGTCCAGAGACATAGCCATTTTGCCAGCTGCTGGTACCAATAACATATTTTTCAATCAAAAAATATTTGTAAGAAATCAGTGTGCTAGAAAAACTCAGAAACATATATTTGTTATAGGTTACTAGAGAATAATCCTTGATTATTTTGCTTGATTTATTTCATGTCCTTGTGTTTGCCTTTCCTCCTTTCTTTACAATTAAATTTTTGAATCAGAAGTATTATATCTCTTAGGCTTTTATCACATTATAGCAAAATATATACATTTCAATGGCTCATTAAAATAATTGTCTTTGTGATGAAAACCAAGGGGGTTTTATTTATTAAATCAAATATCAAATAAGATACAATTTTAGAAAATAATGAAAAGAAAATAATTCTTTGTGATTATAGGTATTTTTCTTGTCTAATTTTCAATTTGTATAACAATTAAAGAGTGCAAAAGTACTTTTCATCAAGAAAGAATTTACTTAGTATGCATGCCTTTTCAGTTCTGAGAATAGTTGGCATGAATATATTAGCCATTCTCAGTTATAACTGCATTTTAAATTCAAAGTCCATTTATAATTGGATAAAAATAATACTCATCATTTTTCAAATGCCCAATTATGACATTGCATTTGTTCTTAGTGTTATAATTTAGTAGAAATCTTGTTTTGTAAGAAGAAGGTACTGCATGCTTATTCAAAATTGTTTCCTTCCTGCTGGTAGACTATTAAATGCAAGTAAAAATTGCCATATTTACTGATTATATAGTTGAATATTCAGCTTTATTTGTTCATTCACAATACACATAGAAGTTTATCTGTATCATCTATAATCATTATGTTTGTTTGAAATTTATGAGACATTAGCTAAAAATGGTTCTTTGTAGAAATCGGTACAGCAGAAGACAGAGTAAAATAATGACTCTCAGTTGAAGGGCAGGTTAAAAAACTCCATTCAGCAATCACTTCATTTTCTTTGTGACTACATCAAAGTGTCATCCCAGTTCAGCCACTAGCTTGACATTTAATTGCTATGAGAGCTAAAAGCTAGGTCAACCACACAGTGAGTAGTTAGAAGTGTGTATCTGAAGTCCTATTGCCACTGCTTCAATTGAACTAATAACTAATTAGTAGTGCAACCTTGGGTACATTAGCTAGACATTTTATCCTTTCTTGATTTATAAAATGTCAGTCATAATATCACTGACAGTGGTGGTTGTGGGTATCAAATACAGGTTTTTCCACTTGTGCAAATGTAGTAAAGGAGGTTATGCAAAAAAGTTTAGTATAATAGTTGGACCAAATATTATAATCTAATGGCCAAACTAATCTACCAACCACACAGACAGAACCCATGACATAAATCACAAGCAATCTTAATTGATTTTTGTGCTGCTAACAAAGTACCTGAGACTGGGTGAATTTAAGAGGATAAATATTTTGAGTCACAATTCTGGCAGCTAGAAAGTCTGAAGGTTTAAACCTGCCATCAGGCCAGCCTATGTCATGGCTGGTAGACAAAAAGAATGGCAGGTGTGGGTGGAGAGAGAGAGGGAGAGCTTCTGATGGCTCCCCCAGGGGGATGGCCATGCTGCAATCCCTTCTCCTCCATTCTCTCAGAATGGCCCTACATTCACCCTTTGAACAATGTTCCCAGTCATATTTGATTAGAAGAGTTTGTTGCTGGAGTGACAGTGCATGACTCAACTGTATATGCCCGAGGTGAAAAAAATAAAAGAACTCACTGGCCTGAGGTGGCAGAAGACAGAGCTCAAGACTGAAGGAGCACCTAACATTTTGTTTGTTTTACATTTTGCCAGAGGGCATGTTTCAGAGAGAGAGAGAGAGAGTGCGAAAGTACTTCCAATGGGAGACAGTCACACCACAATCCCCTCTTCTTCATTGGTCACTCCTGTCGGGAACTTGGGCACTTATATGCACTGTGTATGTTTTTCAAACTGCTAGGTCCAGGACTCTAACTGTGCAGTCAACCATGTGTGATCCAGCTACCTTAACCACCATGCCACTGGCTGGCTTACTGCATCCAGATGTTTAAGTAATGACCCCAGTAACAAAAGAATCGAAGAGAGAGTGAGCTCCAAAATCTGTATGTAAATAGCTCCTTAATCCTTGCTAAATTCATACAGGCTCAAGTTGATTCTAACGTGTATGAGAAAATATGAAAGACCTAATATAGAAAGGGGAGCATTAATGAAAGACCAAGTTGTAGCACTTATAGTGCTCATTTGTAACTATTTGTAATGCTAGAATAATATAGACAGTGTGCTAATGGAAAAAATATAGACATATGTATCAATGAAAAAGAACTGAGAGTCTGAACATATGTAGTTAATTTTGATAAAAGCTATTAGTGACAAATTTAGACAAAGGTAATCAGTTGGGAAACAATAGCCTTTTCAATAAATGATACTAACACGATTATATTTTTATATAAAATAGAGATCTTTACCTCACACCATACACAAATACCAACTCAAAATGGATCATAAACCTAACTGTAAAAAAATAGTACAACAAAACAAAGACTTTTTTGCCCTTTTGGGTTAAAGAAAGATTTCTAAGGCAGAGTGCAAAAAGTAAAAATAATTAAAAAAGAAATAAATGATGTTACTTATCACAAAAATTGAAAAGATAAGCTACTGATAGGAACAAAATATTTACAATACATATATGATAATGAGATACATTAAGAATATATAAATATATATTAAAATATAATAATACAAAATAAATGCAAAGTAAAATCACGATGAAATTCTACTATGTACCCTTTTGAATAATTAATATTTAATATCAAATATTAGCTACAATATAAAGTCCCTGAAATGATCACATATTACTGGTAAAAATATAAAATGCTGGGGCTGGCAGGTGGTGTGGTGGTTAAGGGTGCTGGACTCTCACATGACCGACTGTGGTTTGAGTCCTGGACTTGGTGGCTGGCTTCCTTCCTTCCTTCCTTCCTTCCTTCCTTCCTTCTTTTCTCTCTCTCTCTCTCTGTCCTTTTCTGGTAAAATTAAATTTAATAAATGGATTTTAAAAAGTTAAATAAAATAATTATTTATGGATTTTTAAAAGTTAAATAAAATAATTATTTAAAAAAGGAAGAGTGTAAAATGCACTTTGGAAAATGGTTCAATGGTATCATAACATGCTATTTAATCTAGTACATGTAACATTCACTATATAATCTAGTAGTTAACACTTTTAGATATTTATCAAAAGAAATAAAAAGTCATGTCTACAAAAACAACTTCTACACAAGGATTATCTGCAGCTTTATTCTACTAGCCAGAACCTGGAAACAACTGAAACGTCTAAGGACAGGTGAATAGGTAAAGCAATGCAGTGTATCTGTACCAAATGATGCTACTGAGAATGGGAAGGGACACAATACTGACAAATTCAACAACATGAATTGCTCCCTAAAATGTTATGCTGAATAAAAAGTACAGATACTAAAAACCACATAAAACTACATATTGCATGATTTCTTTCTTTTCTTTTTGTAACTTAAAAAAAGTAAAAGAGGAGCCAGCATTTGGCGTGGTAGTTAAGGTGTTGGACTCCCATATCGCTGACTATGATTGGAGCCCTGGAACAAGCAGCTTGAAAATCACACCAGGTGTGTGTGCGTTGATGCCCAAAATCCCGAGAGGAAAACAGAGGAGAATGGATTGCAGTGTGGCCATTTCCCCTCAGATGATTTCTCATTTTCCCTCTCTCTCTTTCTCTCTTGTCTCTGGCAAGCGCAAGTGCCCTATGGCAAAAACAAAAACAAAAACAACAGTAACAACAACAAAACCCCCACAAAAACTAAAAAAACAGATGTGCCAGAGCACATGTATTTGCCAGAGAAATAGAGAGAGGGAGAGGAGAAAGCACCCCGCCTCCCCCATTGGAAATGGTCACGCTGCAATCCCTTCTGCTCCATCTCTCTCTTCTTTATGGATTTTGGGCACACATGCACATCCACCTGACATGTGTTTTAAGCCTCTAGGTTGAGGATTTGAACCGTAGTGTCAGTCATGTGAGATCTAGCTGCCTTAACTACCAGGCCATGACCTAATAAATATAGGTGTTGACACACATATAAAAATAGATGTATGAAATATGAATTGTCTTATTCAGGGAACAGGGTTAAAAAAGTGAAGAGCTGAATTGAACCTAGTAGCATCCATGCAACACCACAGTGTTCCAAGGGTTATTTAAGTAGTTCTTAATTGTAAAACTCGATTAACTCACACCCCTCTTGTAGAAATTATGAACTCAATTTAAAGAGAAGTGAAAGAGAAAGATAAATGAACTTCTCAGCTGCCCAGGGCTTTACTAGTCTCGGTCAGATCTTGGATTACTTGATTCTACTGGGACCTCTTGGCTTAGTGCCAGTTGCAAAAGTATTAAGGGTAATAAGCAAATAATTTGAAGGAGTGATTAATGAGTGTCTGTATTTGAGGAGTAAATTCTCCTATTCAAAAAAAGCCCCGATTCATTACACTTCTAAGAAAACCTCAGTTTCACTTAGAAAGTATCATTCTGATCAGAAAAAGAGGTTTTTATTTTTTTTTAATAGCTAATAATAGAATATCTGGGAATGTTTGAAGAAGTTGAATATAGATCAATCAGAAGTTTCAAAGGAAAAATTTATGGAGTGTCTTCAATTATTTTTGAGCTCTTCTAGAATTTAGAGAACAAGAAATCCACTCCAAATTATAGGTTGAATTTGAAGAGGAGTAGAGAGGTTGTTTGTCTGTTAGCTTGCCTTCCTGCACTCCGAAGCCAATTAAGAACCAAGACCCCTGGATTCTATCTGCTTCCAGTAGCACCAGAGAAACTTTTGGAGAAGGTCTGGTCATTATTTCAGCTTCTTGCAAGCAATCTTCTATGTCTTTGGTCCCCTCTTATAGTTCAGGCCACACCAGCTATGTCTGTATTGTTCTGGTTTGGAACAAGCGTATAGAGGAAAATCTGGACTTAAAAAACTCACCTATGGGTAATATTTTCTAGAGCAAACTTAATGACTACCTGGTGCTTCCAGAACATAGAGATTTTCTTCAGAGATCTTTGCATCAGTTGTGACTATATTTACTTTTTATTGCTACTGTAATAAATCAGAAGTTTGTGATTAAAACAAGGCATATTTATTTATAGTACAGAAGCCCCAAACTTTAAAATGTGTCTGACTAGAGTAAAAAATTTAAGTTGCCAGAAGTGCAGCTTTCCTTGGAAGGCTGGAGGAATGAACCCGTTTCCTTGCCCTTTTGCGACTTTTAGAGGTTACTTGCTGTCTTGACTTGAGCTTCTTAACTGTATTGCCAAAGCCAGCATCATTACATCTGCAAATCTCTCTGATGTGACCAGCAGTTAGCATAATGGCTATGTCGCTGGACTCCCATGTAGTCGACAGCGGTTTGAGTCCCGCACCCAGTGGCTTAAACTCACACTGGGCGCGTGTGCGTGTGTGCCCAAGATCCCGAGAGGAGAATGGAGGAGAAGGGATTGTGGCGTGGCCATCCCCCCTGGGGGGGTGATTTCTCGCTTTCTGTCTCTCTGTCTCTGTCTGTCTGGCGAGTGCACGCGCCCTATAGCGAAACCCTCTCCCCCCCCAAAAAAAAAAATCTCTCTCTGGTTATGATTGCTTCCCCAGTCTAAAGTAAAGCTACCTAGCTAGAAGTTAGATAGATTAAATTAAAGATCTTTCCTTATATTCTCTAATAGGTTAGATTACAATTGTCATTAAAAATAATGTACTGACTGGAAAGTAATGAAGAAAAGAATCAATTTTAGAATACATAAATCATGCTCTAGTAAGGAAGTAGCTTACTAACAATATATTAGATGGTCTGGAGTATTTTTCTATGTTCCTATGCAAAAATGCATCATGACTTTCCCAACAACCCGGTATTTACATGTCAGTGCTCTAGTTAGGAAGTAGCTTACTAACAATGTATTAGATGGTCTGGAAAGTCATGAGTATTTTTCTATGTTCCTATGCAAAAATGCATCATGACTTTCCCAACAACCCGGTATTTACATGTCAGAATAGCGTTGAAATGGAAGTGAGTTTCCTGTGCTTCTGAGAACTGCTCTGTATTTTCCCTGCATGTGAAAAAGTTCTTATTAGTGCAATAATATATCTCGAAATATAAGATCTGGGAAACGATAGTCACATGAACATATAAAACTGAAAGTAAATGAAATAAAATGAATAAAGAGCAAAATTTATGCCAACTATGAGGAAAAAGCCATGTCTTAAGAGAGAGCTGTTAAAGACCTTACAACTTTTGAGTGAATTAATTGGAACTCCATCATACTGGCAGTATGAGAGAAAGACATTTCAAAAGAATACTAGAAATAATCTGAGATTCTTAAGATATAGTAAGTCAATCATATGTAATAAAATTTTTACTACCAAATATTAAACCTATTAAGAATCTTCACAAATATTCAGCTCTAAAACATACCTATAGGATGATAAATTTTATAATAAAGACAAGAGCAAATACTTATAGATTTGACTTGTAGAAAAAGACAATTATTAATAAGATAATACTTTATAAGTATTTTTTTGTTTTATTTTCAAACTACTTTTAGTTGCATTATCCTATGACATGAGCATGGATGAGTGGTCATAATACCTTGAATATACAGACAAGTAACGTTTGAAACCTTAAGTGGCCTCTCAGAAATATAGAATCATAAAATCCTACAATTTTGTCCTTTAGTTGTATTCTCTCCCCATTATATCTCATTCTTAGGGTTATATATTACCTTTACAAGTAAAATTATAAATGTATAGTTACTTAGAAGTAAGTTTAAAATCCCCTCCCTTCAATTCATTATGTTTCCATACTAACAAAACATAACACAGAAAAAGACAAATCTTCATTCTTATAGTAACTTAGATATGAAATTAAATTAGCATTTATTTTTCACAAATACTGATCACCTACTATACCTCAGAAAGTATGTTTAACAGGCTAACAAACAAAATGTTATTTCCCTTATGAGGTTTATCTTCTAGTAGTTTACATTCTTAGTAGAATCAAAATTCTGCTGCACTGTACATTTCTTAGTAAAAGAAAAACAAGATGCACTTTTGGTCTTCATGCGATTTTTATATCACTTACAATTGGTTCTGTGTCTCAGGTGATCAAATTTCTAGTTAGGTGTAAAAGCATTGTTTTTTTTTTTTTTTCTTAAATAAAATCAAAGCAGAATAAGGCTAGTGGTCAAAAGTAGCACCGAGATTTATTGCAAAACCATAAAAATAGATGCCTGCAAATTTCAGAATTTTGCTCTTTGTTTCCATCATCAAATAGACACTATACTCACTCTGGGAATTAGGTTGGTGTTAGAAATGTGAAAGAACACTGACGGTGCACTGTGCAGGTAATGAGGTCAGAGCTTCCGGGCATAGGTGCAGTGTTAGGTGGAGAAGCTGTTGGACTCTCCTGCTGCCTTGTTTCTTATCTCATCCCTGATACAGAACATTTCTTGCCATAGGCCCTGATACATCAAGGAATAATCTTGGGCCTGTTACCATTCTTACACTATTTCTTCAGGCTTTAAACACAGAGAGTTGTAGAATTGGGTAGTTTTTCTGTAAAATTGACATTTATTTAATAAATCCTGAGCTGGATCTTGGTCTCACCATTTTCTAGCTACAAGTTGGATGAGTTGCTTACTGTCTTAGCTCTCGGTTTTGTCATTTATGGAATGGGGACAAGTGAATAGGATTTTTAAAAGCAAATGATTCAATGCATTGGGTATTTATTTGTGAAGTCATTTTGAGAAGAACATTCATGTAAACATATACCTCATATATGCTTTTCATGAGTAAACCAAATTCTGTATGTTAGAATGAGATCGGGAGATTTTTGTTCTCACAATATTTATATTCTCTTGGTGAATTAGGACATATTAAAATTTATTTTCTTCTAGGGATTTTGAGCAGGGACTGTGGAACTCTGTGGATTTGAACAGCTGCCGTCATTATCTAGCTATATGGCAAGTTACTTAATCTTTTCATGCCTCAGTTTGCTAATTTATAATATGAGGATAATAATAGCATCTCATTGATTTTATTTGGTTGTTATGAACATGGTACAGTCACATGCTTCACATTACCTGTTTTTCTTCAAGTTATTAAATTCTCTGCACGGTTTAGAGTCCGTTCATAGTGACTGTATAAACCATTGAGAACTTGATTTCTGTGTTTTCAGGAATTTTATAAGCCAATTAAGTGGAGTCATTATTAAAAGAATTAATTTTAGGGACCAAGAGTTGGCGTAATCACTATGTCACTGGACTCCTATGTAGTTGACTGCAGTTTGAGTCCCAGACTTGGTGGCTTAATCTCATGTTGGGCGCTTATGCATGCGTGGCCAAGATCCTGAGAGAAGAATGGAGGGGAAGGGATTGTAGTGTGGCCATCCCCCCTCTGGAGTGAGTTCTCGCTTTCTGTCTCTCTGTCTTTCTGGCAAGTGCATATGCCCTATAGCAAAATCCTCTCCAAAAAAAAGAATGAATTTTATACATTTATAAGTAAAAAAATTTATATTAAGTTTATAATTACTCAAAACTTAACTCTTACTATTTTACTGTTACATATTCTATTCACATGTTTTATATCTATTGGTACAAATAGTATATAATTGTAGATAATTGCATCTTTTTTGAATTCTATGTTCAGTGATGTCATGCTAGTAGCTTGAAATATATATATAGTGATTAAGATGGAGTGTTTACACCTTGGAAATTGGCAAAGACTACAAATTAGATCCTCTCCTCAGCAGCTCAATAAACATTTGGCATCATCTCACTGTATCTGTACTTCACTGTCTTTAAGTGTAAAATGCAGACATGATTTATTATAGGTAAAAAACTTAAAAGTCCTGATACATGGTACATATTCTGTAAGAACAGAATTTTTTTCTTCATTGTTATTATAATGATGGTCCACATGGTAGTGTTTTAGTATTCTAAGGATGTATTATAACACTAAGGGAAGTGATACCTGAAAAGTTTGTTAACTTGGGCCAACAGATGGAGTGGTTAAGACTTTGGATTCCAACATGGCCACCCACAGTTTGAGTCCCAGACCCAGCAGCTTGAAAAAACACACTGGGTTTATGCCTGCACACCTAAATCCTGAGAGAACACTGGAGGAGAAGGGATTGGATTGCTATGTGACTATCTCCCCCTGGTAGGTGATTTCTCACATTTCTTCTTTCTGTCTTCCTCTGGTGAGGGCCCATGCCCCATGGAAAAAACCTAAATCAACAAACAAACAAAAATTTGTTAACCTAGTTCTAGATAAAACTCCTCTCTGCAGGATTTGTATTGGCTAGTTGTGGGTGAATGTTTCAATGATCACAGTTTTGATTAAGTTGCCATATTAATGATCACCAGGTGTTGTTGTTGTATAGAATGTAGTCATAGTTGGAATTGTCCTTATAAAAATGTCTTTACTAACATATAGTAACATCAATCACTTGAAATTAATATTGATCATACTTACAATCAATAAAGTCATATTATAGTCTATCATCAAATAGGGACCAAGTTGACTTCTGGCATTTCCAGGGTTTTTTTTTTTTTTTTTTTTAAGATTTTTACCACAGGGCATATATACTTGCTAGAGAGAGACAGAGAGAGGGAAAGTGAGAAATCACCACCCCCCCAGGTTAGAAAGTCATGCCACAATCCCTTCTCCCCCATTCTCCTATAGGGATTTTGGATATGCATGCACACACGCCCAGTGTGAGTTTCAAGCCACCAGGTCTGGAACTTGAAACACAGTTGACCATGTGGGAGTCCAGTGTCTTAACCACTACACCACCTGATGGCTCCCCCTTTTTTCCCCTAGCATTATAATCAATATGAAAACTCACGAATGAAAAAAAATTACAATCCTTGTTCTGCATTTTTAATGCTTATGTGGTTGACTATTAGCAAGTATATTATTTTCTTGTTGAAACATGTATGTTAATAAGCACAGAATTTACAGACATTTTATAAAACTTGTACCTCAGAGAAAATCAATATGAGTTACCTTAAATGGGAAGACTTAAATAATTCTTATTAGACTAGCTGAAGTGGATTTACCTGTAATTCTGGCTCCCATGTAAACCTTTAAGTTTTCCAAATCCCGATGAAGTTAATGGGTATTTAGTTTGTGTTAAATGGATGTGAAAAAGACTGTATCTACAAACGTAGGCTCTTTGTAAGACAGTCCACAAACAACAATCTAAATAAATTATAACTAACAGTTTCAGAATTATAAAAAAAGTTTTTGGGTACCTGTGCTAAACCAAATGCAAATTCTGACATTTCTTCAATTTCATCAAGCATTCATTTATGAAAATAATACATGAAGCATTTGTGATGTGTCATATTTTGAGAATTCTGGTTGTAAGTCATTTTTTAAAGCAATTTTTGCTATAGGATTTGTGCACTCACAAGAGAAACAGAGAAAGAAACAGAAAACAGGAAATCAATCCGTACCCCCAACAGTGGGGATGGCCATGTCACATTTCCTTCTCCTCCTTTCTCCTCTTGAGACTTTGGCCATTCATGCACAGGCGCCCAGTATGAGTTTTGAGGTAACAGGTCTGGGACTCAAACTGTGGTTGACTAGGTGAGAGTTCAGTAACATAACCATAATGCCATCTGATGGTCTCATAAATCATATTTTTAAGAAACAGTCTTCTGGGGCCATCAAGTTGTGTAATGTTTAAGGTGCTGGATTCCCTCGTGGCCAACCACAATTCAAGTCCCAGATCCAGTGGTTTGAAACTCATGTCAGGCATGTGTGCATACATGCCCAAAATCCTAAGAGGAGAATGGAGGAGAAGGGACTGTGGTGTGGTCATTCCCCACTGGAGGGGAATACATTCATATACATTCAATCACTTTGTTTAGCTTACAAAGTGAACATTTCAATAAATGAACATTGCTCCCCAGTCCAGTTGATCAAAATTTCTTCAACAGATAACACCACACCTCCCCATCCCGTCAATGCTCTGCCTCTGTATCCCTCCTCCAAAAGTCCTTCCCTAGGCCCCA
>NW_006159584.1:638710-650045 GCF_000334495.1 Tupaia belangeri chinensis
CCCCCACCAACACTTATCATTTTTTTTTTTTTTCTTAGACATTCTGACTGGGCTTAGGTGGTACCTCATTGTTGTTTTGATCTGCATTTCCCTTACTATGAGGGATGTTGAAGTAGAAATAGTCTACAGTTAATGATAGGGCTTACTTCTTGTTCTATTGATAGTTCACCCTGTTGCTAATTACAGAACATATCTAATTATGGGTAATTTAAGAGAAGAGAGGTTTATTCAGTTCAGCCTGGAGATCCAAGGTTCAGGGGCTGTGAGTTAGTAGAGGGCAGGAGGGCAGGAGTACAGGTGATCTCCTTTGTGTCTACCTATCTCATGCCCTTTCTTTATAATCTCACCAGGACTTAATCATGGGGCTTCACCCTGATGCCTAATCAATTCACAAAGACCCCACCTTTCAACACTGTACTTACCTTAATCAGAGGATTAAGTCTCCTTTTAATACCTTTACAAAATAATCAAATTCTAATACATATATTTTTGGGTGCACTTGGAATATAGTAAGTCAGTATAAATCATCATGGAGGTATGCATTAAAGACACGGAATTCTATCAGCTCAGCATTTTAAGGGACAGGAGACTCCTTTACCCTACCTGCTTAATGATGTTTGTGTTACAGTGAAGTTCTTGTTACAGAATCCGAGCATTGATGGAAGGATTAGAAATGCCCTGCTTCTGTGGGAATGATCTGAAGGAAATTTGGTTAAATTGCTCTTAAAATATGCAATATACTGTGAGGTGCCAAAGACCCCTTGTGCCCCAGTTAGAGCAGCTTGGATGCTGTGAATTATAGCTCTTCAAGTCTGTAATTAAAAAATGGCTGCCAATAAAAGTAGATTACAAAAAAAAAATTGAAAAGAGAATGGAAAGAATAAAAAAGCCTAAAAGGCATACCTTGAATATTTTGTAGTGGAAAAAGTATGGGACTGATTGTAGCAAATGGAAAGATAGACTATTTCGTAAAGTGAAAGGATTTATAGGTGCTGACAATCCATGGGGACCTCAAGAAAATTTAGGTTGTCCAGAGTTAATTAAAACACTTCTTATTCCCAAAACGCTGGTAAAGAAAAACTTGATGCAAAAAGAACATCTTTATCTAACAGTGAATCTGTTGATACCAATTAAAGAAGAAAAGAGATACTGCTGACAAAAGCTTTGCCAGAGGTGTGGGTTCTGAACAAGTAACTGGTGCTAGGAGGAACAGTGAAGAGCTGCTGTTTCTCATGAAACAAAGATTCAAATGGAGGAATTGGTGCTGGCAAAGAAGCAGACATGTAGTGTCCTCAAATTGTATTCGCTTTTTATGAAGAGAGATTCACTTGACATGGTTGTCCAGAGGATGCAGCTCAATAATTGTTTGTAGTGATAAACACGCCCACAGACACACACATACACACACAATATACACACACACACATACATATTGTATACACCGTTTATATATTGATTCCTGGTTTTTGATTTGTGTGAAGAAATAATTGTATTCTAACGAAGATCAAATTTGACATATTCATTTCAAAAGTAATACCACGGAAGTTGTTTTCATTTATTTTTTTAAAGTTATTCCATCAATATCACTAACTTTAAACAAGTAAATAAAAGGTTTCTGTACTTGCTTCATTTATAAGAAAAGGACATTTGATAACTTCATATTTTATTTCCCCTGCATTTGAGAATAGCTTTTCTAAATGTGAGGGAAATTTTCTATTGTTATTGCTCAGTCAGAACTAGTATTTTATTCATGTGCCTAAAGAAGACCATTCTGACTTTTTTGTTTACTTATTCTCTGTATTTATACAAAAAATAATACATATATGGATTTCTTTCTTATTTATTTGTATACATTTTTTTGAGAGATTTTTGCTATTAGGCAAATGTGCTCACTGGAGACACAGAGAGATATAGAGACAGAAAGTGAGAAATCCCCCTCAACCCCCAAACCCCAGGGGGAAGGCCATGCCACAGTCCATTCTCCTCCATTCTCTTCTCAGGATTTTGGTCACATCAACTCACATGCACCCAGTGTGCTTCAAGCCTCTGGGTCTAGGACTAGAACTACAATTGGCCACATGGGAGCCCAGTGCATTGACCACTATGCCACCTGCTGGCCCCTATTTAAGTTTTTTTTTTTTCTTTAATTTATGATATCGTGCCTATACACATGTGAAAGTGAGAGAGAGGAGGGTGGAGAGAGAGAGAGAGAAACAGAGAGAGTAAAGAGCACCCTCAAGAAGGTCTGGCCACACCACTATCCCTGTCCTCTAGCCCTCCAGTCTGTCTCAGGCACTCATGTGTGTGCCAAGCATGTGTCAGGTTGGGGTTTGAACTCTGGTTGCCATGTGGGGTCTGGCTTTTCTTGAGCAGCATTACCACTGCACCATGGAGTGGATCCTCTTTTTTGTTTTGTTTTCTTTTAAACAGTCAGAATTTTAAATGTACAAAAGCCATGGATACACCAGTATTTCTGAGATACTATCATTCTGAGCAACCTAAGAAATAAATCACTTCAAGTTTAATTGGATTCTCTCCTGAAACCATAACCTCTCATGTTAAATAGATGAGTCTGTAATTAATTGGACAGATTAAATTGGATAATTTAAGCACAGTCATATCAGAATCCATATCGATACTTACAGTCATAGAAATAAAAAATTCTTCAAGAAAAAAAAAATGATCACCACTAAGAACTTTCCCACCTAGTTAAGGAAACTAGATAGATCTGGTGTTTTAATTAGCCAGGCAAAACTTAGTTGAATGAACATTTAATGATTACTCTCGCAAGACTTTCCCTCACAAAAAGTTCAAATTCTTGTGTTATTTTGATGAAAAGTTTGTAATACATGGAATATGTAAGGCTAGGCTCATGGAAATTTAATCAGAGACCTAGAGCTACCTATGTAAATGAAGGAACAAACTTTTGTAAGCCAAACTATTGGCCTGTGTGTTTTTCTCATCATTCCTTACATGTACTCTCATTCTTCTCAGCATTTAGTAACTCGTTTAGCAAAAGTCAAAGAAAAATATAACTCTGTAGTAATGAAAATGTTATCTAACCTTATTTATTGAACGTACTGATCAACATTGGTCAATAAATAATTTTATATTATTTTTAAAAATGAATAAACATATTGAGGATTTTGATATCTTATATACTACTTCAGAATTTAGGAATGTAAAAGGTTAGAATATGTCTCCTTGACAAAATGTAAGCTATACAGTGTAGGAACTTTTTCTGTTTGCCTTTTTTTGTTTGCTTTTCTGCTAGAGTATCTCTAATATCTAGAATACCTTGTGCCATGAATTTGCTGCTTAATTCATCATTTTTACATGTTGAATATAAACTAGAGTTGGAGACAGGGTGAGGGGTGGGAGGGACTCAACTAAATATATAAATATGCTTCTGAAGAAAACATTAGTTGTATCATCTTGTTAATTTCCATCTCTAATGACTAGCATATTATTGTTTTAGTCCCTTTCACAGTTTTCTTCTTTATTATGTCTTTTGCATGATCATATTTCAGGTTTAGTTTGTCTTGTATATAACAGTTAATAAGATAAAGTGAAGTCAAGCCTGTTAGTAAATGCACTCTACAAATGGGCACCCACTTTCCTGTGTCAGGTACTATTCTAGTTCTCCTTAACAGAGCTTACCTATTTGAGAGAGAATTCCTGACTACCAGCCATACAAGTGCACCCCTGACATACTCCAGTCTCCTTTGCAGTTGTGACAGGCCATGTGATCATTTCTGCCCAATGACCTGGGAGCCATATCCTCTAGAGGTGTAGTTATAGTAAGGAAGAAGAGAACACAAACTGCATCAGTCTTGAAATGAGTGATAATTAAAGGTGTTTTGTATTGTCACTAAGAGTCCATACTTTCTTTGATCATGTCATTGATCCTTATATAAACATCCATTATTGAGCTATGCTGTCAATCTGGGGACACCCACTCTTCTACATCTTTGCTTATCAGACACTTTCCTTTTCTTTTAGGCATCAAGTTCAATTTCACCAGCTCAGATGATTCAGTGAGTAATTTAAGTGATAATAGAGTAGTAGTCTCTGGGGAAAATTGAATATCTGCAGTGATACTCAAAATTAAAAAAAAAAAAAAACTCAGCTGCAAATATTCAACTTGTAGCCAACACAAATTCACCACCGGGGGTATAAAACCTCTACCAGGCATTCTGTCTAAAAAAATGCAGTAGCATTGAAATAATTTCCCCCGTCTCCTCTATCATCTTCGCCTCACATGTAATCCAGCAAGCAACCCACAGACCTTTCCAAGGGCATTTTAAGGGACAGGATTATCTAGAATCCTGGGGCAAACTCATCTCACAAGCTAATAGGCAAACAGGTAGAAAATTACTAACAGTGCTGTGAACTCTTCTCCCTAAATTCTCATTTGAGGATTCTAAACCCTTTTCAACTTATCAGTTTCTATTTATGAGATCGGTGAATTTTCCTCTCAGCACAAGCTGATTCTTTTATACAAATTAAGCTGATGTGAATCTTGGTAAAATTTTCTTTACTGAAAAGATCAGCAGCCATCTAGCTGACCCACGCAGGAGCATTCTTATCAGGGTAGGCACAGGAGTAGCCAGTTGAAAGGAAGCGAGGTGGTCCTTCCTTGATCCTTGTACCCAGCCCTCTTCTTTAAGCCTCGAAGATTAGTCCATATTTTACCTCCTACAAATACACCTTGCGTTTTTGTAAAATGAGCCTGACACAACACCCATGTGATTCTATGATAGCTTCGCCAGGGTTTATTTGCTCTTGACCAGTAAGGAGCCTTGCCTCGAGCCTATTTTAATACATGAATCCTTTCCAAAATAAGTGGTAGAAACTATGTTAAATGAAGATTTAATGCATTATAAACTGTGCTCTGTAGTCAAGTGAAAGGGAAATTTGATTTTGAATGCACTAGGGAAGTTCTGTATGTGGAGAGACAACAGACTAGGCTTTTACAGCATTCATTGCTGTCTTGCAAATTGAACATTTTACAAACTGGCTTTTCAGAAAGCAAACACTGCAGGAAATGAATTTCCAAGAAACTCATGGCAGTCGCAGTTCTTTTCTTTATACAGTCCTAATATTTCTTTAGTGGTTGTGGTTACGTATCTATTTCCTTCTTCCATATTCACTCTCCCAACACACACTCCTCACCAAAATGACGTTCATTTGTAGTGCTTTTATTTTCACAAGTCAATATTACAACTTAAAAAAAATTAATGAAGAGTTTTTGAGACGGAAATAAAGTAAAAACTATTTTTCTGGATGACCACCAGCCTTGTAGCTAGCAATGTCAAACAGGAGACACCTCCCAACTCCAGTCGGGAGGTGCTGTCCCTAAAACTGTTGGACCTTCTTGTTGTCTAACCGAGCAGCCCCAGGAAGGAGGTCCTTCCTCTGGAGCTGCTAGAGACCCTTCCCCTTATTGGACCAAGCAGCCCACATGTCTAACTTCTGCCTAGCAACCAGCTCTTGCCCAGTGCCTGCCCACTTGTACCCACCCTAACCCCCCTCATGAACTGCGCCTATACAAGGAGTGTAACCCCAGTGGTCAGGATAGGGAGATTAGAACTCGAGCTCCTCTGTGCCGGCTAGCGTAATAAAGGTTATGAAGTGATCCAATTTCTTCAAGTGCTGTTTCTCTTCCAGCTTCTGTTTTATTCTGCAACAGTTTAATAATAATATTAATGGGACCAGGAAATGGCATAATGGTTATGTCACTGGACTCCCACATAGAGGACCATGGTGGAAGTCCTGGACCAGGTGGCTTAAAACTCGATGCCGGGCACAAAAGGAGAATGGGGGAGAAGGGATTGAGGCATGACCAATGTATCTCTCTCTTTCTCTGTCTGTCTCCCCAGCAAGGGCACATGCACACTATAACAAAAATCTCTCTAAAAAATATGATATTCATTTTTAGCTGGTGTTTTACCACTGTGAAATCAATTATGAAGAGATCTCAATTATGCTTGGCAAGACAATTATGCTTGCTCTGTGGATGAAAGGAGTCAATAGCAATGATCATTCCTCTAAGCTTCTAGCATTTTAGATATGAGAAAAAAAAGTTTTTGTAGTTTGCACCAATGATCATGTGCTTTTCAGTTAAGAAAAATATGAACTAAAATGTCATTTTGGAGTCAATTCTGTAATCAGGGTATTACTGAAACATGTAAAAGTAACAGATAAATTACTTCTGAAGGGGTACCAGCATTTACTGTAATGGCTATGTTGTTGGACTCCCATGTAGTCAACCACGGTTCGAGTCCTGGACCCAGTGGCTTAAACTCACACCAGGCACCTGTGCGTGCGTACTCAAGATCCCAAGAGGAGAATGGAGGAGAAGGGATTGCGGCGTGGCCATCCTCCCTGGGGCGTGACTTCTCGCTTTCTGTCTCTCTGTCTCTCTCTGTCTTTCTGGCAAGCACATGCGCCCTATAGCAAAAACCTCTCTAATAAATAAATAAGTAAATAAATAAATTACTTCTAAAGTAAGGATTTGAGGTAGAATCCACTTCACAGCCTATTTGAAAAAAAGATTTACATACTAACTATAGAAATTTCTTAGAAAGTTATGTACTTTACAGTTTTCTTGGTGAATACCAAGTACTAAAATGTAAATGATGTTTTACTGCTTGATGCTGATAATACTCATTGTTAACAGAAAGTCAGTGTTCTATCACAGTTAAATGTGAGTGTTCTGAAGCCAGGCTCTCAGGATTTGAATGTCAGTTTTAATCACTAGTTTGATGTGGAAACTAGAGCTAGAATTACTCCATATCAATGCATATTTTGGATTTTCAGAACCCTTTTGTCAAATTTGGGTTCCTTCATAAGTAGTTTGACTACATTTTCCAACAGATAAATAAAAAGAGAGGCCAGTGGGTTTACTGGAACCTGGTAGGGAAAAAAAATCTATTAACTTAAGGGTATTTGTTTTTGTTATCGGGAGTGTGCACTTGACTATAACAAAAATCTCTCTAAAAAATATGATATTCATTTTTAGCTGGTGTTTTACCACTGTGAAATCAATTATGAAGAGATCTCAATTATGCTTGGCAAGACAATTATGCTTGCTCTGTGGATGAAAGGAGTCAATAGCAATGATCATTCCTCTAAGCTTCTAGCATTTTAGATATGAGAAAAAAAAGTTTTTGTAGTTTGCACCAATGATCATGTGCTTTTCAGTTAAGAAAAATATGAACTAAAATGTCATTTTGGAGTCAATTCTGTTATCAGGGTATTACTGAAACATGTAAAAGTAACAGATAAATTACTTCTGAAGGGGTACCAGCATTTACTGTAATGGCTATGTTGTTGGACTCCCATGTAGTCAACCACGGTTCGAGTCCTGGACCCAGTGGCTTAAACTCACACCAGGCACCTGTGCGTGCGTACTCAAGATCCCAAGAGGAGAATGGAGGAGAAGGGATTGCGGCGTGGCCATCCTCCCTGGGGCGTGACTTCTCGCTTTCTGTCTCTCTGTCTCTCTCTGTCTTTCTGGCAAGCACATGCGCCCTATAGCAAAAACCTCTCTAATAAATAAATAAGTAAATAAATAAATTACTTCTAAAGTAAGGATTTGAGGTAGAATCCACTTCACAGCCTATTTGAAAAAAAGATTTACATACTAACTATAGAAATTTCTTAGAAAGTTATGTACTTTACAGTTTTCTTGGTGAATACCAAGTACTAAAATGTAAATGATGTTTTACTGCTTGATGCTGATAATACTCATTGTTAACAGAAAGTCAGTGTTCTATCACAGTTAAATGTGAGTGTTCTGAAGCCAGGCTCTCAGGATTTGAATGTCAGTTTTAATCACTAGTTTGATGTGGAAACTAGAGCTAGAATTACTCCATATCAATGCATATTTTGGATTTTCAGAACCCTTTTGTCAAATTTGGGTTCCTTCATAAGTAGTTTGACTACATTTTCCAACAGATAAATAAAAAGAGAGGCCAGTGGGTTTACTGGAACCTGGTAGGGAAAAAAAATCTATTAACTTAAGGGTATTTGTTTTTGTTATCGGGAGTGTGCACTTGAGAGAGAGAGAGAGAGATATTATCCCCCAGGGAGGGTGGCCATGCTGCAATTCCTTATCCTCCACTCTCCTCTCAGGATTTGGGGCATGCATGCATACACATCTGATGTGATTCTTAAGCCACTGGGTCCGGGATTTGAACCACAAAGCTGCTATGTAGGATCCAGCTCCTTAACCTCCATGCCACCTGCTGTCCCCAACTCAAGGGTATTTTTAATCAAATATAAAGAGCTTATACATCAAGCAAAGATGAGCAGCAAAGGTACATTGATAACAGGTATCTAAAACTCTGTTGTGACATAGCAAACCCAAAAGTATGGATTAACGAAATTTGGGGGGGTGAGTAAACTGTTCTGCTTCCTGTTTGTGATGATTATTGCATGAATCTGTGCATGTATTAAAATTCATAGAACTGTATATCAAAATAAACACATACTACTACATGTAAATTTTTTAAATCACAAAAAAATTGTGGGGAAGTATACAAAAATGGTCAGAAATTGTTTCTCTTTTACTCACAATATATTTTGACTGATAGGCAGTGCAAAACCTATCTACAATATGATCTAAATTTCACAAAATAAGTGTACATTTGTGAAAAAATGTACACGTAGCTCTTGTTAAATTTAATTCTCTCAAAAATACATTTTAAAATATTTTCCACTCAATTGTCTGGATTTTTTTTTTTGCCAAAACCATTGACTCCTAGGTAATAAAGAGAAAGAAATAATAGCTAAAATATAGATGTAGATAAAGTGAAAGAAAAGAATGCAGGTAAATAATTATAAAGTAGAAGAACAGCCTCATAAGGAAATTTTCAACCATTTAGAAGTGGAAGTTTTCTTGGGGCCAGCAGTTGGTATAAATGGCTATATTGCTGAACTCCCATGTAGTGGACCGCAGTTTGAGTCCTGGACCCGGTGGCTTAAACTCACGCCGGTGCGTGTGTGTGTGCCTGCCCAATATTCTGAGAGGAGAATGGTGGAGAAGGGATTGTGGTGTAGTCATCCCCTCAGGGGGTGATTTTTTTTCTTTCTGTCTCTGTCTTTCTGGCAAGCACACATGCCCTATAGCAAAACAAACAAACAAACAAAAAACCAATAACAATAAAAACTTTCCAAAAAAAATTATAAAGAAGTGGAGATTTTTTCTATACCCCCTAAAGAATGCAATGACACTCGTCCTACTTTGGCTCATCATAAAGAATTGATTTGGAAAAGGAGCGGGTGGGGGGGGCGAGGGAAACAGAATATGACTAGAATGTGAACTGCTTTAGGCCCTGTGTGGCATCACATGCTGGATGCTATTGCTGTTTGTCAGGCTAAGGTCACATGGGAGGCCTAGGGTCATTTACTGTCTCTGCTCACCCTAACGTCCAGGTGAGGATGGATGGCATATGCTTATCGTGCTAGCTTTTATGGAGGTTGAGGCAGGAATATCACAATAGAGTGAGACCCAGTCTTTTTTTTTTTTTTTTCCCACTTCTTTTTAGTATATTAGATGGGTATATTTACACATAAGAGAAAGAGTGGGGGCATGAGAGAGGCAGAGAGAAGGGAGATAGAAAACACCTCCAAGTGGGGCCTGGTCACGCTGCGATCCTTTTTTCATCAGTTCACCTTCCTATCAGGAATGTGGGCACATACACACATCTAGTGTGCTTTTCAAGTCATGGGAGCCAGGACTTGAACCTTAGTTATGCATATGGGATCCTGTTTCCTCTCCAGAGCACTAATTCACTGCAGTATGGGGCCAGACTGGCACCCTCTCTTAAAAAAAAAAAAAAAAAAAATTAAATGCTTGTTATGTTTCAGTTTGTTTTTCAGTTAAAATTAATTATAAAGACAAGCACACCAGCACACCTGTGGGGTCTGATAGCAAACACAGAAGTAAAGTATCTTTTTGTTTGTTTTCTATTAATTTTTTCTAATATGGTATTCTGCTATATTACAAAAATATAGCAGAGCTTATGTAACAGGTTTTCTGTTTATTGTTTGGTTGAAGATACGTCTGAATTATTGTTCCTGTAAAAAAAATAGTAATAAAAAGCTTAGCTACCCAAAAAACCAAAGAATGTGAACTGCCTTGAAAGTTCGTAACTGCTTACATGTCTTCCTTCTTTTACAGGTAACAAAGATTTCCTCCAAGCATGTACATAGAATAAATATAACGGCCCAGACATAGGGGGGCAGTGATTGCATGCTATTACTCAATGCTGGGTCATATGCAAGATTAGGATTGGGTTTCTGGGTCTGCTTGTACACTCTAGGCACCTACACAGGTCCCCATCCTACTACCTGACAGGGAGAGCTGGGAAGAAGGGCATGAGACCATGTAGAGGGCATCTCTCTCTCTCTCTCCTCTCTCTCTCGTCTTTCCCGTGAGAGAAATGAGGAAATTTGAAACAAAACAAAACTTTTATCTCACTTAACTCTCAGTTTTCTGTTGTCATTTGCTTTTACTTACTTTTACATAAAGAAACTCACAAGAGCGGAGCTTGCTCAAGGGAGTGAGTAATGAAAAGAATTGAACGCTTCCCTATACGTTTACTTCTTTGATACCCAAGACTATTTTTTAACACAGAAACGCACACTGGATATTTGTTGGATTGACGTGAAACGAGCTGCTAGCTTACAACACTTTGGTGTGGGTGGGTGTGGTGAGCTCTCACAATTTTATGTTGCCTTAGTGTCCATTTGTTGGGCTGTGAAGTATGCAGTTCGTGTTTCCTATGGCAATAAAGAACTGAAGGAGGGATCAGCAGTTGGTGTAATGGCTATGTCACTGGACTCCCATGAAGTTGACTGCTGTTGGAGTCCTGGATCCAGTGGTTTAAACTTACGCTGGGTGCGTGTGTGTGCGTGCCTAAGATCCGGAGAGAGAATGGAGGAGAAGGGATCACAGCATGGCCATCCCCATTAGGGGTGATTTCGCGCTTTCTGTCTGTCTCGCATGCGCCCTATAGCAAAAACCTTGGGAAAAAAAAGAAAAAGAACTGAAGGATAAGGAAAGAAGCCACAGAGTTTAGTGAGAGAGAGAGAGAGATGATTGTCGGCAGACAGAACTGGCCAGTCCAAGGGAGGCTACTAGGCCCGTCTTCCCACTCTCCCTTCTCTGCTGTCTTAGATCCTTTGTTCATTCAAAGTATGTGCTTCTAACTTTTACCTTGTCCCTTATTTTTGTTTCTTGTCAGTCTCATGACGCTGCAGGGAGTTATTTTTATTTATTTATTTATTTATTGGAGTGGTTTTTTTTTTTTTTTTTTTTTCTTTT
>NW_006159584.1:650390-658738 GCF_000334495.1 Tupaia belangeri chinensis
TCTTTTTTTCTCTCTTTTTTTTTTTTTTTGAGAGGCTTTCACTATAGGGCGCGTGCGCTCACCAGACAGACAGAAAGAAACAGAGACAGAAAGAGAGAAATCACCCCGCCAGAGGGATGGTCACGCCGCAGTCCCTTCTCCCGACCGGTCTGGGATGCGAACCTGATCGACTACGTGGGAGTCCAGCGACATAGCCATTAAGCTAACTGCTGGTCCCCAGGGAGTTATTTCTGAGTTTGGTGACTATTACAAAGTAAGTAGCTCTCTGGGTCCTCCTTAACCCTCTGTGCACCTGGCCTTTTCCCTGATGTTCCTCTGCCTCCTCATTGCTGGTTCCAAACAAACACCAAATGCAAATTTAGTTTCCCCCTATCAGAAGCAGGCCTCAGTCACCCCGGGGCAGTTTCTCCTATTACACACTCAATGGTGCAAGCCAGTGGCCAGGGATCGGAACTAAGAACTAAGCGGCACCTCCTGCACCTAGCAGACAGGGCTGCCTGCTTTCCTGCTGCTTCCTTTAAATGGACCATCCGGGCATTTGGCAGTGAACTACAATGACCCAGCACCATGCCCTGACCCGTAGCCCTCTCTTCCTGATTCATTCCTCCTAGCTGCCACCTTTTGGACTCCCGGTGACCTGTCGGCCAGGGCTTGTAAGTAAGAACCTTTGAATTTGCTTCATATTTGTCTTATTTGTGGTGGTGCGCTGAATTGGCTCCTGTTTTTTATTATTTTTATTTTTTTTCCCTAAGAGGTTTTTGTTATAGGGCACGAGTGCTGGCCAGAGAGACAGATAGAGAGACAGAGGAGAATGGCCACGATGTAATCCTTTCTACTAGAGTCTCCTCTCTGGATTGTGGGCACGCGCCCACACACACACACACACCCTGCGTGAGTGTCAAGCCGCTGGTCCCAGGACTCAAAGGGTGGTGACTACTGCATACCCATTATGCCATCTGCTGGTCCCCTGCCTGCCTTCTAAATAAAGAATCAGGGGCTGCCTCTAGTCGGATAGACTTTCCCAGGGATGCTGGGGAGAAAAGAAGTTCTGGGTCTCAGCACCAGGGTGATGGTCAGGCAGGGGTAAAGTGGACATAGGTCACACAAGAGCCACCGGGTCGTCTGCCAGTATAAATGGGTTTCCCGTGTGAGGGACCCCTGATCACATATTGGACAACTGGGCATTAGGACAGCCTCCAGTTGTGTAGACACCCTTGTCCAGCTCCCCGTCCTGCCCTGTTAAGGCAGGGTGGCTAGTGTCTCTGGTACGAGAAACTCAATTTAGCTGGAGACTTAAAACAAGAGGATCTGCTGCTAGCCATATGGATATCAGAATTGAATCTGTTCAGCTCTATTTATTCTTTTTGCTCTTGATTCTTGTCAGCCTTGTGCAATAGCTATGGAGTGATACAAAAAAGCTGTAGAACTCAGAGAGACGTGGCAGTGAGATAAGTGATAAGCCGTGGAGAGGTTTCCTGGATTCCTTGGAAAGGGGGTCAAGGGCATGAGCACTGGAAAAAGCATTGTAGACAAAAACTTTAAGTATAATATGAGAGTGACAGAGAAATTCTCTGATGTTAACCCTAGCGAAAATTTTTAAGGTGGAGTTGATGCATTTAAGCAAGTGTGATTAGTAATGGAATAAAAGATGATATTTTAAAATTTAATACCCCTTAAGGTAAAAGAATTCCCTAGGCACAGACTGTACAAAGAAGTGGCCTCCCAAGAAGTTATGTTCAAAGGCATCTTTACTGAGAATTAGAAGAAAAATAATTCTGAAAGTTTTCCATTATACACCTTGAAAAATAAAGTTCAAAGCCAATATATATCATTGACATGTGCAAAAATCACATACTGTGTTTTCTTATAATATTAAGCTCTTAGTTAATTTTTTACTATAGAATTTTAAGTTTTTTATTCCCCCTCAAATTCTATTTGATTATCCATGCAAACATGAAGACTAGAATCAGAGAGAGACAGCCACACAACACATTAAATATGTCTCCATTATCCTAGTTGCATCTAAAGACAATGTCATTTGAAAGACCTTTTTAAAAAATAACTCATTCATTTTATTTATTATTTTTATTTTTAATTTACTATAGGGCACATGTACTCACAGGGAGGGGGAAGGGAGGAGAGAAAGAGAGAGAGAGAAAGAAAAGAAACTATCAGGTCCAGAATTTGAATCATAGTCTAGTCAGCCATGTGGGAATCCAGTGCCTTAAACACCATGCCACCTGTTGGCACCTGAAAGACATTTTTTACAAGTTTATTTATTGGGACCAGCAGATGGTATAATAGTTTTGTTGCTGGATTCCCACATGGCCAACTGCAGTTCAGGTCCCAGACAGGAAAGCTTGAAAATCACACGTGTGTGTGCATGCCCCAAATCCCAAGAGGATAATGGAAGACAAGGGATTTCAGCATGGCAATCCCACCGGCGGGGGGGGGGAGGGAGATTTCTCGCTTTCTGTCTGTCTCTCCATTGAGTGCATGCATCCTATAACAAAAATCTTTCTTGAAAAAAGTTTATTAATGTCTTCCATGGTAGAGAGGCAAAGAGAGAGAAGGGCACGAACGTTGCAATCCACTTCCAGCCCCAGCCAGCCAGGATCACTGGTACATGTATATACTCAGGGTGTACAGGGAGGCCTCTGTATGTGCACACAGGCCATTCCATGTGGGTGCAGCATTGCAGAACATTGCATTACTAACTGAGCCACCAGGTGAACTGAAAGAACTTTTTAAACTATTTATAGTTAATAAAATTTACCTATGACAGTAAATAAACTAAAATATAGATTACATTCAGGAAGAAAATTATTTAATCAATTTGTATTACTTTCCTCCTTGGTAAAATGGGAATGATGAAGGTTTTGACGAACTATCGTTGTTGTGAGGCTTTTAAATAAGTTAAAATATATAGCCACATAGCTGAATGTTTGTCATCTAATAAGTACTCTAAGAATAATTTTTGTTTTTGTCTTTGCCACAGGGTGTGCTTGCAGGAGAGAGACTGAGAGAGGGAAAGTGAGAAATTACTCCCCTGGGAGATGGATGGCCGTGCTACATTCTCTTCTCTTCCATTCTCCTCTTGGGATATTGGGCACACATGCAACCATGCCCAGTATGAGATTCAAGCCTTTGGATCCAGGATTTGAAACATGGTTGGCCATGTGGGAGTCTAGAACCTTAACCACCATGCCACTTGCTGACCCTCTGTGAATAACTTTCGCCATTATTATTACCTGAGAGCATTAGTTATAGTGTAAGTCACTGAGAAAGACAAACTAAGTGAGGACTTAAAAATAAGGATTGGGATCAGCAAATGGCATAATGGTTATGTTGCTGGACTCCCTCGTAGTCAACTGTGGTTAGAGTCCCGGACCCTGTGGCTTAAAACTCACACCGGGTACATGTGCATGTGTGCCCAAAATCCCAAGAGGAGAACGAAGGAGAAGGGATTGTAGCATGGCCATCTCCCATGGGGGTGGGGGTGAGGCATTTCTCACTTTCCCTCTTTCTGTCTCTCTCCATGGAATGTACAAGCCCTATGGCAAAGTTTCCAAAAATTAAGTTAATGGCTAGCCGCAGTGTGCAGCAGTGAGGCAGTGTGCAGCAGTGTGTAGCACTCTGAGATGCTGAAGCCACATCAGAGAGAACAGGGTTCACTTCCCAGAGTCTCCCTGTGCGTGCCAGGTGTGCACATATGCCATGGTTCTAAGTAGCTGGGGCTGGGTGTGAATTGTGGTGTGGCTGCCCGCTGGGGCTGCCAGCTTCTCTGTTTCTATCTTTCTCTCTCTCCTGAAGGATATAATTAAAAAAAAATTTTTGAAAGAATGAAAAATAAAAAAAGAAGAAGGGCTAACATTAACTGAACAATTACTGAGAGACCAACAGTAAGGGTTAAACTTGAATTTAGTTCTTTTTTTACACACATACACACAAATGCTAAGTCTCATAAATCATGAGAAGAAAAAAGAGTCATAAATATTAGAAAATAGAGAATGCTTTAAAATGATTATATTAGTTTTTCCCAAACAGAGAATTACTGGAAGTTAATCTCAATGTCTCTATAAAACAATAAAATTACCTGTTCTTGCAACTAGTAAATGTGTTGGATGGTTAGTTCTTTTAAATTAACTTTGACAAAATGTCTGTCTTTTGGGGCAAGGTGAGAAATTACTCACCTTTGTTTGTTTCCATTGTATTACTTTATTTTCAGTACTCATTATTAATACTGTCTTAAAAATAGAAGTCTACCTAGAAATATTATTTCTCAAGTACCTTCTCAGAAACATTCAGGACAATTTTCTCTTTATTCATTAAACATATGAGTAGTATATTAATACAGAAAAGGGGATGGAAGTGGGATAGAGTTGATTTTAGAAGCAATGATTGAATCTACATCTGTTGTAATATAAACAGTTCATAGTTTTGACTCATTTTACCTCATAGGAATTCAATATCAGAGGATAAAAACAGTTTCATGTGGTCCAGCAGATGGAGTAATGGTTATGTGGCTAAATTGCCACGTAGTTGACCACAGTTTGTGTTCTGGATCCGGCGGCTTAAAACTCATGCTGGGTGCACGTGTATGCATGCCCAAAATCCAGAGAGGAGAATGGAAGAGAAGGGATTGCAATGTGGCCATCCCCAGGAGATGATTTTTCATTTTCCCTCTCTCTATCTTTCTCAAGAGAGTACACACGCCCTGTGGCAACAAGCTGAAAGAAAGAAAAAGTCTCATCTTAAGTGCCAATGGTATCCAAACCAGTCTCATCTACTTCACCATTTTCCTGAGGACTTATCTTTATATAATTGCTCCCCAGAAAGCAATGCACTGGCTACACAAGGTCCAGAACCAATTCTCAAGGAAAGAGTCCACCAAAGTCCCAATAACTTGTCCCAGTGCCTCTTATGGTCCGAATTAAACCATATATCTGATCCCATGAAATGAATCTCTGAAATTAACTTCAAGCCTTTAATACTTTAAGTATTGCTTCCTTCAGGAAGCCTTCCAAGACTGCCCTGGTCTTTGCTGATCTGACTACTTAATCCCTAGGACCTTTTCCCTTCTAATTAAATACTTTGAGGCCCAGCCAAAGTGGTGAAAGTGGGAGGGCTTGCTGCATGGTGGCTGAGGCTGCACAGGAGGTCCAGATTTGATAACCGGTCTGATTTAAACAGTGTACATGCAATCCCAGCTAACTGGGAGGCTGGGAAAGGAAGACCACAACATGGTGAGACTCTGTCAAAAATATCTCCCTGGCTCTTTCTCTCTCTCCGTTCTTCATTCACTCTTTTTATCAAAATATTTATATATAGTTGAAGTCAGCAGGTGGTATGGTGGTTGGAGCCCTGGGTCCCACATGGCAGACTGCACAGTTTGAGCCCTGGACCTGAGGGCTTGAGGGACACACCTGGCATGTGCTTGCATGGCCATGGTCCCAAGGGGAGAATGGAGACAAGGGGGTTGAGGCCTGGCCATCCCCATCCCAGGAGGGAGGCAAATTGGTGACTTCTCCCGTTCTGTCTCCGGTCTCTCTCTCCTTCTCTCTCTCTGTCTCTCTCCAGTGAGCACACATGCCTATAGCAAATAAATACTTAAATATGCTCTGCTAATAGTTATGAAGAGAATTCAAAAAGTTCATGACAAAATAGAATTAATGTATGAGTTTATTTTGGTGCAAAGACAATTTTGAAATCCACGCATACTTTTTTCCTAAGTTTATTTTTCATAAACTGTGTGTGTGTGTGTGTGTGTGTGCGTGTTTTGACAGCAGGTATATGCATTCACCAGAGAGAGACAGATTGAGCGAAAGAGAAAGAGGGAAAGTGAGAAAGCAAACCCCTTGGGGGGCAGTCATGCCACAGTTCCTTCTCTAATATTAACCTTCTTTCAGGATTTTGGGCTCTCATACACGTGCACCCAGCATGTTTTTCAAGCCGCTGGGCCCAGGATTCAAGTAGCAAAGTTGTTGGCCATGTGAGATCCGACCATCTTAACCACCACACCACTAGCTGGTCCCTGTGAACTTTTTTTTTTTTTTTTTTTTTTTTGTAGTCTCCAAATTAAGCTTTATTTAAAAAATACAAGCTTTTTAAATTTTTTACTAAGCTTTTGTCAGGTCAAATGGTTAAATATTTAGCTGGTCACACTGATAGCCCCATTCCCATCCTCTGCTGTCAAAGGTAATTCTCCTTCAGTGAGTGTGCCTTGAAGTGTTGCTTCACTTAGTCCTGCATTGTCTATGTAGGATATTCTGATATCATAGCAGCCCTTGCCCCCTGACCTGAAAGGGCAGGTGTGTGTATGTACCAGGCTGACTCGGTTTTGTGAGAAGTAAATGGCATCTTTGGACCCTTTCCTCTTCTCTGCCCTACAGTTATCTCCACTAGTCCCAGGAAGGAATTTCTGCTTAAGTTAAACCCTCTGTAATTTTCATTTGGGATAGGAACTTAAGATAATGGCTTATGCCACTGGCTATTGATAAGAAAAAGACTAATGACCTTCAACCCTGGGCAAGTCACATCCAAAAGCAGATGATCTGCTCCACTGAACTCAAGGCTGGCGCAGTCCTGTCTCCCCCTAGTGACTCATTTCCCCCAAACTTTGTCCCCATTGTTTAATCCCTCTGCTCTTTAAAAAGCTCCAGTGTACTGTGAGAGGGAGACAGATTCTACAGCTGCAAATGAGTGAGGATTGCTTGTCCATCCTGATCTTATATAACTCCCTTTTGTAAGTTACCCTCTGGTATTTAATTCTATTTAATCCTCTACGGGATTGCTTGCTTCATTTTTTTGGTCTCAGAGCCTTTTTAAACAGGAGGTAACAAATTGAATTCTGCTTCAGTCACTTACTAACTACATGACTTAAGGCATATTATCTGACCTGCTTAATCTCAGGGTTCTCTTCTCCCACTGGCCTAATTTAACTGACAGTATCACTAATATCATTTATGGGCAATCACATTTAACATGCTTCCCAATGCGATTTAAAGAAACTAACCGATGGTGTATTCTTGCCAAAAACTTTTAACTAGCCTATAACCTAACCTTTAGATTGAACTTCCAGTCTACTGGAAACAAAAGGAATAGACATAATGAGGTAACCCACGGCACTGTAGGGAACAAACACAGAATCTGGACATTCTACATGATGACTGGCTTGACCTTTTCAATGGCCCCAGAATATTGGGTTATTCTAGATTGAAGAGCAAGAGACAAGAGACATAAGAAGTAAATGTGGTGCCGCTAGGAGTAGGCTTGGTGTAGGTGTTGCAGGGAAAAGAACAAAGTACTGGATTCTATACAAGAGGAGTATAAAGTCTGTTTGTTTATGATAATACCCTAAGAAAAATCCAAAGGGTATAGTTTAATAAGAAAATAAAGGACTGACTTGATTAAAAAGGACTTTTTATGTTCAAGGTAAGTAATAAAATACAAAGTTGGACAGGTCATATTGGGAGATGACCTGAAGTGAAAGTCCTGTGTACTCACAGGGAGGGGGAAGGGAGGAGAGAAAGAGAGAGAGAGAAAGAAAAGAAACTATCAGGTCCAGAATTTGAATCATAGTCTAGTCAGCCAAGTGGGAATCCAGTGCCTTAAACACCATGCCACCTGTTGGCACCTGAAAGACATTTTTTACAAGGTTCTTTATTGGGACCAGCAGATGGTATAATAGTTTTGTTGCTGGATTCCCACATGGCCAACTGCAGTTCAGGTCCCAGACAGGAAAGCTTGAAAATCACATGTGTGCATGCATGCCCAAAATCCCAAGAGGATAATGGAAGACAAGGGATTTCAGCATGGCAATCCCACTGGGGGTAGGGGGGTGATTTCTCGCTTTCTGTCTCTCTGTTGTTTTCTGTCTCTCCATTGAGTGCATGCATCCTATAACAAAAATCTTTCTTGAAAAAAGTTTATTAATGTCTTCCATGGTAGAGAGGCAAAGAGAGAGAAGGGCACGAACGTTGCAGTCCACTTCCAGCCCCAGCCAGCCAGGATCACTGGTACATGTATATACTCAGGGTGTACAGGGAGGCCTCTGTATGTGCACACAGGCCATTCCATGTGGGTGCAGCATTGCAGAACATTGCATTACTAACTGAGCCACCAGGTGAACTGAAAGAACTTTTTAAACTATTTATAGTTAATAAAATTTACCTATGACAGTAAATAAACTAAAATATAGATTACATTCAGGAAGAAAATTATTTAATCAATTTGTATTACTTTCCTCCTTGGTAAAATGGGGATGATGAAGGTTTTTTTTTTTTCAGAGATTTTCACTGTAGGGCGCGTGCGCTCGCCAGACAGACAGAGAGAGACATAGAGACAGA
>NW_006159584.1:659468-687612 GCF_000334495.1 Tupaia belangeri chinensis
GTGCAGCAGTGAGGCAGTGTGCGGCAGTGTGCAGCACTCTGAGATGCTGACGCCACATCAGAGAGTACAGGGTTCACTTCCCAGAGTCTCCCTGTGCGTGCCAGGTGTGCACATATGCCATGGTTCTAAGTAGCTGGGGCTGGGTGTGAATTGTGGTGTGGCTGCCCGCTGGGGCTGCCAGCTTCTCTGTTTCTATCTTTCTCTCTCTCCTGAAGGATATAATTAAAAAAATATTTTTTGAAAGAATGAAAAAAAGAAGGGCTAACATTAACTGAATAATTACTGAGAGACCAACAGTAAGGGTTAAACTTGAATTTAGTTCTTTTTTTACACACATACACACAAATGCTAAGTCTCATAAATCATGAGAAGAAAAAAGAGTCATAAATATTAGAAAATAGAGAATGCTTTAAAATGATTATATTAGTTTTTCCCAAACAGAGAATTACTGGAAGTTAATCTCAATGTCTCTATAAAACAATAAAATTACCTGTTCTTGCAACTAGTAAATGTGTTGGATGGTTAGTTCTTTTAAATTAACTTTGACAAAATGTCTGTCTTTTGGGGCAAGGTGAGAAATTACTCACCTTTGTTTGTTTTCATTGTATTACTTTATTTTCAGTACTCATTATTAATACTGTCTTAAAAATAGAAGTCTACCTAGAAATATTATTTCTCAAGTACCTTCTCAGAAACATTCAGGACAATTTTCTCTTTATTCATTAAACATATGAGTAGTATATTAATACAGAAAAGGGGATGGAAGTGGGATAGAGTTGATTTTAGAAGCAATGATTGAATCTACATCTGTTGTAATATAAACAGTTCATAGTTTTGACTCATTTTACCTCATAGGAATTCAATATCAGAGGATAAAAACAGTTTCATGTGGTCCAGCAGATGGAGTAATGGTTATGTGGCTAAATTGCCACGTAGTTGACCACAGTTTGTGTTCTGGATCCGGCGGCTTAAAACTCATGCTGGGTGCACGTGCATGCATGCCCAAAATCCTTAGAGGAGAATAGATTGCAGCATGGCCATCCCCCTTGGGTGGTGATTTCTTGCTCTTTCTCTGTATCTCTCCTATGAGTGCATGCACCCTATAGCAAAAATCTCTCACTAAAACAAACAAACAAGTGGGAACAGAGATGTTAAGTCACTGGACTCCCATGTACTTGACTGTGGTTCGAGTCCTAGACCCGGTGGCTTAAAACTAAGGCTGGGCGCCTGTGCAGTCATGCCCAAAATCCTGAAAGGAGAATGTAGGAGAAGGGCTTGTGGCATGGCCATCCCCCAGAGGGTGATTTCTTGCTTTCTGTCTCTGTCTAACTCTGTCTCTCTGTCAAGCAAAAATCTCTCTTAAAATAAATAAATAAATGAACAAACAAACATAAAAACATCTGGCCAGCAGGTGGCATGGTGGTTAAGGTGCTGGGTTCCCACATGACTGCCTTCAGTTTTAGTCTCAGACCCTGGTGGCTTGAAAATCATGCCAGGCACATGTGCATATGTGTCAAAAATCCTCAGAGGAGAATGGAGGAGAGGGGAGAGCTGTCCATGCCTGCTGGGGGGTGTTTTCTCACTTTCCCTCTCTGTCCCTCTCTGCTGAGCACACATGTTCTAAGCCAAAAACGTGGAAAAGAACAACAAAAACAGTTTCAAAAGTGAACAGACACTGGATAAAATACATTCTTAATGTGTCCATTAAAACAGCAACAGAAGGAATTATGTGTAAAGCAAGTTAAATTTTGACCTGAATAAAAGGCCCTGAAGGTAATTACAATAAAATTAAAACAAGAGCCTTGACCTTTACCATTCCTGTGAAGTTAAGGGGAGGAGAGTTTAGATAAACTGTCTAATTTGAGATCTAATTTCAATTTTAACATGACCTTTGTTACAGGGAATTTTTGAAGTAGTAATAATATATTTTCTGCTTAGATAAGAGCAGTGTTTAAGTGGCAAAAGAGTAAAAGGCTCAGGAAAACAGTATATCCTAATGAGTACTGTGGAACTCCAGTTACAGAGCAAACATTTTATAGCTGGGATAGTGAAGTCCTTCTGAACCTGCTGAGGGTTAACAGTCTCAGCAAAGTTGTTTCTTGAAAGGTGTTTCTTGTGAAGTATTTGATAGTGTTGACGAAAAAAAGAATAACCAACTGTAAAATTAATAATTAATGTGATTTATTTCCAAGCCAACTGTCAGTGACCTAGGCCCGGAGAAGAGGCATACATGCCTTTCTTGGGGTAATCATGTACAGGGGTTCCTTTTATTTGATTTTGAGATTGACAGATAACATTTAGTGAAAAGATTTTCCATTGGTCTGGCTCAAAAAGGCGGGACATATAGAAGGGGGGATGGGGGGAGCTTGTAGGGTATAGGTGGGTTCCACAATTCTTAGGTTGGTGATTGGAAGGGAAGATCTGTGTCTTAGTTAAAGAAAGGCTTAATCCACATCTCAAGGAAAAGAAAAGTTCTGTGTCTTGGGAAGAGATAAGCAAAAGAATACACTGTAATTGGTTGAAATATACATCTTAAAGATACTATGCCAGGAACAGGAGGTAGGAAGAATCCTGTTAATAGAAAATAAATGGTCTATTAATGAATTCCCCAGTCTCTTTTGAAAAGATTTTGGAAAAATAGGAAAAGTAGTCAGACTTCTGTCCAAAATAGGTAAATCCTATTGTCATTTTTTTTTTTTTGAGAGGTTTTTGCTATAGGGCATATGCGCTCCCCAGAAAGACAGAGAGAGACAGAGACAGAAAGCAAGAATTCATCCCCCCTAGGGGATGGCCATGCTGCAATCTCTTCTCCTCCATTCTCCTTTCAGAATCTTGGGCAAATATGCACATGCACCTGGTGTGAGTTTAAGCCACAGGGTCCTGGACTTGAACCGTGGTCAATTACATGGGAGTCCAGTGACACAGCCATTATGCCAACTGCTGGTCCTAATCCTATTGTTTTTCTCAGGCTCATTTACTTCCAAACTTTCTGGAAAATTAATGTTTAGATGGAAACTAATTAATTAAGTGATTTCTCACAACCTTTTAATTTCAAATGATCCTTAATCCTAATTTTAATGGAAATCAGTGAGCTATTTGGTAGTAAAAAGAGATAGTTCAGTGTGTCTCTTTTAAACTTTTACATAACATAGTGTTTTGTCTCCTAATGCCAAATTCGCTTTTTTTTAGTTTGACTAAATTTCTTCAAGCACTAAGGTTTTTTTTTTTTTTTTTTTTTGTCCAGACCTCCTCATGAATAGAGTACAGAGCATCTACTTACTGTTGTTTGAAAGATGCACAGGTCTTGCTTAATCTAAATAGTCTGTACACCAGCCTTTAAACATGACAGGGTGGACTCGCCTCTCTAGGTAAACAGTCTGAGCAATCCGTTTAGGACTTAGTGGTATTAATAATGACATCATCACATCTATGCCATTGTTCAAATGCATATGTGATGCAATGTAGTAGAAAACCTTGACATTTACATTCATTTTCTTCTATTAGAAAACAAGTACTGTTTATGTACTGAACAAGTGATCATCTTGAAAGACTATAGGGAAATTACATTTAAGAAAATGGAATTGTTTTACTCAGAGAAGCTGGGAGTATAGAAGGCATGAAAACTGTTGGATGTGAATGGGAGGAGAGAAAACTATGAAATGGATGGAATGGAATGAGCCCAGGGAGAGGAATGGTGACTCTTGGTGAGAAATTGTTGGGCTGTTGGTTTTGTACCTCTCATTACATACTTTAGATATCACACCTCAGATATGAGATTGGAAAAGGAAAGGCTAACGGAGAAGTAGTTTTAAGACATTTAATGATAGAAGATTCATTGATAGGTTTTACAGAGCTAAATATAAATACTTCATACTCGATCTCAAAGAAGTCATGAACTAGTGGAATGGGACATTTTATGAAATAAATGGCACCATATAAAAGTACAGTCTATCAGTTAAGATTACAATATTATGGGGAATCTGGAGAAAGTATTAATTGTGTTTAGAAATATCAGGACATCTTTAAAGAGTAAAATTTCAGATGAGTGGCATTGGATTCAATAGGAACTTATGAGAGAGGGAAGAAGTGCATTTATTATAAGAGGAATCATGGAGAGATGAACTCAGTTTGTGTTCTGAGAAGAGTGAGTCACTCTAGATAACTGAGTAGGGTTAAAGAATAAGAATGGTGGTGAAAAATGAGGTGGTTGGGTAGGTTGGGACTAGTCTATGCAGAATCTAGCATGCCTCACTGGATTTGGAGTACATATTTTCTTTCCTTTTTTTTTTTAATAGAGAAATGATAAGGTCAGAATTTTTTCTTTCAGAAAAAAACTTGTTGAGGAAATGTCAAATGGTACCCTTCAAGGGATGAGAAGATAAAAGGAAATATACAGGAGAAAACCATACCCACAATTTACAAATTTCAACAGATCAGCATCAGAATGGGAGTGAATTGTTTCAGGTTTTACTCCTTAAAACATTGACACCTTGGGCCAGCAGGTGACATGGTGGTTAAGGCTCTGGATCCCACATGGCTGATACCAAGGTTCAAGTTTGGACTGTATGGCTTGAGTAATACACTGTGGGTGTGCCTGCCCAAAATCCCAAGGGGAGAACAAAGGAGAAGGGATCACAGGGTGGCCATCCCCCCTTGGGGGTGTGGGGGAGGAATTTCTCACTTTCTCTGGAGAGCACATATGCTCTAAAGCCAAGAATAAATAAATAACACATCTTGTTGGTATAATATAATTGAGTCTATGTTTGCTGCACCATTTATAATTTTACCTTGGCCTAGACTCTGTTTCTAGCTATTGCAATATGTTTAAATTCCTAATTGCTAGTTTTTATGATACATTAAATATCAAAATATTAATTATAGTGAAAACTAAAGGTAAATCATAATTTTAATATGCTAAAAAGTTTATCTACTTCCAGAATTTTCTATAATTAAATATATATACAGAACACAGAGACATTTCCTTAAAAAAAAACTGAATTTCTGGCATATGCTGCCTTTGAAGTACAAATATACTATTTTAAAAAATACAAAGATGAAAATAGAAGGTAGACAATACAGGGCATGCTATTTCAAAGTGTAATTTTGATATAAAGTCCAGATGAATGTCTTTCTTTTTGCATTTGTACAGAATAAAAATTGACATTAATGAGAACATCTAAAGTGACTAATATGCAAAACTAAGATGACAACTGATCGATGATTTATGACTATATCCCAGATTTGAAAAAAGAAAGACAGAAATACATTTTAAAAGCTTAGGCGTTCACCTTGTTAAATGATATCTCTGCATAAAATTGACATCACTGGCTAAGAAATGGTGACAAAGAAACATATTTGAACCTGAGATAAGCAAAGAATATATTATTAGATGTGATAATGTAGTTTCCAAAGGGGTTTTAATTCAGTCATTTGAAATCACTTGCTGTATTAGTTTCTTACTACTACTACAAAGAAATTCCCATGAACTTAGTAGTTTAAAACAACACAAATTAACTTCTGTAGAAGACATGCTGTTGATCATCAGGAAAATCATGACATATTTTTCTAAGTTTTTCTATGTAAAAATGTGTCATGACTTTTTGGACAACCCCGTAGATGTTTATAGCACCTTTATTCATACCTAAAAAAATCTTAGAAGCAACCAAGACATCTTTCAAAAGGTGAAAGGATAAATAAACACTGGTATATACAAATAATATTTTTTCTGCATTGATTAAAAAAAAGAACAATAAAATTCCTTATCAAAGGCTCATAGGGAGATACATGGAAGAACCTTAAATGCATTACTAAGTGAAAGAAGCCAATCTGAAATAGTACACAGCTTATGATTCCAACTGCGTGACATTCTGGACAAGGCAAAACTAGAGAGAGAACAGAAAGATCAATAGCTGCCAGGACTGGAGGGTGGGAAAGCTGATTAGACAGAGGATAGAGAGTTTTAGGGCAGAACGACTATTCTGTATGGTTCTGGAATGGTGGGCACATGTTGTGATACGTTTGTACAAACCTGTGGAATGTACAACACCAGGAGTGAACTCTGATTGAATTCCACCTGTTGTTACAGACTAAGATCAAACCCTGCTGATCTAACCACAGAGTTCATACTCTTAACCAGGAAACTACACTCTATGCATAAAAATCTAAGGAGTCATTTCTCCTAAACATTAGGCAATAATTACCTTTTTAGTAATTTTTGAATTCCTAGACAAGTAGTAAGCTTTGTACTAGATTATTCTCCGAAACTCTTTGAAGGAATTCACCTGTAACTTATTAGTTCTTGGAAGTTTTTAACACGTTTTAGAAGAAACGTAGAACATTTCATTTATATTTCAATGAAAGCAAAGAAAAAAAGTAACAATCAGTTGTCTCTTGGCTTAATTACTTACTGGTATTTGGGATCATACCTAGATTTGAAGAACTGTACTCAAGTCTGGATTATTTTAGTAATGTACCTGAGACGTTTTCTGTCATTTGAAATATATTACAACTGATTAATTTGTTGGCCAAGTCTTTGTGCCTTTGAGTCTATGTAGTTGCTTATGTACTAGTGTGCTTGAAGACAAGGTGGCCTATGTGATTTTGGGCAATTTACTTAATCTTATTAAGTTCAGTTTTATCATCTCAGAAATATGAATGATAATATTAGATCATAGATCTTGAGGGAAAAAAATTGAAGAGGGTTAATGCAGATACAACACTTCAGTTGATATCTGTGATACTCAATAATTCATTCTTATTATATCATCATATTTCTATACTTTTATTAACTTTCTTTGATGAAAAATCACTTTTATCAAGTGTGGTAGGTGAATAATGGCCCCTTAAAAACATCTATGTCTGAATCCATGAATATGTTAGATTACATGGCAAGAGGAAGTTAAGTCGCAGAATGAATTAAGGTTTCTTATCCATTCACCTTAAAATAAAAAGACTATCCTGGATTATGCAGGTAGGCCCGGTGTAATCCTGTGGATCCCTAAATTTGTAATAGGGGCCAACAGGTAGCATGGTGGTTGGGGAGCTGGACTCCCAAATGGCCAACCATTGTTCAAGTCCTGGACCTGGCAGCTTGCCTTCTCAAACCCCTGTCTCTCTCTGGTGAGCACTTGTGCCCTATAGCAAATTTAATAATAATAATAAAAAATAGTTATTTTAAAAATGTATAATAGAAAATAGGAAGGGAAAAAAACAGAGTGATGACAGTGTAAGGACTTTGCCAAACTGTGCTGGTTTTGGAGATGAAGGAAAGGAGCCCTGCTGACACCATGGATCTTAGCTCAGTTAGACTCATGTCATACTGATCAACAGAACTGCACAAAAATACATTTGTATTGGTTTAAGCCATTTATGCGTAGTAATTTGTCACAGTAGCAATAGAAACTAATCTTCTAAGCATCAGTGAGTTTAATTGTGTCTGGTGACAACTTAAAAAAAATAGTTGAAGTAGTGCTAAAAATACACAAGTCACGTCACAATAAAGCAAATGGTCAGGACCTGAGGTGATTCTTTAATATGTTCTGTTTGTGGAAAGGAAACTATTATTGGTTTTGACTGATTAGTTGATCCCATGGCAAACTCAAATTTATACTCCGTGTTTGAAATCCAAGTGAGTTGCTCAAACATTAATCACCTAGGTTAGATGAAGGCTTGCATCTTTGGTATTCAGCACTTTGCCTTAAGATGAAAGCAGAGAAGAAACCTCTTTAGGTGGAAGGAAAATAGAATTTTATCTGAACCCCCAAACCAATGTCATTTTCTCATGCCCAACTCCTACCAACTTAATCAACTTCAGCTTCTTATCAGGAACAATTTTGCTGCAGGATAAAATTTTATACTTCACTAATAGTATTATAAGTGGGTCCTTCTTACTCCTTGTAATAAGGAGTTATTGCGAGTTTGAAAAGAATAGCAAATATAGAAGATCTAGAATGGTGACTGATACATAATCAATACTCAATAATGGTGCTATTATTTTACCCACTTCTACTTAAAGCCTTAATTTGAAAAGAATCTAAATGATGTTGTGGTTTTTAGTTCTACCTTCTTGGTTGATTTTATTTGCCATCTCATTCTCTTTTTTTGTCTCTTCTTCCTACCTTTTTTCTCATTTAGGTACTTATATGTTCTACCTGTAAAAAAGAAATAATGTATTATTTATTTATTATTATGTTTGATGTATTTATTATTTATTATATATCTTTTTTAGTCCTCTTCCTTAATATTATTAATTATTTCTTACCATTTAAAAATTTATTCATTCACTTATTTTAATTTGAACAGAGAGACACAGAGACAAAGAGAGAGAAGGAAAGTGAAAAAGCAAGCCACTAAAGGTCCAGGACTCGAACCGTGGTTGGCCATGTGGGAGTGTCCACCACCTGCTGGTCCTTTCTTGCCATATTTTAAGGATTCTTCTTGCTGATATAATAATAATGATATTACTGAATCGATAGTTATGGTTGATAACGATGTCTTTTCAGATAACATGTTTATACTTTAGCAGGTATTTTCAATGCCATACCTCAAAGGATTAACCTAAGAAGTCAGATGTTCAGGCAAAATAAAGTGTCAGTATTTTAGTACTCTTTAATTAATAGCTGTTGTTACCCTACCTTGAAAAACTTCAATTAAAAAAAAAAAAAAAAGAAGATGTAAGTCATAGATTACTTTCTGCCTTAAGAGCACAAATAAAAGCCCCAAATTTTCACTCATAAATAATCTGAAATGAGGATCCCAGGTTTGACTCATTATCTCAATTAAAAAATCTCAGTGCTTCTGCTGACATTTTTGCTTTGCTAATACATTTTATGTTTATATCCATAGCAACATTAATCTGTAGTTTTCTTGTGATGTCTCTGGTTTTGGTCTCAAAGGATGGATGAGGAAGTGTCTATCCCTCCCCTATTTTTAAAAAGTTTAAACAATTTGTATATGCTCTTTTTTTTTTTTTTGAGAGGTTTTTCACTATAGGGTCGGTGCGCTCGCCAGACAGAGAGAGACCGAGAGACAGAAAGCGAGAAATCACCCCCCCGAGGGGATGGCCACACCACAATCCCTTCTCCTCCATTCTCCTCTCGGGATCTTGGGCACGCACGCACACATGCCCGGCGTGGGTTTTAAGCCACCGGGTCCGGGACGTGAACCACGGTCAACTACGTGAGAGTCCAGCGACATAGCCATTATGCTAACTGCTGGTTCCCTGTATATGTTGTTGAAGCCATCAGTGCGTGGGACTTTACCAGTAAGAACTTAAAGTTTTTAGTTTAGTCTTTTTACTTGTTCTAAGTGTCTTCAGGCTTTCTCATTCTTCTAGAGTCAGTTTTGGTATTTTGTATCTCTCCAGTAATTATACATTTTCATCTAAGTTATCTAATATGTTGGCACATAATTGTTAATAGGATTAACATAATATTTTTAAAATGTCTGTTGTTTGGAAAGTCAGGATGTATTTTTCTGTTTTTCTATGGAAAAATGCATCATGACTTTCTCAATGACCCAATAATACCTTGATTCTTAAGTACTCTATACTCTGCCATCTTTTGGATATATTGCATTTATTTACTATGTGGCCCTTTTTGTTTTAATGGTATATTTATGATCTGTTTAAGTTTCTGTATCTTAAAGAGTGCCTCTGAGTTACAGATATGGTCATGAGATCTATCAAGATGCATATATCAAACTAATTTATTTTTCTAACTGCTTTTCTAAATACACAAAGAAAATTTGACTATCTTAGGTATTTGAGAGTGTTGGTGTTTTCTATATTTACATAGATAATGGTAAGACAGCTCTTATCCCCACCTGTCTCCTTTGCTTCTACGCTGAATGAAATTGTCTGTCATGAGAATATATATCTATAATTTGAACTAAAATATCCCTGGCAGGTAAATCTCATAGGTTGAATAATGCCCTCCCATTCCCCCTGTGATAAACACCTAACCCTGGCACCTGTGAATATTCACTTTTATAGCAATAGAAGACTTAGTAGATGCTTTTGACTTAAGAACCTTGAGATGGGAAGATTGATCTGGATATTATTTAAATGGACTTTAAATGTTATCACAAGTATCACTAGGGATGGAAATAAAAAGATTTGACACACACACAGAAGAGGAGAACGTCATGTAACCACAGAGGTTGGTGGGATGCTTCTACCAGAAGCCAAAAAAGGCCAGCAGCCACTAGATACTGGAAGAGATTGCACAGTTTATTTTACAACTGTATCAAAAGAGATTGCAGCTCACCGACACCTTCATTTTGGCCCAGTGACATTGATTTCAGAGTTGTGAGAGAATATTTCTGTTCTAAGCCACCAATTTTGTTATAATATGTTGCAACAGTCTGGGAAATTAATAGAGGAACACATAACTTTTAGCAAAATTTCAGTCAGAAGAGTTCATCTTTGATTCTTTTTCTGTCTACTTTCTTTGTCTTTGCATTGCCACTAGATCCAGAGCCCTTTGTTTCTGGCTGCTCAGTACAATAGGTATCAATCCAGGAATAAAATCCTGTCTTCTTGGCTCAGCTTCCAGAGTCAAAAATAGCCAGAACTATCAGCCTCAGAGCTTTTCATCCTTGTTCAAGGGACCAACTGAAGCATCTCTGATGGGCCTACAAACATATTGGTCTCTTGTTTTTTGTGTCTAGTCATGTTATTTGCTCTTTTCTTTTTCCTGAGCTATTAAAGAACTTTCCAATAATTCCTGGTTACCTCATTGAATTTCAATGAGGATTTTATTCTTGATGTGCCTCTTTTTGTCACCCAGACTGGCTTGCAGTATTGAGGTAATAGGGTTTTGTTTCTTATGAGGGTAGAAGAACTATTATTTTGTTTCAGTTCAACTGGCACCATGCAGCAATGGATGAGAGTGTCTTAATTACCGTTTTGATTCTCCCCTTGAGGAGACTATGACGACAACTACTTTTACATGTTGCTATAGTCTCTTATGTTTGGAGCCTTGTAAGTCACAGTTATGAGGTCATGAGACAGACTAACACACACATAAGATTTTCTCTCCTCCTCCTCCTTTGGTCATTATTTTTGTATCCTAATTCATCTAATTTCAAAGGATTCATGCCCATCAGATACGATTTGGGGAGACTCAGTGTTGGCACTTACTAATTTATGGATTAAAGATATTTGTTCTGAAGGGTTAGAAATTACTGCTATTGTATCTGACATTGCCAAAGAACCATCAGTTCCTAATTGAACAAACCAGTGGTAGAGTTTGGAAGATTGAGTCTTAATTTTCTTATTTAGAAGTTTTTTGCCATAAGACACATGCACTCACTGAAGAGAGAGACAGAGTGAGAGAGAAAGTGAGAAATCTCCCCCGAAGGGGAATGGCCATGCCATGATCCCTTCTCCTCTTGGGTTCTTAGGCAAGCATGCATATATTCCTGGCATGATTTTCAAGCCACCAGACTTGAGACTTGAACCACAGTAGGCTATATGGGAGCCCAGCAATGTAACCACTATAGATCTATAGTTAGGAATTTATAGTCAGGGGATCAGCAGTTGGCATAATGGCTATGTCACTGGGCTCCCATGTAGTTGACTGCCGTTTGAGTCCTGGACCCAGTGGTTTAAACTCACGCCAGGCACATGTGTGTGCATGCCCAAGATCCCAGGGGGAAAATGGAGGAAAAGGGATTGTGGCATGGTCTTCCCCCCGGGGGGTGATTTCTCATTTTCTGTCTCTCTGTCTCGCCCTATGGCAGTACTGTCAGAGCCCAGGGGAAAAACCCTCCCAAAAAAAAAAAAAAAATAATAATAATAAAATTAAAATTAAAATTAAAAAAAAGAAAGAAAGAAAGCTAAGAAGAATGTATAGTCAAGAAATGGACCTTAATGCACCTGATATGAACAACCATGCCAACTTAACTTCTGCTTCTTACATGTTCCCAGAAGGGATATCAAATCTGATTGGTGAAACCTTTCTCTTTCCTGCAGAAAAAGACCTATTATGCAAATATAGTTATCTCCTCAGAGTATGCAGGTATCTGCAGCTTATTGGAGGTGCTGTGTAATTCATACTAAAAGTATCATGTGCCCAAACAGAACTAATTTAAATGGAGATGGAATTGTGAATAATACAACACAGTATCTTACTATACCTTTATAGTTTTTAAAGTATTTGATCATCATCTTTATTAAAATATTCCCAAAGAGGTTTAATCATATTTTCCAATAAGTAAATGAGGTTAAGTAAATCCCTTGTGTTTAGAAAGGAGGCAATGATAGGTCTAGGGCAGATCCTCATGTTATCAATTGGAGAGCACTGTTTCTTGCTGTGAAAAACAACTCTAGTGTAGTCTGTTCCAATAGGGTCACATTTTAAAGAGACAGAGGAAAAGAAGAAAAGAAAAAAAAAACTTATGATTTAAAAAAACATTTTTTTTCACTTATCCTGTTACAAAAGTCATTTAGGCATAATTTATTTTGTGTATCAATGACAATGAGAAGCAATGCTTCTTAAGGGGCATACGGAAGATCCCTTGTTGCATTAATAGTTCAACTTTGATTTTCAGGTATCTTCAGACACCAGCTGAACAAAGTCAGGAAAGTATGATGTACCTCAGGCAGTTACTTTTTGAGTATATTAATGAATGCGTAAAATATAGTTTTCTCTGAATAGATTCTCTTATCTCATAGTCATTGAACACCTACTGTATTTATGATATAAATTTGAATCCTATATCTGGTGGCTTGAACCTCATGCTGGGCATGTGTGCATTTGTGCCCAAAATCCCAAGAGGAGAATAGAATAGAAGGGAGAAGGGATTGTGGTGTGGCCATCCTCCCTGGGGGGTGATTTCTTACTTTCCCTTTTGCTTTCTGCCTGTCTCTCTGGTGAGTGAATGTGCCATGTGGCAAAACCTTACAAAAAAAAAAAAGGCAGCAGTGACAATAGACGGGGGAATGCCTGTCTTTGGGGAGCCTATATTCCAGGGAATAACAGAAGACAATAAACTAGGGCTGGCTCTGTGGCCTGGTAGTTAAGGCAGCCAGATCCCATATGGCTGGCTGTGTGGTTCAAGTTTCAGACCAAGTGGCCTGTGAAACATGCTAGGCACGTGAGTGTGTGTATATACAGCATCCCAACAAGAGGAAGAAATAGAGGAGAAAGGATTGTGGCATAACCATTCCCCATGGGAGCTGCTTTCTTTGGTTCCTTTCTGTGCCTTTCTGTCTTTGATGAGCACATATGCAATCTAGCTAAAATAATAATAATACAAATTAAATTGTGTTATTAAGTTTTATGGAAAAAATAAAGCAGGAAAAGAAAATGGGAATTTTTATAGTCCAAAAAATAGGGTGGTCATAAAAGATCTCATAGAGAAGGTGACATTAAAAAGTTTTTAAAAGTTGGGGGACCAGCAGTTAGCGTAATGGCTATGTCACTGGACTCCCACATAGTTGAAAACTCACGCCTGGTGCGTGTGTGTGTGCCCAAGATCCGGAGAAGAGAATGGAGGAGAAGGGATTGCGGCGTGGCCCCCCCCCCCCGGGGGGGGTGATTTCTCGCTTTCTGTCTCTTTGTCTCTCTCTGTCTGTTTGGTGAGCGCACGCGCCCTATGGCAAAAACCTCTCAAAAAAAATTTTTTTTAAAGTTAAGGAAACAAGCCAAATAGGTATATGGAGAAAGAATATTCCAGGCAAGGAAACATAAAATTAAAAGACTTTGAAGCTAGAGTAGTTTTTCTGAAGAATGCCACAGAGTTAAAGGCTGGCCTAAAGATTAGTATGATAAAATAGGAGATTATATCAAAATATAATGGCAGGCAAGATTATATATAGCCTTATAAGTAATACTTTCCTTTTACCTCTACTTACAGGGGAGCTATTGGAGAGTTTTTAACAGAAAGGTGACTGTTTTCTTTTTCCTTTTTTGGGGAGAGGTTTTTACTATATGGTACATGCTCTCACCAGGAAGACAGAGACAGAGAGACAGAAATTGAGAAATCATCCCCCAGGGGGATGGCCACTCCACAATCCCTTCTCCTCCATTCTCCTCTTGGGATCTTGGGCATCCATGCACACGTGCCTACAGTGAGTTTAAACCGCTGAGTCTGGAACTCAAACCACAGTCAATTACATGGGAGTCCAGCGACACAGCCATTTGCTAACTGCTGATCCCAAAGGTGACTGGTTTTAACAAGGTAATTCTGGCAGAAGTATTGAGAAAAGTTCTTTTGCCTTAGTGTTTTTTTTTTTTTAGTATTGAGACAAGCATTTCTGGCACTGGGAGGTTACTTGGAAACCTGAACTTGTCTAGTAGTGTCATCAAGGATCCTAAACATTTGTGATGAATGCTGGTCTAGTTTGAGGTTGGGAAGGTTTAGATGTGTGCCCACATTATTGCTTACTATATAGTACATTCCTGAGAATCAGTTCTCTGAAGATCATGTTGGAATGAGAAGGTAGACTATCAGGAAAAGTAGTTTAGTTAGAATTTGAGGTAAACTCAGCCAAGAATCAAAGCAAAGTTCCAATATAGGACAAATTGGACAGAAATGTTTTATGCTAAGCATTTCTTTTTTAGTCCAGAAACTAGTGAAGAGTATTGAAAGATAATCCAGGTGATCCAAAACACTAAAAAATGTTGAAGTTCCTTATTATGTTGAAATTATAGCTAACTTATTAGATGTAACTCCATTCACTTTAAATAATACCTTTTAATCCCTACTTTGGACAGTCTATGAATTTTGTTACTATTGCCAGAGTTTTTTTCTTTTGTTATTATCATTGGGGCTATATTTTGTATATGACTTCAAAAAGTATTTATCTAGTTGTAGGAGACATGCTCCCAACAGAGACTGGGGGGAGTATTGCTTCCGTTTAAATATTGGAAGTAGTAAATGCACTCTTTCTTACATTACTTAAAATCGATTTATTTATGAGAAAAACCATGGGAACATGGAATGTATATCATATTATGCAGCCCTTACCTACTCATTTCTGAGAATTTTTTTAATTTATGGAAAATATATTTTACTTTTCAGAATAAAAAAAGTTTGAACATAGACCATTTCTAGTTTTGTGTTCTTCTTTACTTTCTTTGAGGGCAATGAAGTATTTTGATAGCCCTACTCCCAAAATTTAATTTTCAAATATATTAAAATATAGAACATCTTATATATTGTATATCATTATTCCATAAAGTCCTTGCTAATCTTCCTCCTATGTTTTTAGTTTTCATAGAAGCATTACTGAAATGAGTTGATCTTTATAACACAACTCAATCTTCTATTTTCAATATTTTAATCCTATTGTTGAGGAGGTATATCATGTGTGTTGTTGGGGGTGTTCATAGGAAATGAGAAATTTAAGGATTACAGTTCTATATTTTTAAACATCTATTTTAGTGAAAAGTAACATAAGCTGCTGAAAACCACTGATAATTTACTTTTGTGGGATAATATATATATACTTTTGATGGCAAATAAGCCCACTGAAGGTAGCTCAAGTAAAGTGGTTTATAGTAGCAATACACCATAGAGCAATAACCATAATGTCATTAAAAATAAAAAAAGGTATAATACAGACCAGTAGGTGGCATGGTGGTTGAGGCATTGGACTTCCAAATGGTCGACTACAGTTTGAGGTATGCGTCCTGGACCTGGTGGTTTGAAACTCCCCAGGCACATGTGTGTGCATGCCCAAAATCCTGAGAGGAGAATGGAGGAGGAGGAATTGCAATGTGGCCCTCCCCAAGGGGTAATTTCTCACTTTCCTTTCTCTCTCTCACCAGCAAATGCATACACCTTATGGTAAAAATCTCCACAACAACTATAAAAAGTATAAAACAGATATTTCTCACTGATACTAAATTTGGATGTGTAGTCTCCAATTAATGAAATTCCAGAGGCTGTGGTAGGAAAGATTACAGTTATACTCTAGTACTATTGTTTTTATGTGACATGTTTCATGTTCAGTGGTTAGAGTAAAACGACTCTTGAGAGAAGAAAGGTAATTTTCATTTTTAGTTAAAATCTAGCAGTTTCATTTTTCAGTTAAGAATGTCCCAGTTATAATAGAATGCTAAATACCAACAAAATGCTTATGAGATTCATCAAGGAATAGACTTTAATGCTTTCAAATAAGTGAGATTTAAAGTACCTTTTATATAATCAAAAGACAATAACTATTTTTCAGAGATTCTTTTGGAAATAGTTGAAATTATGTTTTCCTTGAGTTTGGTGCATTAAATTTTCAGAGTTTTAATCCATTTTGTAGTCCTTAAATTCAGGCTAAGTTTTTATATCAGCAATAAATTATTATTATTTTAAACATTTTCCCTTTTATGTAAATGTGAGACAAGTATAATGTTGATGTTTCTTTTATGAAATATATGTGTTGATGGGGCCAACAGGTTGCATAGTGGTTAAGGCACTGGACTCTTACATGGCTGACCACAGTTTGAGTCCCAGACCCAGCAACTTGATATTCATGCTGGGCACATATGCATGTGTACCCAAATCTTGAGAGGAGAAGGGATTGTAGCATGGCCATCTCCCAGAAAGTGATTTCTTACTTTCTCTCTTTCTTTCTCTCTGGTGAGCATATATGCTCTATAACAAAATCTCTCCCTCTAAAGAAAAAAAAATGTATGTGATAGAATATATTGGGTCATTGGGTTGTTGGGAAAGTCGTGACACAGTTTTGCATAGAAAACTGTGTCACGTCTTTCCTGAAACCCAATATATGAAAAAAAAATCAACAGTCATTTATACCTTGTATAGAATTTGGATTAGCACTGCTGTAGTATTTCTCTTACTGTATTTCCTTAGCCTATCTCAAATGAACCCTCTGGAATGTGTGGAAGTGGAGTGGCAATGAGGAGATGAAAATGAGTGGAAAATAAAAAGAATACAAATCACCTACTGATAGTGAGTGTGGGGTCAAGCAGTGGTGCCATGGTAATGTAACTGGACCCACATAGAAAAGGTCTTGGGTTAAGGTCCAGGATGTTCCTGAGCATGCCAGGTGCACGTATGTGTGCCTGCAGTCTAGGCTGACTCAGATGGGTAGTGGACACCTGTTGGGGATATCTCTCTTTCTCTCTTCCCTTTCCCCTTTTCTTTCCTTCTTCCCTCTCTTTCATTTATGGAAAAAATAAACTTCTTCTTATTTGAGAAGGATTTTTGCTATAGGTTGCATGTACTCACCACAGAGACAGAGAGAAACAGAGACTGAAAGTGAGAAATCACCCCCCTGGGGGGCATGGCCATGCCACAATCCCTTCTCCTCCATTCTCCTTTCAGGATTTTGGGTGTGCATGCACATGTGTTCAGTGTGGTTTTTAAGCCACCGGGTCCAGGATTTGAACTGCGGTTGACTATGTGGGAGTCCAGCAACATAACCATCTGCTGGTCCTGTGAATAAATTTTTAAAGTAGGAAGATGCCAGAATCTTTCAAACCCTGAGTAATATGACTGAGGCCCCACATTGTATTCAGAAAATTTATTTTTCCTTTAAAATGAAACTCAAAGTCCTTAAAAATAATAACTTCCTGAAGTCTTCTATAGCAACAAGTCTTCTTAAGCCCTGAAAACTAACGTTTATTGGCTTCCTTTAAATTTTAAGTGTTTCAAGAGGTAATTGAAATATCCCTTAAGGAAAACATAATGTGGCTATTTAAGTTGTTATGCTTCCAGGATGAGCAGAGCTATAAAATATTACGTTGGTAATAAAAATGATTCCCTCTTTACAGCTGTGCTTCATGCTGTCAGAACCTACTCATCTGACTATGAAAGTTCAGGCAGGACAGGATTCATATATCCCTGCCACATTCTCTTCTAAATGACACGGATAACGCCGATTACGCAGACAGACAAAACGTTTTAGTTGGCAAGGTGAATCCATAGTCATTGCTTCCTTTATCCTGTCAGTAATTTGGCCATTTCTGGACGCTCCTCTGGAGACTCCTCCACTCACACATTCTATTGTAGATCCCACTCAAACATAATAGTAGGTCCCCTAGAATTGTTCATCCTACATAAATATCCAAATATACTTTGACTAGAGGATGCAGTTGGCTTCCAAATTCCCCCAAATACACGGTCACTTCTCAGCTTGCTCTAATGGTCATAAAATATATTTCTCACTAAGAACATAATGATTGAGAAAGATATCACATTACCATTTAAGGTGACCTAGATATACTGAATGATTTTCTCTGGAAATTTAATGACTCATACTCTGGTCATTAAAATTTCAGATCCAGGTATCAGACTAAGGTAAGAGAAACTACCCTAAAGTGACTTTTTATAGTTCTACTACAGAGCTAAGAGTTACTCTATTTTCTTTTAACATTGCCCTTTCTAAACTTTGTATTTCAGATGTGCTGATGGATATTTTAAAACATGACTACAGCTTGAGAAAGTTGAGGAGAGGTGATGAAATAGACTTAAAATCATTTTTTGAAGGTGTTAGTGTCTCTTCCGCTTTAACCAAATACTTCTAACACATAAGTCTTAATTTTTTCTACTTATTCAGGTAGAATGCTATATCTGAGAGTGTGTGTGTGTGTGTGTGTACATACATACTCGCATGCATGCACTAATGTACAGACTAAGATGTGGAATAGAAAGAAACTGAAATGATTTAGTGACTTTTATCAAGAGAGATAAAATATTCTCTTATACTTTATTGTTTTAATCTGCTTTTATATCTTGTACTATGTTAAAATTATATGAAAGATGTGATTTATATATCCTATCCAAATATGTAAATAGAGGAGGGAGGAGCCTCAAAAAGTTCATGGAAAATGGGTCTTGACAAAACTCTGCATGGATTTCAATTAAAAAAAAATTGCACCAAAATAATCTCATACTTTAATCTCATTTTTCCACAAATATTTTGGAGTACTCTTCAGTATGTCTGTGAGTGTATATATTGTGTGCATGTATGTGCATATAATATAAAATGTTTGAATGATAAGTTCAGGCTGTCTTAAATGATGGTAATGTTGGGAATCTCATCCCTATCCACAAGCTCCTTGGGAGGTCAGGCAGTGTGAACTCCAGAACCAGGTGACACTGTCAGAACTGTGTGCTCCTACGATGGCTAGCTCTTTGAACACTGAGTAACACAATTATAAATGTAGGAATCAACAAGACAGATATTTTATTCATTTCATATCTAACTAAAGGAAACATTTGAGTTACACATGCCAGTCATACAGTGGCTTTATTTTTATTTTTTAAATGATCACATATTTGTACCTATTTATGGGGTACAGTATGATTTTTCTGTTCATGAATACAATGTGTAATAATCAAATCAAGGTAATTAGCAAATCCATCATATTGAACATTTGCTATTACTCTGTGTTGGGAACATTCAGAATTTTCTTTTAGTTAATCTGAAATGTACAATAAATGATTATTATCTACAGTTACCCTATTGTTTTATAGAACTCCAGAACTTGTTTCTTTTACCAAATGATAATTTTGTATCATTTAGCCAATAGCTCCCTATCCCTGTCCTTCTTACCCCTCCCAGTCTCTAGTAATCACTATTTAACTCTGAGGTCATCATTTTTACTTTCCATATATGAAGAACATGTGATATTTCTCTAGGTGAGGGTTATTTCACTTAATGTAATATCCTCCAGGCATATCCAGGTTGTCTCCGATATCAGGATTCCATTTGTTTTAATGGCTAAATTGTACTATATATCAGTCTCTTTGTCCATTCAGTATTGATGGACACTTAGGATGAATCCTTTATCTTGCCTATTGTGAATAATGCTGCAATTAACATTGGGGTACAGATACTTCTATGACGTACTGATTTCCTTTGGATATGTACCTAGCAGTGAGATTGTTGGATAATATGCAGTTCTATTTTTAGTTTTAGTTTATTTAGGAACTTCCATGCTGTCTTCCATAATGACTATAGTAATTTACATTTCCACCAAAAATGTACAACCATATTCTACAATAAGTTTTATATATAGACAGGGAGGGAGGAGGGAGAAAACACCTTCCTGCCATGGGAAATGGTCCCATTGCAATTCCTTATCCTCCATCTCTTCCTTCTTTTGGAACTTTTGGCATGAACATGGGTGCCTCATCTGTTTCTGAGGCCACCAGGTTCGGAACTGAAACCTTGCAGTTGGCCAAATGAGATCCAGCTGCCTTAACCACCAGTCCATGGGGCCAGCCTCTATGAAAGCTTTTAATATTCATAAAGATTTATATTTATGAGCACTTTGGTGCATCCCATGTATTTTCTCATATAAAATTTCAAGAGAGGTCTCATTTTACAAATGAAGGATCTAAAAGAGGCTAGTAATCTTTCCTATTGTATGGCAGATAATTAAAAAAAATAAAAAAATCAGAATTGGCAGGTATGACTACTGACTCTTGAGCCTCATGTTTAACTGGTAGTTTTGTAACATCCCCGGAGAATAAATGGAGAGATCTTGCTTAATACTTTTGAGCAACTACTCAAAATTAAAAAAACAAAAATTAAACACCTCAGATGGAAAATATATTTACCATATTCTGATCCTAAAATAAAAGTCCAAGGAAGAACTGGTTAGAATCTAGTGGTTTTCTGATCCAATTAAATAACAGATTATGTAAGAAAAGCTGGGCTTTCCTCAAGTGCACTTTGAAGAGCACATGCTTATTTAACCAAAGAGGGGAGGCAAATGTTTATTTATAGTCAGTTTAATTAGCATCAAGATGGGAACTGAGCTATTAGATTATTGTCGTAATTTAATAGTTTGAATTTTCAGTTGCTCTAATAACTTTGTAAAGCAATCTGCCAAAGTGCAAATTGCTTTGTTTCATTGGCAGGCAATTTAGTGCTAAAGGAAACACCTTAATATATAGCACTTTTGCATATTGATCAGCTCTGTAGTTAGGGAAGGAATTAAAACTTTGAGAAAATTACCTTATTTAATTTGAATGCAAATTTAACTAAACTAAATCTCTGGCTTTTAGGATATTTTGAATGTGTGAGTCCACGCAAACATGTGTAGGTGGGTATGGGTATAGCTCCACTCGTACACAGTTGTCATTTTTGTTTATTTTTGGTCATCTCTCTTCCAGATAAATATTTTGAAGCTTGCCTGGTTTGAAGTTACAGTGAGATGAAACTTTACAGCAGTAGCCTTGTGCGGTAAGCCTGGATTTAGATGATGTTTTTTGATTCGACAATGAGGTCAGGGATCTACTGGTGGAGGCTTGACTTAGGGGTGACATGACTGTGTCACTCTGGTAGGGGAAGTGTGGGGACATCATTAGCTTTTTCTTTGAGTTTCATCTCCTTCATTCATCAGTTGAAGAGTAAGGAGATTGATGTGAGTGAGGTGATTCCTAAAGTTCATTTCACTATATAGTTCTATTATTTTTATGTAGTTCTACCTTCTAAAGTTATTTTCTTTTTTAAAAGTGAGAATTGGGACTGTCTGCATCCATACAGCTTACCTATGAGACTAACAGCTAAGGATGCCTTCCTCAGTGTGAATAGTTTTTATTTCAGGGTGTCCTTGCCCAGGAAGATAAGACTGTAAACAAGTAAATATCTTGTTCACTGCAATAACTTGCTAAAAATCAATGTATACCAACAGTAGACTACTGAAACAGTCTTCTTTTTAGAACAGTAGTTTCTCATTGGTCTTCTCTCACACTGTCAATTGTTCTACTAAGCAAACTGCTTGTTGAAAAAGCTGCTAAGACTTACTTCAATATTAGCTCACTGTATTAACTAATCCTAAACTATTGTGTCATGAATTTTGCCAAACTCCATTTAGATATTCATTTAAAGACCCACTTAAACCATTGGAGGTGAGTCCCCAAACCCTATAAATATTTTTCCTGACCTATATCATTTTGAAAAATCTACTAAGACTATCCAGGTGATGCTGCCATTTATTATAGTAAGTAATCAACCCAACTTCATTTGATTATCATACTTTTACGGTGGTCTTATGGGAAGCAGGCAGTCAAATGATTACTACACCTATTTTATAGAGAAGTTAACTAAGGTTCAGAGATTAATGACATAAACAATCAAGACAGGGCTTATATAAACCTCTGGTTTCTTGCTTCCCCCCTAATATTTTTGGGTATTTTGCAGCATCATGAATGAAATTCCTTTATAAGTTTTAGTAGTTCAGTAGAAAAACCATAGCTTAGATAGAATATTTGATGTATTTGGTTCTATATGGAGGTTAAAAAAATAATCTCATATCCTATTGAGTTGCTACAACTCGCACTAGTTCTGTTAGCCAGCATAACATAGTCACCCCATTGCTGTTTTGACCACTATGCACATAGAATGATCTCATTTAATTGTCATACTGCTCGGTAATTGCTCTGACTTTACTGATGACAAAATTGAGAATTGGAGACATTCAATGCCTTAGGGAACACATGATAGACCTAGAATTCACAACCCAGTCATGTAGGCCCAGAGTCTCTGCTCTTAACCACTACTCACCCCATCCTCCCTAGTCTAGAATGTAGACCATGTACAACATTTCATTGAAAAGTTTCAGATACTACAGTTCTTATTTCCTCTCCTTTTATTCTCTATAGGAAGAGCACTTCCAGTCAAGGAGGGTTTTCTATTTAGTCAGTTCTATGATGTCAGAGAGACTACTCGATTCAAAAATAAAACCTATGTAGATGCTAGAAATCCTATTGTTAATTTTTCCTTGGTGTGGCTGTTTAATATTTTGATGTGAATGTGTTTATCACATAAACTTGTTCTATGTAAAACAACATAGGGGAAGTATTCATAGTGAAGTAAGCTAGGGGAAATAAAAGGAATACTGAGAGGATAGTCTCCCTCTTTCATCACACTCCTGAGTTTCCTCCCCTCTTTAGCTAATTCTTTCACTTAATATTTTCCCAGTGCCTAGCCTTCTCCTCTTTTTTTCAGACCACTAGGGTGTGAGCTTTTAAATCAGGCAGTTAGATTCAAAGAATACATCAATGCCTCAATTCCAGATTTCTCCTGGCTTATTGAGTAGTGATAATGAACTGCCTCAGCCACCCCACCTGAATCTGTGGGCTGTAGTCACTCTACTCAGTGGCCAGGTATCTGAGTCAATTCAGGATATGTTAAAACTTGTTCAGTGAAGAGGCCTTCTTTAGATCTCATTTTCTCTGTTTTTCTGTGAAATCACTGGTCAATATTTAGCTTAGTTACAATATTTATTGAGGTAACCCATGAAAGAACAGGAAGAGAAGATGATAGTGGTGATTCCAGACAACTTATTTCTCACCCACTCATATTTTGGGGTTTGTGAAGCTGTTTTATCACAGATCTTGTCAAATGATTTATCTTTGTTACTTACATGTTCAGTTGTTTTTGTTGACCCCTGTTTTTTCTATTGCTTTGGACTCTACTTCTGTCTTTTTCTATGGGAGGGGATGATGTAGAGAGATAAACACACAAACATAAAACTACTAGTCTCCCACTTTCTGGCCTTGCCAGCCTTTAATATGGTCCCCAAGCAGTATTTAGATTGATGTTACAGTATATAAATCAGGCTATAGTTTTTCATTGATATTTACTTTACCCTGATCAACATGGAACTTAAATCAAGAAATGCAACCCCATTTCCTTGAGTCTTCTCTATTCACAATAGTCTTTTTGTTTGTTAACTATGCTAGACTCTTGGGGACAGGTGATAACCCAGGTATAACACAACTGGACCCACATGAGAAAAGTCCTAGGTTTGCACCCTGGGACCTCCCTAAACTACACAGCAGGTGTGAACCTGCATGTATGTGCCCATGATCTGGGCCAGCTGAGACTAGGGGTGGATTGTGGCACAAAGACCCTATGAAGGGTCTCTCTAAAAAAGAAATAAATAAAGTTTTAAAAATATGGGGGGAACCAGCAGTTAGCGTAATGGCTATGTCGCTGAACTCCCACGTAGTCGACCGCGGTTCGCGTCCTGGACCCGGTGGCTTAAAACTCATGCCGGGCGCGTGTGCGTGCGTGTCCAAGATCCCGAGAAGAGAATGGAGGAGAAGGGATTGCGGCGTGACCATCCCCCCTGGGGGGTGATTTCTCGTTTTCTGTCTCTATGTCTCTCTCTGTCTGTCTGGCGAGCGCACGCGCCCTATAGCAAAAAATCTCTCCAAAAAAAAAAAAAAGTAAAAAAAAAAAATGTGCGAATTCTCTCTTGCTTCAAAGTCTCTGTTGATGGTTTTCCATACCTTTTTAACTTTCTTTCCTAACTTTTAACACTTTTGAAGTCTCTCAATCATTTTCCTACAAGCTTTAGAGTTTTAGAAAACACTGTAAATCTCCAAAATCTAGAAGGGCAACTCTAGTTTCAAATACCACATAGCAGTTTTATCCTAGAAGGTAAAATAATCTAAGACTGACTGAGTGAAAACCATACTAAAGTCTCTAAAATTGTTATGGGGGCTCATGTGAGAAATACTTAGCTATCTGATGGCAAAGAATGGACATGCAGACACAAGATACAGCAAAGCGAGACTTGAACGACGTTCTTGCAAGGTCAGGTGTCTGATGGGCAGGCACATCTGAAATGGTTACAACAAGCAATTTATTCCCTAGTGTACAAGTCCCTCCCTCAGTTTCTCATTGACTAAGTACTATGGAGTGTACAATCTTCCCAGACATTGTTTAAATTTCATTATTCCCCAATAAGGCATGTATCGTCATCTTCCCTCTCTTGTCTGGCAGAAAGGGTTAGGCTCAAGACAAGCCTGCAATAAAGAACTGCCAAATGTCCGTAGGAGGGAAAAGAACCAGGAAGTAAAAAGGAACATAATATCCTATTTACAATGACTTCTCTTATTTTTAATGATGTATATTGGAATCTGTCTTGAACTTTATAATTTATCTCATTTGCTCTTACCATTCCTATTTTCAGATTTAAACATTTGTTCAAATTATACTAGAAGCGTATTTACTTGTGAGTAGGAGGGCCTCTTTTCCTAATCATTTGGAAACAATTGATGGTGGGTGCGGGAGTTGGATCTGGAGTTCTACTCAGAATAAAGAGAAACCATCAAACGTGTGAAGAAGTGAGAAGAGAATCCACCAGCCAGAAGCTGAGTGAGCCCTCCTCACTTCTTCCCACATACAAATATTTTAGTATATGACAGAAGTCTTCTTTTAAAACATTAATTGACCATGACCCCATTTCCAAAATACTGGCTTCCTCTCAGTTCTTTAGATTTTAGCCATTCCCTCAGGCCTTTTAGAGTTCTTCCTTTACCTGACTTCAAAATATGTTTCTCAACCACAAGTATTCTCTATTCTACACCCCAGTTTTTTTACTTTTTTTAACCTTTTATCACAGTCTGTAATTATTTATTGCTTAAGTATACATCAATCATATAATTATTATTTTATTGCTTACTGTATCATAGAATCTATGAGTGCATAGGCCTGTTCTGTTTCACCAAAATATTTATAGCACTGATGCTAGGGAAGTTGAATAAATTATTAGGTGAGCACCCAATGTTAACCTGGATATTTTTAGCCAAAATCTGAGATTCAGCTTCGGCTTCAATTTCAGTCTTAATATGTACAATTTTTATGGTCACATTATGACTCAATAAAGTTGGAAGAAAAGGAGAACTTCAGCGTTGGGCTTAGGAGATCTGAAAAGCTGAACAATAAGCCTTCAACATCATTTTTATATCCTTAAACTTGTTCAAGATACTGCTAGGTTGATCATGTAATTGAACTTATTACTTAATTAGCATTACTTGGTTACAAGTATTTTTTATGCTGGTCACCATCTTCAGAATACATATTCTATTTTGATTAAGTAATGCCTTTTAAAAACGTATTACATTGCCAGTGTACCAAGAAAACATTGTTTTAATTATCCTCTGGGTATTAATTTAAATATTTTAGTTTATATAAAACAATATTTTTACTCACTTTTACCTCACAATCTTCAGTGTGCTGCTTGAGATACAATTAGGAAATTTTCCTTTTGCCCATGAATTCCAGTGAGCTGATTATATATACATTTGGATGCAGTAGGTGTGCATCGGGGCCCTGGAATTTGCATTTTAAATGTGCACCAGGCAGTGGCTTCTCAATAAGCATGACAAGGGTGGGGCTAGCTTCTGCTGATACATACCTGAAATATATTTTTTAAAGTGTATTTATTTATTTATTTTTCTGGAAGACACAAGACAAAACAAAACGAAAAAATCGAGAGAGGTACTTGAAACATGGTCCCCTTGCTGTGACCCATTTGCAGATCCATTGACCTGGATCATGGACAGGCTTGCATACACTGAGGATGCCCAGAAAGGTGCTGGGACTCAAACCTAAGACCTTACTCTTGTGTATGAACTGTAGTTCTATTGTGTCACCACCTGGGCTCTTGTCTGAAATGAGGTATTACTGATTGATTTTAGAGGGGAGTCTTCTTATTAACAGTGAAGCTAAGACAGTAGTTATTTGATTTGCTCAAAAACAATGGCATGGCCATTTTTTGGTATAACCTCAAGATAGAGAAGACTAAGCTTTCAAACAAGGATACATTTGTGCTTAAACTGACAAACAAAAATTTTGTTTTCATGGGTCCAAACTGAACAAAGGATAAAAACAGTATTATGGATATAATAACAGGGTAGCGAACATCCTTCAGCTATGTAAGTCATGTGAAAGCCATAGTTCCTTAACATGGACAGAAATAGTGTCTATGTTCAGAGTGAGTATGAGGAAACATATTATACATGATTAGGAATGGGCAGTTGATTTCAGGGGCAATTGTTAAAGAGGAGAAAGTCTGTCTGCCTTCAGGATTTTTGTGGTTAAGACTGATCATTAATGACATTGCCTCATCTCTAGCTTCTACTCTCGCCACCTCAGTATTGCATATTACATTGAATAAGTCATTGCTTAATAAGACTTTGCTATTATTTATTTTCAGGAACTTGAAACAAAAATATGTTGACATTAATAATTAATAATATTTTCTGCCAACTCTTTATTTGGTTCAGTTTTGAATTCCCTGAAAACAAATGGTTCTCTGAATTTGTAGCTCTAAGTTTTATGAAAAACATGTTTTGAAAATTGTCACTAGCTTAGTCTCACATCAAGAAAATAAAAATTACATATTTGAAGATGAATTCTCAATGAAAATGGAAATCTGGAAATATAGTTCAGAAGGCTGAAAGCTATAAATTTATAAAGCCCAGTTAGATAAGTACTAAATTTTATTTGATTCTGTTTTTTATTCTATTGTTATGTGATTGATTCCATGATCGTAAGACTTGATTATTGTCTCTGGTTTTGCTTGTTAACAATCTATATTTTGACCTTTAATTATATCAAAGTGATCCAAATGAGTTCTTTTTTTTTTTTTAACTGCTCTTTTTCTAATGTCTTTTATTGACTAGATGATTCAATCAGGGAACACAACAGGCCTTTGTTTTCAGCTGAGCTATATTTTTTTTTAATTAATTTTGATCCTACAGAACTAAACCAACTGGCTTCCTGCCAATTGCTTTTGCTTTCTTTTCTATTCAATTCATCACGTTCTTGAATTGATTTCTTTCTTTTGTCTGCTGGGTATATTTGCTCTAAGTCTCTATTTCTAATATTTAAGTAGGTGACAACTGAAAAAGAAAGGTGATAATTTACACCATCACCTGTAACTTGGAGTTTCACCAAACACCATTTTCCTGGCATCTCACAGTCAAATGATTACTGATGGCTAGCCTGGTATTGCCAGTAATCCTGAACCCCTGGATTTGTTCCAGTCCTTTCCTCTACACAATACTAAATCATTACCCAGTCTTTCATGCTTGTATTATGTTCTCTTATGGGGGACAACTTGAGTGTGAATGTGGTCAATTTGTTGTGGCTAAATTCAAAACTCTAGCAAAAATGGTAAAAGTCTGATTGTGCCTCCTAACCTTTTATATCTAATGCTCTGTTTCTAACATGAAAGTGTTTGGGAAAGAAACACAGTTTTTCTCTATTATTTTTCCTGAAAAGTTAAATAAATCCTAGAGGCCAGTTGGTGGTATAATGTGAAGCTCTGCAAGGCAATCCCATCTGGTGAGGGTCCCAGTTTAAGTCCAGACACCCACCTGATTGCACTGGGCACACCCCTGCCTATGATTTAGAGTTGGCTGAAGA
>NW_006159584.1:687672-706341 GCF_000334495.1 Tupaia belangeri chinensis
TATATTATTAAATATATAAACATTTATATATATTATATATTTAATAAATATATATAAAATAAATAAATATTATAATTTATAAATATATAAATATATATATAAATAATGTTAGCAGCAAAATTTATTCATTCATCTAATACTGCCAACCAAAATGGGACAGAGTTTTACGTAGTATTTGAGTAGATGGAGTCTCATGGAATGAAATGCACTCATTCATATAATATTGATATATTCAGATGATACCTAGAACACTCTGAGCACTAAGTAGATGTTGAATATTACGTTGTATCCAAAACAACATGCTAAATATCTGAAGAATTTAAAATTTATTTGGACATGAAATACTGTATCTTTCAATATACATTTAAATACAGATGATAAACAAATATTCACATATAATCTCAGTGTGCCTGTCAGGTTATATCTGACCCTTGAATCGATTGAGCGCTTTGTTGCATTTCTATTTCTCGTAATTCTATATAAATATAAATGACGGTAATAATTAATGTGGATTTTATTCAAGTATTTCTAAGGAGATAGAGAATGTTTTGTGGCACATTTGTATTGGACAAGTTAAATACCCAAATGATCACTTGTCTTTCTCTCGGGTCTTTACCCTGGCCATACTTAGTCTTTTGCATAGACCCTCAAAATGCACTCTCTATTCCAGGCCAAGTCAGCTTTTATCCACATTTTTTATCAAAGCAAAATCACAGCGGTTAGTCAGATAGTTTCTCCTTGTCACATGTTCTAAGTGTGTCTAATGAGAGTTTGTTCAATAAAATGTACTGTAAATACAGTCTAAGAATAGAACTGCTATTTGACTTCAGATATAGAAGACTTTATTTCTCATCACATAGAGTTTCTGGAGATGGGAAGGGACTTTCACATATAAAATATATTTCTTCTAGATATTAAAGAATACCATTCAAACCTCTGGAAATGGGAGGATAAAACATTGAAACAAATTAAATATGGGTAGGGGCTTCCAGACAGAAGAATCCAGAAGACAGTAGGGTCAAGGGTGGAATGTTGTACTCCACACATCTGATCAACTAGCACTGTTTTCTGCAATACAAGATAGACTCAAAAACAAAGAAACAAACAAACATAAAACAACACTGAGTAGTAAAAAGCTTACTCATGTGAGTTATTCCAGCATTACAAGGAAATGAATGGATCAAGTGATGCTGGCAGGATGGTTTGAGTGGAGGGAGGGTTTAATATGGACCATATTGGGTCATCAGAAAAGTCATGGTGTACTTTTTCATGTTTTTTTTTCTATGCAAAAATGCATCATGACTATTTCAATGACCCAATAAAATGAAAGAACTTCTTAGAATTTTGAGACATCTTTGAATGGTGAGTAGACTTAGGATGACTTATAGCAGATCAAAGAGTAGAACTGTTTTCCTCCTCTTTGCCCTGTATGTCTCCTAGAATTCTCCTTGAAATATCACATTTTATGGTCAATTATATTTTAGAAATACTTACTCTCTCCCCTTCTTGATAGTCATAGTGAAACTTAGAATATTTTAGCTTATGAAAGCTTGAATATAAAATTAGCTTTTTTATCTTTGTTTTATATAGTGAGCACAATATTTTTGTTTATGTAATCTGTTCCTCTGTTAACCAATTCTGGGAAACTTACTTTTGAAAAAAAAAAAAAAAAAAACTTACGTTCACTGGGTAGCAAAAGTCATATGGTAAGAAAGGAAAGCTCACTGGAGAAAATAACTTGTACAATAAGAACAAAACTTCTCATGACATAAATCCTTTATGCAAATCACTTGCATTTTTATTTTTTTTGGTAGAGATTTTGCCTTATGGTGTGTATGCTCACTGGAGAGAGAGAGAGACAGAGATAGTGAAAGTAAGAAATCACACCCCAGGAGGGATGGCCATGCTGTAATCTCTTGTTCTCCATTCTCCTCCTGGGATCTTGGACACACACACATACAAACGTGCCTGGCATGAGTTTCAAGCCACTGAGCCCATGGTCGGCCATGTGCAGTGATATAACTGCTATGCCATCTCCTGACCCCACTACTCAAACTTTTATGGTCCATCTTCCTTAAAGACAAATAGGTCAATTTCTTCTGTAGCTTATCCTCTTTCTCCTTATGAGTTAATGACATGAGTGAATGTAACTTGGAACAGATTTTGAACTGTGTTCTACAAGTAGAAATGGGCAGTACTGCAAGTATCTCAGTCAATACCCCTTGCATTACCATTCTCAGCTATGAGGGGAGTCTTCAAGAGGTTGATTGAAAGTGTGTATTATGAAGAAACTATGCTGCATTTCACAATTTTTTGCACTAAAATAGACTCATATTTTAATTCTATTTTCCTACAAACTTTCTGAAATCTTCTTGTATAGCTGTAATTTTCTCATGTCTAGAGACATCAGTAAATGACAGCCCTCAAACCCCAGTGAAAAGTACTTTATCAGGTACTGTGAACAATTGACACACCTATAAAACTTCAAAGTGTAGAATCTTGAATAAAGATACATGCAATCCTCACATCCCTGGAAATGTTTCTCAGCTAGCAACTTCAAGTGGGGGATTCCTAGGAATACTAAAAAATAAGATAATCATTCACTTAAGTCTTTAAGATAAATGTCCAGGGAGTGGATAGCTCTAATCCAAGACTCACAGTTATAAAAGATTATAAAAGACAATTATTTTGATATTCATTTTCTGGCTTTTAATTTGTCTCTGATGTATGATTTTGGCACAATAACAGATACTTGTCCCTTTTTAATTATGATAGCTATGAGGATTCTATTCTTGATTCATGTGTCCTTAGTCATACTTAAGCATGAATTGCACACCTGACTTCAGTTTACCCAGGGATTGTCTAAATTGTTCAATAATACCTACTATTGGGTCTATACTCATACTCTTTTGAGAATCACTCAGTTTTCTAGAGGCCAGTTACTATAGTAATCAGTTAGTTATTTTGGTGGTTAGACTCAGGGACTAGCTACTTTTTAGATAGAAAACAAAACAAGGCAGACATCCATGGAAATTTATATAATAGTTTCTTTATAAACAATACTGTTCTTTATCTTTTTCTTTTTGGGGGGGGTGGGAGCTAGTTTATGTAATCAAACATTTATAGAAATAGAACTGGAGACCCAATGAGTATATTGAGAGGCGTTCCCAATTTTATAGACCTTACAAGACAGGCTCATTACCTAAGTCTCATAACCCCACGCTTCTTTGTTTTAGGTCTAACCATTTACAGCTCTTCTACAGATTTCATCACCTGACACTGGAACACACTTTTGACAAGCGATTACAAACAATCACAATGGGATTCAGTAATTGCATAGGGCCTGTGAGGTCTGAAAATGACTGGTTGGCCCATAATTTGAAATACGTATCTATAATCAGGGTAGTACTTGAGATAACCTTGGGCACAGTTTGACCATTTATATTCTCATCTTCGAATAAGAGACATCCAGGGGGCAGGCCTGGAACTTAGTGGTTGTGGAAGCTGAATCCCACCAACTGTTTCAAATACCAACCCCAGAAGCTTGAAAAACAGGGTGTGTGTGTGTGTGTGTATGTGTGTGTGTGTGTGAGTTCCCCAAATCTCAACAAGATAGAGAAATGAAAAAGAGATTGTGGTATGACCACACCCTGTTGGGAGGGGTTCTTTCTTTCTCCTTTCTCTCATTGTTTCTCTCTCTCTCTCTCTCTCCCTCTCTCTCTTGAGTGGTGAGCACAGACGTCCTCTGGCAATTGAAAAGAAAAAAGAGATCTGGGTCTGCACATTGGCAAAACAGTAGAACATAACAATGACACTCTGTGAGACTGACCCATAAAAGAAGGTTCTGGATTCGTGTCAGGAGATCTCCTTGCCAGGCACCTGCTTGCACATGATCCAGTGCTGGCTAAGGGTTGGATCATATCAAAACCATTCTAGGATGCCTTCTTTCTCCCTCCCACCCGTATCTCTGCCTGACTCTCTCATGTATGAAATAAATATAAATAAATGGATAAACTTTAAAACTTTTTTTTAAAGAGGAAGATCCTAAGATAATTCAAGAATTATAGAAAAATGGGTGCCATGATTTAATTCCAAGTACTTTAATTCCTAAAAGGGAATTTTGTTTTGATTTTTTCATCTTAGCATTTCCTTATTTCATGTTTCATGAAAAGCTTGTAGATGTAAAATAATCAGAAAATACTAAGGGAACTAATGTTACTAATACTGTGAAACTTTTTCCTTAATATATTCAGGAATTCTGGAGAGTGGTAGCTTAAAATAGAGGTTCTTTTGGGAGATAAGTGGTGGCACATGGCAGTCTACATGACAACCCACATGGTGAGGGTCCTGGTTTGAGTCTGGAGACTTCTCTGAGTGGCTGGGCACATGTTTGCCCTTGATCTGGGGCTGAAGACCAAGGGTAGATCGTGCCATTGACACCCTGTTGGGGGTGTGTGCGTTTTTCTTTTTCTCTATTTCTTTTGCTCATGGAAGAAATAAATACACTTTAAAAATAGATTATTACAATATAATATTGGCCACTTGAGGTATAACATGTTTTCTTTTATTCCTGTATACCTCTCTAACGTAATTAATATTATAAAAATACGTGAAAAAGTGGAAAGCATGAAACTTAATAATTTGTTCAATGCTCCTTTATCTCATGCATGCTTTTTGTATTGAAGAAAGGATTTGTTTTTAATTTATTTGTGACACCCGGCTTAGAGATAGATTACAGACTTTGATAATAATCCTTTTAGAACATTTTTGTGCTTTAGTGGCCAGATATGTGATCTCAAATGCTTTTGCATATTTTCTGCCCCGTATAAAGATCGAATAAATCATTTTCCAACATAAAGAACGAGAGAACCTGAGTCACAAAGGGATCAAAATGACTGGCATCACAAACTTTACTCACAAGCATGACATCAAAGATTGAGGAAAGAAACCCGATCCAATAACTGAGTTTCTTTTGGGAATGAGTAATATGACCTAAAATTTATTGTATTGATGGCAGTACAGTTTAATGAGTATAACAACTACCACCGAATTAATCACTTTAGATGTGAGGATTTTTGTTATATTATTTGTACTGTATCTCTATAGAGAGGTTAAATTTTAAAAAATAATTACTGTTCTTGTTAAACAACTCTATATGAAGAATAGATTCATATCCTTATATTAGTCAATATGAAATCAAGCACAAAAATAGTGGATACTTCCTCCATAAAATATTTGCTTCTAGAATATGTGTGTGAACTAACTGAAACAACTTTCTTTGAAGATATTGTCATAAAGATATAGTTAACATCTTGCTCACTCCTACTTGTTTCAAGACCCTTATCTCAGTGTGCCAACCAATCAAAAGCTATTTTGTTATAAATTTTGCTGAGTAAAACTAGGTCTTACCTTGTAAGACTTTTCTTAATTTAACTCCCATAAAGCTCTAAGACTCTTCTAATATTCTTTTGTAATCTCTTCATTTTGATATTTCTAACTTGATACTACAAGACTCAAGTAATCAGTGATAGTATTCACCTTTATTGTACAAAGCCAAATAAACTTAATTGTACATGCCCAACAGGATTTTTTTTTTTTTTTTGAGAGGTTTTTCGCTATAGGGCGCGTGCGCTCACCAGACAGACAGAGACATAGAGACAGAAAGCGAGAGATCACCCCCCAGGGGGGATGGTCACGCCACAATCCCTTCTCCTCCATTCTCCTCTCGGGATCTTGGGCACACGCGCACACGCGCCTGGTGTGAGATTTAAGCCACCGGGTCCAAGACGCGAACCGCGGTCGACTACGTGGGAGTCCACCGACATAGCCATTACGCTAACTGCTGGTTCCCCATGCCCAACAGGATTTTAAAGTGGTTATTTAGAGTGTTATCTGTTACAAGTTGCCCAGAATTATTATGTTAATTAATCAAATTATGTCTGTAGACTTTTTAAAATATATTGTGAATATAAACTATAGGCTTAAATTCATTAAAATATTTAGCCATTTAATTTTCTAAAACTGAGTAGAGGAACCATAAATTTTTAGATACCTTCTAAGTCTAGAATTTTAGTAGGTTTTACCAGTTTAACTCTTTTGCAGCCTCTGTCTGTCATGTTCAATTTATGCTTGTATTTAATTTATATCCTGAAACCCAAACCACATCAGGATCTATCTACCTAAGTTTATTTTTTAAAGAGATTTTTGCTATAAGGCATGTGCACTTACCAGAGAGACAGAAAGAGACGAAGAGTCAGGGAGTAAGAAATCACTCCCCAGTGGGGTTGGACATGCCACAATCTGTTATCCTCCATTGTCCTCTTGGATTTTACGCATGTGCACACACGTGCCCTGTGAGTTTTAAGCTCACCAGGTCTGGAACTCAAACCGCATTGACTATGTGGGAGTCTAGCAATGTAGCCATCACTATCTGCTGATCCCTCTAAACTTCTTTTGGAATCTAAGAATGCAAAAGGCAATGAGGGTTTTGCTAATTTTTTTATTTCAGATCATAGATTAAAAAGTATATTAGTGGTGATTTTAAAAAGTGCGCATTCTTCATACTTTCTGCAGCAGACCTCATTTAGAATGTATTGTAGAAATACATATGTGATGCCACTAAGAGGATATCTGTAATCGCCAGTTTGTGCACTTCATCCCCTACTACATTCTGCGATATTAACTAGAAAATGGTAGATTTTCTTTTAGGTTTGAAAACTATTAACTCATAGATCCAATTTAATTTGTTTGAATAAGAATACACAGGTACTGGAGTTGAGAGTAAATGAGCTAAACCTGAAGACAATATTAAACGGGTAAGTGACATGAACAAATGAGCAAACATGTGGTGTCTCTTCTCATTAAATCTAAAAGAAGGTGATGTTTATTGGGACCTGTCCTCTGGGAGCAAAAGCTCACATGAGGCAACCAAAATTGGAAAGAATTAGAGAAGATCCTAGTTCTCCAAATAGGCTTCTTGGGCTGGCAGTATTGGAATTCTTTCAGAGCTTGTTAGAAATGAACAGTCTGAGGGCCCGTGAATAATGTAATGATTACTATACGGTCGACTGCTACGTGTTGACCATGGTTCAAGTCCTGGACCCGGTGGCTTAAACTCATACTGGGAGTGTGTGTGCATGTGCCCAGAATCCTGAAAGGAGAATAGAAGAGAAGGGATTGTGGCATGGCTACCCCCTGCCTTCTGCCCTGGGAAGTGATTTCTCATTTTCTGTCTCTGTCTCTCTCTCTCTCTGCCTCATGCTCTCTCTCTCTCCCTACAGTGAGTGCATGCATCCTATAGCAAAAATGACTCAAAAAATAAAAAGAAAAAGAAAAAAAAAGAAATAAAATGAGCAACCTGAGGTCTAATCTGACATAATGATTCGCAGTTTGCAGGTCATTCAAATATTTAAATGCACACTTAAGTTTATAAAGACTTCTGTTAGAAATCACTGAGGATCAAGCTAGGTAAATAAACAAAAGGAAATATAAGATATAAATATCAGATATAAGGAAAAACTTGAATATAAAGACAGACTGCTTAGCCACAGGTCTCATGACTGAGCCATGCTCTGAATTAGAGAGCGAGGCAATAACCAGTAGACTATCTCACATAGAATCACAATTCAGATAAAACATGAACCACAGTTAGAAAAGCTGCCAGAAGTGGATGACATTTTATGATTGCAAATCTCAACAAATGTTAATATGTATTTGCTTAAAGAGTACATCAAAACAAGACCAAAATTCTGCTTGTTGAATGTTCTCCTTTACTCTTGGGAAAAAAGATTTTTGACTTAGTGCCTTTTACGCCAACAATTCAAGTGAACTCTTTGTGATGGCACCATTATTCCTCTTCATGATCAGATCAAATGGTATAACACCAAGAGTGAGCAAGTGGGTTGTAGGGCATGGCCAGCAGCACAGCGATGACTTTGGGGTTTGCATGTGTGAATCCAACTCTATAGCTTGTCTTTAAGACTTAGTTTCATTTTGTTGCCCTGAAATTGCTTCTTCTTATTCCCATATTGATGAGAACATTGGGACTGCCTCTGGATTTCTCAGTGCCTGCATTCGAGAACGGCATTATAAGAATGAGGGTATTTTTCTCTAGCTGTACTTTGTGGCAAATCATCCTAATATTGTCCGTGTACTTTAGAAATTGTCTTTAATTCTCTCATGTCATAAAACATAGAAATTACATTTAAGCTTGTGAATGTAGATATTCATAATAGTATTAGAGTAAAACAGTTGTCTGAGCTTTAAAATTCATTACTTCATTTAATCATTGCAGGAAAACTACAACATAAGCATGAACTTGAATGTAAGATGAGAAAACTCATATTCACATGGTTTTGTTTTTATAGTAATTTGCTAACAGCTACTATATAGCAGAGCCAACCTTTAAAAAAAAGTTTGTAAAATGTTAAAACTTCCCCCCTGGGGACCAGCAGATGGCATAATGGTTATGTTACTGAACTTCCATGTGGTGGACTGCAGTTTGAGTCCTGGACCTAGTGGCTTAAAATTCACACGAGGCATGTGTGCATGCATGCCCCAAATCCTGAGAGGAGAATGGAGAAGGGATTGCAGTGTGGCCATCCCCCCTGGGAGGTGATTTCTGACTTTCTGTCTCTCTGTCTCTCTCTGGTGAGCACACATGCCCTGTAGTAAAAATCTCTGTCTAAAAATGAATAACTTATACTTTCATTTAGTATCCATGAACATATCTTGTCTAATTCATTCTTTAGTGTTTGTTTTTTAATCGCTTCTACTTTTTATCTACTTTGTCATATTATTTTGCCCACTCTATTTTTGCTTTAATTCTAAAAATAAACACCATCCTCAAGGGCAGGATCTTAGAAAAAATGAATTTGGCAAATGAACGAAAGGATGTAATTTCTTTCGAAGCTCTTGGGGTGTGGGTAGAGATGCGGGGGCTTGGAGCAGCAGTCTTCATTTACCTAATGTGTTCCAGTACAAATACTTGAAGAAGTAGGAATGCTAGTGCATAATGCCTTTATGACAAACACATCATGCCACTTTCTCACCAATCTTGGAGTGGAGTAGGGGAGTGTTTCTGTTCTTCAGCCTCATTCTTCCTGTGCACGGACAGTGCTGTGTTCTAGGTAATCGTCTGGTTGGGAATATCTAAATATATTGCTCCCATCTACGGCCTCCTTTGCTTTTAAAGCTTTCTCTTTGTAAAATCTCTTCTCTCTCTCTGAATGTTATGAATAAATTAAGATAATGGTAGCTTAGAATTAAGTCATGCTCTGCTCCAAAGAATAATGACATAAAGACATGCATAAAAATCTATTTCCATCTTACTGTTTTTACTTATTTTCCATTTTGTAGTGTGATTAAGTTAAAATTTCAAATGATAACAGACTTATTGGGATATTGTGTTTATCAAGAAGAGTCAGTTTCTGGGAAACTAGGAAGGAGATTTTAGTGGAAGATCCTGGGATGGCAGAGAAAGTGGTGATACTTAGCACCATGTCTGCACTAACATGAGCATATTTTTGCTCTCTTCACTATTGGACCATATAAATAAGCTTAATAACTGCATTAATTTTATTTTTTTGGAGGCGTTTTTGCTATAGGGCGCATGTGCTCACCAGAAAGACAGAGAGAGACAGAGAGATAGAAAGCGAGAAGTTACCCCCCCAGTGGGGATGGTCACGCTGCAATCCCTTCTCCATTCTCCTTTCAGAATCTTGGGCATGCACACACACACACCCAGTGTGAGGTTTAAGCCACCTGCTCTGGGACTTGAACCGCGGTTGACTGCATGGGAGTTCAGCAACACAGCCAATACGCTAACTGCTGGTTCTGACTGCATCAATTATGATTGCATTTTCTCCTTCTGTCTGATAATTTACTTTTTTTTGTTGTTTTTAAATTTTTGCCTTAGGGTACATGTGTTTGCCAGAGAGAGAGAGAGAGAGAGAGAGACAGTGAGAGGTAAAGTGAGAAAGTGTCTTCTGGCGGGATGGCCACACTGCCATCTCCTTGCCTCCATTTTCCTCCTGGGATCTTGGATGCACACATGCCTGTGCCCAGTGTGATTTTTCAAGCAGCAGGTCTGGGACTCGAACCATAGTCGGTCATGTGGGAGTCCAGCAACATAACCGTTACACCATCTCCTGGCCCCAATACTGTTTGATAACAATATCAACTTGTGAAAAAAGAAGTATAGGCAAAATTCATCTTATTGTTTTTCTCAGTGAAATAATATAATATCCTAAATAGTCTGCTTATATCTCAGAAATATTTTCAGGCAAAAATGAAATAACATACTTTTGAAAAATATAACATTCATTTTGTGCTCCAAATGGAACTCAAATCTGTAAGATTTTTTTTTTCTAATTTTAATTTGAGACAGGCTTTGAAATGAGAAAAGTGGATCACTTAACCTACTGTGGGTTAGTTGAGACAATAAATAAATCATTTTCAATGTTTTTATTTGTATAAATAAACTTACAATTATTCATTATTACCGAGAAGCAACATGTGAAAATACGATGCTACCTATGACAGATTTCCCTTCAGATCTTTCTTATCCCTAAAGAACATGTGATTAGAGCCCTCAGAAGCTACCTCATTTTAATATCAAAAAGAGAAAATTATTAAAGAATTAGTCTATTCCAAGGATAACTTTACTGGGGAATCCTACCAAACTTTATAACACTAAATCCTCTAGGGGCCAGCAGGTGGCATGGTGGTTAAGAGTGCTGGACTCCCATGTGGCTGACCGTGTTTTAAGTCCCAGCCCTGGCGGCTTTCTTTCTCACTTGTCCTCTCTCTCTCTCTCCCTCCCCCCCGCTTTCTCTCTGGTCAAATTAAAAAAATAAATAAATAAAATTGAGACCAACAGTTAGCGTAATGGTGATGTCGCTGGACTCCCATGTAGTTGACTGCGATTTGAGTCCCAGACCTGGTGGCTTAAACTCACACTGGGCACGTGTGTATGCATGCCCAAGATCCCGAGAGTAGAATGGAGGAGAAGGAATCGCAGCATGGCCATCCTCCCAGGGAGTGATTTCTCACTTTCTGTCTCTCTTGTCTCTCTCTGTCTCTCTGGTGAGCGCATGCGCTCTATAGCAAAAAACCTCTTAAAAAAATAAATAAGATAAAATGAAGTTAAATGAAAGAATTCTTTAAAAAATATTAAAAAAACCCAAAATCTTCTCAATGACTGGTAATGGAAAAATAAGATTTCTTAATTCCTATAATAAGTATAACATCACATTTATGCCTAATAAAATAGTACAAAAAATAATCTACAAATAATTACTGTAATCCAGGTACATTTATTAAAAATGTTAAAATATTAAGAGACAGAATCCATAGTACATTAAGAATAGAAATCTCAATTAAGTAGTATTCATTATTAGAATGCAAGGTTGATTTAATATTAGAAAATTAATAAATATCCATTCATAGAATTAAAGTAGAATTAAATGCACGATTGTGGGTGGAGCACAGTGTTTGTTATCTGCAAGGGTAAATGTACATAAATATATTTTTATGTCTGCCCACTGGGAAGGGATAAGAGCAAAATTAGAATATAAACTGATAACTTTTCATTGATAATATCCAAAATACTTTTCTTTAAAAATTCAAAATAGTCTTTGCTTTTATGAGAAATAACTTCTTTTGGTTGGCTGTTTTTCATTCCTCCCAGCTTTTGTAGTAGATAATAATTTATAAAGCACTGATATGGCTTAGTCCGATATATCATATATGAAGAGTAATGGCATTTATCATATATTAAAAGTAATGACATTGTACTAGTGCATAGATATCATTCCATAAAAATCTATGGCATTTAATTAAAATGCTTTAATTTATATGCTTAATATCCTTGAACTGATTTTGTATCTAGAAACAAACCTGAATTTTTTTAAGAATTGTTTTTTAATTATATTGAGTTGCATTTAAATGCATATTCAGTTTTTTAAATCATAAGAGGTATAATTCTTTTCAAAATCCAACAATGTGTAAAAATAATAAAATAATCTGGTCAAGCGCAGACCAGGAATAATCCATCAAGTATTAATGAAAAATGAAGTAGGGTGGAAGTCAAGGGCTCAGAAAACGTCTAGTACTGCTAGGATCTAAAAGAGTCTAGATGCAAGAGAGAAAAACAAATAGAAACAAAATAATATTTTTGTCATATTCATCAGTGAGAATATCAGAAAAAGAGTTGATAAAAATGGTAGTATAGCAAGATAGCTAGTAAAGGTTTTAGAAGCTATCTTCAACAACTAGTGGCTAGTTGCATACCTATAATTTACTTCTCACTTCTAAATTTTCTACAACTTAAGATTTTTAAAATAAAACTTAAAATTGTCTTGGTAATATGAACTAGATTAATTTCTTTCTAAGAGCTGATATCTGGTATATGAACTTGCTTTTAAAAATAAAAGTTAATGGGGCCAGCAGGTGGTGTAGTGGTTAAGGTACTGGACTCCCACATGACTGACTACAGTTAGAATCCTGAGACTGACAGTTTATAACTCATGCCAGGTAAGTGTGCATGCATGCCCAAAATCCAGAGAGGAGAATGGAGAGGGGACTGTGGCATGTCTATTCTCCCTGTGGGGGGTGGGGGTGGAGCAGTGATTTCTCACTTTCTCTCTCTTTCTCTGGCAATCACATGTTCCCTGTAGGAATAATCTCTCTAAAAATAAATAAATAAATAAAAATAAAAGTTAACAACAAAGGATGACCATTTCATTAGCAAAAATTTGGAGATGTAGACCTAGCAGCAGTGGGGCAGGCAGAAGGGGCACTGATGTGCAGTGCTAGAGGTCATTTGTAAAGACTTTGGGTTTGCATCCCAGGTCCAGTTGAACACACTGGGCATGCTCAAGGACATGTTGTAATCTTCATGTTGTAATCTTCCCCCGAGATCTTGGCTGGCTACAAGACTGGGCGGAAGATTACAACATGAAGATCCTGTCCATGGTAACTATGTCTGTCTGTCTGTCTCTCTCTTTTTGCCCTGCCCTTTCTCTGAAGGACATGAATAAACTTTAAAAACTTGAGATATAAAGCAAATAAAAGAGAGATTAAAATAAAAGATAATTAAGCAAGAGAAAGAATAAGGTCAGTATGGGATGTTTCAAAATTGTTGAAGAGTACTGCATTTATTATACACTACAAACATTATCAGAATATTTTTCCATATCTACAGATAATATCTTGTTAACATGTGATTTAGTTACATCCCAGCTAGAGTAAAGCATCATTTTGATTTTTAACAAATCTGTATTTGTTAGGGTTTTGTTAGTAAAATCAGACTATTATGACTTGCTGTGGTCTGAATGTTTGTACCCCTCTCCCCAAATCATAAATTGAAAATGAATCCCTGTGCAATGGTAGTAAGAGGTGGGAATTTTAGGAGGTAATTAGGTCATGAGAGTAGAGCCCTCATAAATGGCATTGGTACCCCTATGAGTTAAGTCCTACCGATCTTGTTCACTCCTATTTCATGTGAGGATGAAGCAAGAGGATATCTCCTTCAGCAGACACCAGATTTACTGGTGCTTTGATTGTGGACTTCTCAGCTTCCAGAACACTAGCAAATATATTCCTATTGTTTATAAACTACCTAGTGTATGGTATTTTATTATAGTAGCCTAGATTAAAACGTGGATGTTGTGGAAAAGTAAATGTATTAAAAAGAAACAGGCTTATACATTGCAGGAAAAGCAGAGAGAGTAAGTCTGAAAATGGAATTTGAAGATCAGAGAAAAGTCAACCAGTGCTCTTAAAGCTATATCCATCTAGGAGAACTGGTGAAGTCTCTGGAAGGCTGTTGCCTATGCATCTGTTAATGGGCCTGGAGTTACTTTGTATTTATCCAGGCTGAGAGTTTCCAATAATTAGATGCTGAACAGGAGACAATGAGGACAAAATGAAATTCCCTCATATCTGTATCTGACAGTTCCTGGCTCTAGTCATGGTGACATTCAGAGACTGAAATTGTCTACCATTTTCTCACTTTAAATCTCACAAATACAGTTTTGGTCACATAACTTGAAACATAAAAGAAGGAGATTCTTTGAAACTGTGGTTCTAGCTTAGCCAACTTGACACATCATAAGATATGGTAAGGTTGCCAGGCAAACAAAAATTAATCCTGCAGAAAACTTGCTTCTGTTTTTATAGTTACACATAGAATATTTGGGTTGTTATTTTATCTTCATAGACTAATATTAGATGTATCTGTGCAAATGACAAATTTTACATTTTGAGACTTCCTACTTTGCAATTAAAACTATATAACTTAAAAAAGATAATAGAACAAATGCAATGTTCAATGATGAAGATGACAGATATGTTTAAATTGATTTAGTTTTTACACATTTTATATATGCTTTCAAAAACAATGCTATACTTCCACAAAGATGGACAATGATTATTTATTAACCAGAAATTGCAATAAAAAGAAAGCACAAATAATAAAGACATAACAGTTGAGAAACTAAACAAAAACCTTAATTTTGTATATAAAAAAATCCGATACTGACATTTTAAATTTTCAATATTTATTGAATGATCTGTACTATATATTAATAGATCCTATTGTATAATCATAGTTTAAAAATCATATTTATTAATCTACATTCTCTATTTGGAATGTTATTAGTGAATATGATGCAGTAAAAGAAAAACTAGAAGTATCAATTTTTTTTTCTGGTTTGTATAAGCTAGTTATGCTGTTTTCATAAAGTCAGAGCAATCAATTGAAAATGAAAAGTAAAGTTTAAACACATACCTTGCATAAATGTACACAGGAAAGTTATTTTTTCATTGATATTACTACTATTTTGCTGAATTGACTGGGGTTTTAAAGATCACATAGATAAAATCTTGTTTCATATCTGTTTTCTGGTGACTAGAAGCCTCATTAGCATAGTATGTCAGAATATAAGCTATATTTCTTCAAAGAAATGATATTGAGCAAAATGGGAAAAATTTACATCACAGGAAGTTTCTATTTGCATTGAATGGAAAATATTCAACACTCAGGTAAAGAAGACTCTGGCAACCCCTTTCTACATCCTGTAGCCTTTACATTGCAGGGTTATGAGTTATGCCCTTCCATTTTACAAAAAGTAAAATTGGGACTAATAGCTGGCACATCATAATTTAATTTTCAGAAGAGTAATGCTGTATAGTACAGGTTTGGTATTCTTCCCATAAACTCAAGTTTTCCCATGTTATTCGTGTACTCCTGCTGGTAGGAGGAGTCCAAAATATCTACATTTATTAGACTTTCTATGAAACCATTCAGATGAACAGATATAAAGAAAGTTTCAATGAAAGATTTATACACACATTTTACAAGTGATCACATTTCTTTATTTTATTTTACTTTTTGTCTCTTTTGGACCATTTTGTGAGATGCATGGTTGCAGCCATGCTGCCCTTCTGAGTCATATTGCTTAATGTCAAAATTTTGGGCTTCTGAATTTGTTATAGGGCTAATACCTGTGGAATTTACAGCACTATTTATGGAGAAAGAGAGAGTGTATAAACAGATGCCTTTACATCACTTTTGTCCCAATATCTCATTAGAGTGAGAGAATAGGGATTTTATATGACATCTAGCTGCCCTTTTGAGTCATGTTGCTTAATGTCAAAATTTGGGGCTTCTGAATTTCTCTGTTATAGGGCTAATACCTGTGGAATTTACAGCACTATTTATGGAGAAAGAGAGAGTGTATAAACAGATGCCTTTACATCACTTTTGTCCCAATATCTCATTAGAGTGAGAGAATAGGGATTTTATATGACATCTATCGACAAGGACATTGAGAATTGGAGATGAGACAAGAGCAGTAACATTTTGGAGCTGAAAGGCAGATTAAGAGTTAACTGACTGACAGCACCAAAAAGCTGAATCCTAAAATGGCAGGAAGTAAAGGTAATGAGTTAATTATATAGTCAGTCTCTCCATATTCAGAGGTTCTGCATACTTCTCTCAGCCAATCACTGACTGAAAATGTTCAGGTGCTGCTGACATGTACTGATATGTAGCTAGGCCTATGATCGTTGTGTCTATGCTGAACATGTCCAGAATATTTTCCTTGTCATTATTCCCCAAACAATACAGTATGACAGTCATTTGCATAGCATTTACATTGAACCAGATGTTATAAGTGATCTGGAGAAGATTTAAAGTATGCAGGAGGATGTGCATAATTATATGTAGATACTATATCATTTTATAGAAGGGACTTGAGCATCTGCAGATTTTGCTATCCATTGTAGGGTCTTGGAACTAGGTGCTCATGAATACCTGATGACAGTTCTTAAAATGCTCAGAAATCGATGGCATCCAGGATCTCTTAAGTGTTGAATAGAAGAGGATTGTTTGCAAATCTGACTAAAAACCACATGGAAACTCACATCTCCCTTGTATTCTTTTTTTTTTTTTTGGAGGGGTTTTTGCTATAGGGCATGTGTGCTCGCCAGAGGGAGAGAGACAGAGAGACAGAAAGCGAGAAATCACTCCCCAGGGGGGATGGCCACGCCGCAATCCCTTTTCCTCCAGTCTCCTCTCGGGATCTTGGGCATGCACGTACACACGCCCAGTGTGAGTTTTAAGCCACCGGGACTGGGACACGAACTGCTGTCGACTACGTGGGAGTCCAGTGATATAGCCATTACGCTAACTGCTGGTTCCCCAATACTATTATCTTGTCAGTTCATTTCCACTCTTTACCAAGGCTCTCAAGAATCCATTTCTGGGCCAGCAGCTAGCATAGTGGTGGAGGCACTGGACTACCACATGGCTGACCACAGTTCAAGTCCCAGACCTGGCAACTTGCTTTCTCACTTTCCCTTTCTCTCTCTCATATCAAATTAAAAAAAAAAATTAAACTAAATTAAATAATTTTTTCCATTTCCTTTTTTTTTTCTAGATGCTATAGGGCACATGCACTCACTGGAGAGAGAGAAAGAGAGAAAGAGAAATCACACCCAGGGGTGATGGCCATGCAGCATCCCTTCTCCTCCATTCTCCTCTTGGGACTTTAGGCATACACACATACCACACATGCCCAGTGTCTCTCTCAAGCCACGATCTGAGACTCTAACTGCACAGTTGTCCATGTGGGATCCAGTCACCTGAACCACCACACCACCTGGCTGGTGCAAAAATCCATTTTCTTCTATATTGCTTTTCTGTTGGTGGTGAGGTAGCTCTGGAAATAGGAGAACAGGAAGGACAAAACAAAAGGGAGGCGGTGGGACCCTGTCCAGCCTTTGGGTTGGAGGTAAGGCTACTTGTCCCCTCAAAATTTCCAGATGAGGAGCCAGCAGTGTTGTGGCTCTGACCTCCCAAATAGTTGACCGTGGTTCAAGTCCTGGATCCAGCAGCTTGAAATTCATGCTGGACACATGTGCATGCATGCCCCAAATCCCAAGAGAAGAATGGAGAAGAAGGGATTGTGGCATGGCCATCCCCCTGGGGGGTAATTTCTCACTTTGTCTTTCTCCGTTTCACAGGAGAGTGCACATGTCCTATAGCAAAAATCTCTCTAAAGAGAGAGAGAGAGAGAAGAGAAAAAAATCCAGATAATGGTGATGAAGTCCCAGAAAGGAAAGGAGGCTGGCTGAAGATCACCCAGCACATGTCTGACTTGGCCACAATTCACTGCCCCTTATAATCCCCTCAGCAGCCACGGAAAACCTGTTTCAGCTTTGGTGCTGGTTTTCAGTCACCTGGAATCCACTCTCTGCTCTGAATTAGTTACAAATTCTGCAACTCAGTACCCTTGGAATTAAGCCCCTTAAGTCCCCAAATAGTAAAAAAGCATCATGGGAACCTAAAAATGTTTCTCTGTGATGTAGCCCCTGGGAAAGTGATCCATTATACTTCTTAGATGTTCCATAACCAGAAGGTAAGATCTTTCCGTGAGTTATCTAACAGGAATAGAAAGAATTCTTTAAAGATGGCTTTTTCCACCATCTTTCCATGCTGTCATAATGATGTGCACGAGTGTCCCGGCTGATGCTCTGAAGAGCATCACCATCACCAATGCTGGGAAGAGAGGCAAATGCCAGGTTCTTGTCGACCATGCCCCAAAGTCACAGTCTGGTTTCCAACTGTGATGATGAAGCATGGTCCCATTTGTGAATCTGAAATCAATGACCATGGAACTGGAAAAATTGTTGTGAACCTCACAAGCAGGTTAAACAAGTGTGGGAGTAATTGGCCCCAGGTTTGATGTGCAACTCAAAAATCTGGAGAAATGGCAGAATAATCGGCTCCCATCCCGTCAGTTTGGCCTTATTGTACTGACAACCACAGCTGGTATCATGGACCACAAGGAAGCAAGACAGAAACATACAGGAGAAAGAACCCTGGGATTCTTTTTATAGAGATGTAATTAATACACACATACAAATGAAATGAAATGCCTCAAAGCGGGAAAAAAGAATGGTTTTGCTTTCAACCCCAAGATGGCTTGTTAAACATTTCCTATAACAAATGTTGGCAATATCTCCCAAGAGTATTTTTCCCACATGGCCAACCGCAGTTCGAGTCCTGGACCTAGTGGCTTGCTTTCTCACTTCCCTCTTTCTCTCTCTTCAAACAGGTTTTTCTTCTTCTTCCCCAAACAGAGCAAGCTTTTAGTACGGGGG
>NW_006159584.1:708762-711740 GCF_000334495.1 Tupaia belangeri chinensis
AAAGAAGACTCTGGCAACCCCTTTCTACATCCTGTAGCCTTTACATTGCAGGGTTATGAGTTATGCCCTTCCATTTTACAAAAAGTAAAATTGGGACTAATAGCTGGCACATCATAATTTAATTTTCAGAAGAGTAGTGCTGTATAGTACAGGTTTGGTATTCTTCCCATAAACTCAAGTTTTCCCATGTTATTCGTGTACTCCTGCTGGTAGGAGGAGTCCAAACTATCTACATTTATTAGACTTTCTATGAAACCATTCAGATGAACAGATATAAAGAAAGTTTCAATGAAAGATTTATACACACATTTTACAAGTGATCACATTTCTTTATTTTATTTTACTTTTTGTCTCTTTTGGACCATTTTGTGAGATGCATGGTTGCAGCCATGCTGCCCTTCTGAGTCATATTGCTTAATGTCAAAATTTTGGGCTTCTGAATTTGTTATAGGGCTAATACCTGTGGAATTTACAGCACTATTTATGGAGAAAGAGAGAGTGTATAAACAGATGCCTTTACATCACTTTTGTCCCAATATCTCATTAGAGTGAGAGAATAGGGATTTTATATGACATCTATCGACAAGGACATTGAGAATTGGAGATGAGACAAGAGCAGTAACATTTTGGAGCTGAAAGGCAGATTAAGAGTTAACTGACTGACAGCACCAAAAAGCTGAATCCTAAAATGGCAGGAAGTAAAGGTAATGAGTTAATTATATAGTCAGTCTCTCCATATTCAGAGGTTCTGCATACTTCTCTCAGCCAATCACTGACTGAAAATGTTCAGGTGCTGCTGACATGTACTGATATGTAGCTAGGCCTATGATCATTGTGTCTATCCTGACCATGGCCAGAATATTTTCAGGCCTATGATCGTTGTGTCTATCCTGAACATGTCCAGAATATTTTCCTTGTCATTATTCCCCAAACAATACAGTATGACAGTCATTTGCATAGCATTTACATTGAACCAGATGTTATAAGTGATCTGGAGAAGATTTAAAGTATGCAGGAGGATGTGCATAATTATATGTAGATACTATATCATTTTATAGAAGGGACTTGAGCATCTGCAGATTTTGCTATCCATTGTAGGGTCTTGGAACTAGGTGCTCATGAATACCTGATGACAGTTCTTAAAATGCTCAGAAATCGATGGCATCCAGGATCTCTTAAGTGTTGAATAGAAGAGGATTGTTTGCAAATCTGACTAAAAACCACATGGAAACTCACATCTCCCTTGTATTCTTTTTTTTTTTTTTGGAGGGGTTTTTGCTATAGGGCATGTGTGCTCGCCAGAGGGAGAGAGACAGAGAGACAGAAAGCGAGAAATCACTCCCCAGGGGGGATGGCCACGCCGCAATCCCTTTTCCTCCAGTCTCCTCTTGGGATCTTGGGCATGCACGTACACACGCCCAGTGTGAGTTTTAAGCCACCGGGACTGGGACACGAACTGCGGTCAACTACGTGGGAGTCCAGCAACATAGCCATTACGCAACTGATGCTCACCCCCCTTTGTATTGTGACAGCTCTCTTCTCACCCTGGCAGAAGACTGGAGGTTTGTTTTTATGGAGATGACAAAACAAAAGATACCTGAGCTGGAGACAGAGTTAGGGCTCAAGTTAGAGAGACCACACTGAAAACAAGAGAGTAAAGTGGAATGTATATAGTGAGTACCTATCTTCTCCTCTCCCTGACACACTGACGCTTACTCTTCTCTTTTGATTTCTAAAGTGCTGTCATGCAAACTTTTGTCTTATGTGTAGAGGAATGTAAAATATGTTTTGGTGGTGATTGCTGGGGTGGGTGGGTGGGGGAACTTTATGGTACCAGGGGAAGAGACCCAATGGTACTGAAATCTTCAGTGGAAAAGACTATTCAGTGATTCCACAGTTCATTATCTCCACCCTGTGATGTAGATATTTGAAACTGCTTTGAATCAGGCATCATTTAAATAGAAATGGATATCCTGAGGAGAGCACTAGATATTTATAAAATCTGAAAGAAAGTGGGCATATCAATTTGGAGGAAAAGAGAACGTGTTTGTCTCTCTTGTCTCTCTCTGTCTGTCTGGTGAGCGCACACTATAACAATAACCTCTCTCCCCCCCAAAAAAAAAAAAAAGAAGAAAAGAGAGTTCATAATCTAGCTAGAGAAAGCAAGCATATTGCATACTAAGAAAAATACAGATGTTATGATAACGAATGGTCCCATGTTATGCAGGGATAAAAAACAAGTAATGAGGTAAAAAGATCCTCTTAAAGAAGGAAGTAACATTTGCGTCGACTCTTGAAAGGGGGTTATATTTTCATGTAGACAAGACAGAACAGGGGTTTTCAGGAGTTTTAGAAGCAGAGTGATAAGAATCAGTATGTGAAAGATACAAAATGTTTTGTTAGAAGAACTACAAAGAATTTGTGTTTGTTCTTCCATTAAAGCAAAACATCCGTATGATTATCCACAGACAGCCGAGTGTACACGTTCAGATTTAGGAACATGGAATTTCAAAAGACTGTAACCTTGGGAGCCAGTCGGGATATTTCCTGGTGGGCCTTACATGATGTATTAATGAGGTTAGGTTTTAACCAACAAGAAGCCTACTTCTTTGCTTCAGAGACAGTACTACAGTGTGAATGTAAGTGTTTTTATAAAAACTGTACCAGGACACTGTTCTGTTTATTCCTGAAGCAGCACTTTCATGCTTTATTTCTCCCTCGTTTTAACTTTTTTCTCTTCTAGTACTTTTCTTTAATTCTCTGGGAGAAAACATAGCCTGTATTATAAAATCTTTCTTCTGCTGAAACAAGATAAGTCACCTTCACAGTTCTTAAACCTCTAATGCAGCGATTGATAGTCAAGAGGTTATTTCTGTACCAGGGTTGTTGGCTGAAGAACACGTTTCATAATTGGCCTTGGCACGGTGTGAGAAATGTGGGTAACTGATGAATGACAAAGCCCTGGAAAGAGAGCACCC
>NW_006159584.1:711771-719270 GCF_000334495.1 Tupaia belangeri chinensis
CCAGCTCTGATCCTGAGGGAGAAAGGCTCTACCTTCAGTGTGTGGCCATGGTATTCGTGAGCTTTCCCCTGAGGTAAGCAGATCATGCATTGTGATCAAGGCAAAATACATGTGTAACTTAGGTCCCCTGAAAGAAAGTTCCAAGAAAAAGGAATTTTTTTTTTCTGGGTTAGGCAAATATACTAAAATATCAATCAGTTGAGCAATATTTAATGCATTTGTTAAAATATAGTTGGAAAATATGGGGAAATGTTCAGTAGCTAAAAATTTAACTCTCATAACTCAGGAAAACCATCCCACATAGATGACTTTGTTAAAAATACAAATTTTACCTTAATTGAGAAATACATATTTTATGTTATCTGATATGAGAAAAAATATCAGTATATTTAGTGATCAAGCATTCATAGAAACCAAAGATAAAGAGTATAGTTGCAGCGATCAAACCCCTTTATTTTCTCATTACCTTAGGCAGCAAGGGATTCTATCATTTATTCCTGAAAGGCATATGAAAAATATTGAGTACAATCTGAAAGTACAAGAATGACAGGTTATATTGGAAAACTCAATGTATGCTGAAAATGATGCAATATTAACTCTATAAGAATTTAGAGAAAATGACAGATTTTTGCTTTCTAGTAGGTGGTGGTTGCTTAGAAATTATTTTGTAGGCTTGTGACATGGTTTGGATGAGTGTGACTGAATTTAGTGCCTCATTCCAATTGTCACGTAGCTCTTAAAGAAAGCAAATATTCCAAGAATCACATAGGAATAGATGCCATGAAATGGAGACAGTGCAGTGGAGGCTCCCATAATCCAGGTGAGCACAGGCTTGGTTAACCCTCTTAGCTATTCACAAATCAACATCAGCCTCCTGAAGCTATGTAACAAAAACTGAAATTCTACCAAATCTTTGTTGAGACTGTCATGGGATGCCTCCTACCCATGTATTTAAACTGAAAAGACCTATGAGTACAGTGTCCATTCTCTGGTACTAGTGAAGACATAAAATGGATTGTCTCAGAAGTAGCAAAATTAGATCAATTCTGAAATGGCACACTGGTTCTTTACATTCTTCATGCAAGCTATAAATGAACCTTGAATAGCCCTGCTTTTTCATTACTTATCATCAATGAAATTTCACTGCATATTATAGCTAAAAGTTTAAATAGTGTTTATATTCTTATCCTGGATTTTACATATATAGTATCAGAAATGAAAGAACCCATTTAATCAGGAGTCATAGAGTCCTTAGAATCTGATGAAAGCTGTGGGCCCTTTCCCCCCACAAACTCCATCTACCCTGGGACTTCTCTGCTCCAGGACAAGATGTCACATGCAGCTCACTTGTCCGATGAGTATGGATTGTGGAACAAGCAACATTAAATGAGTAATTTAATGTAATACTTAGTCCTAATCTTAAGACTGGTCTGGAGCCTGGAATTTTAGTCACATGATTTCTAGGTTGATATTCTTCCTAATGCCAGGTTATCTCTAATAAGTCCAAAACTAACTCTCTAAAACTGTAAGTCTCTGCAGAGTCAAGCCATGCACATGATCATATTTATATTGTGATACCTTCACTTAATCAGCATCTATTCCTTTAGACAAATAGCCCCTCTTTTGACAGCAGCCCCTTTCTTTATTGTTTTCCTTCACATATTTCTTTCTCTATTATGTCGATGCTTTTGGTCCTTCTAATTGGACCATAGTATTTCCATCTTTCTTACATCCGTATGAGTGTTGGGTTAAGTGTTAAATAATGTGTATGTTGAATATATAGTTGAAACTGCTTTCCACAATTTACATACTATATTTATGTGCTATATTACAATATATACATATTTATAAAAGGAAATTTTACAAATCTTAGAGAAGAACAGAACCAGGAGTTGGAGGGCTTTCTTCTACATGAGTTATTTTGCAGTTTCAGATTTGTCTGTTTTTAATGATGCATGAATGAATATATAGATAAAGATAAAGATATATACATACGTAGTATATGTGTGTGTACTTGCTGAGGCGAGAGAGAGAAAGTGGGAAATCACTCTCCCAGGGGTGGATGGCTATGCCACAATCTTTTCTCTGTTCTTCTCTCAGAATTTGGGGCACGCAAACACATGCACCTGGCATGATTTTTAAGCCACCAGGACCAGAGCTCCAGCTTTGCAGTCAGACACGTCTGTCCCAGTCACCTTAACCTTCATGACAAATGCTGGCCCTCAAAAAATAAATTTAAGTGGATAACAGAAACAATTCAAATAGCTTTTCTTATATACTAAGGGACCCACTAATCTTTCATTTTCTTTTTCTTTTAAATTAGTTTAATGTTTGTCCAATTTGAAATGCTACAGAAATAATTCAATTTAAAAAATACAGGGCCAGATTGTGGAACGGTGATTAAAGCCACTGAATCCCACGTGGGTCCCTGATCTGATGGCTTCAGGAATAAGAATGGTGCAATGTGTATGTGTGCCCAAAATACTGAAGGGAGGGAGAAATGGAGGACGAGGGATTGCAGCATGACTATTCACCATGGGGGGTGCTTTGTTATTTTCTCTCTCTCTCTCTCTCTCTCTCTGTCTGTCTCTCTCCAGCAAGAGCTCATGCCCTCTGGCAAAATTAGAAAATACATAAATCGTAAATCATTGAGTACACTCCACATGGAGTAAGTTTAGCAGAATTGAAGTAAAGTCTAATAACTTTTATTGGTTTCATTTTTCCTTTTTTTCCCTTTTAAAATTAGTTCTATGTGCTAAGAATTAATCATACACACACAACTCTCAGTGATATATTATAACATTTGTTGACTTTGTGAATGGGAACCGTAGAAACAAGAATCCAAAAAGCTTGTATTAGGCTATTTTCATAGTTCGGCTGAGAATTTTAAGTTATTATGTTTACATTACATCTCATATAATTTTCAATATTAAACATGGAAATAAAATAATCAGTATATCCACATGAAAATGACAGTTTTAAGAAACTGCTAATGAATCTTATTTAACATATTAAAGTCCCTGGACTTCTAGCAAATAAAAGTAATAGTTGCATAAAAATTAGGGGGTAGTTTTCAGTTAAACCAGAATTGTTTTAAAATATTGTATAAGTACATAGTAAAGAAATGTATTTTTTTTAGATATTCTAAATAGATAATAGATTTGGTGACTGAACCCATTTTTATTGAAAGTTTACACGAAATTAAGAGAAAATTTGGAACAGGTGGCTTCTATGTGGATATTTGCTTAGATTTTAGATCTTTATTTAGGTATATTTCAACACGAAGTATCAAGTCACATCTCTTCCCATTGATAATTAACACTGGAATACATATTCAAGCAGCAAAGAAGAAACAAGTTACCTCTAAGCTTAAGGAGCTAGAGCTGGCACTTAATATTGATAGTCACATGAAGAATATATTATTAATAAAACTGTATAAAGCACACTTGTTTTAACTTCAAATTAGCTTGTCCTATTGCAATAAAATTTAACAATATAATGTAATGGGTGGAGGGGCCTTGGGAAATTTAAGAACAAAAATAAAAACAATTGCTATGCTTGTATCATACGTATCATGTAAACTATCTCATTGAAAACACAACTTTAGGAGTTAGCTTCTTGTTTTTTAATAAAGAATTATTTATCTTATTTTATTTATTCTTATTATTTTTAATTTGACCAGAGAGAGACAGATAGAGAAAGGGAAAGTGAGACAGCAAGCCGCCAGGCCTGAGACTTGAACCGTGGTTGGCTATGTGGGAGTCTAGCACCTTAACCACTGTGCTACATGCTGGTCCCAGGATTTAGCTTATATTTCTAATTTCACAGATGAGAAAACTGGTTTAGATGGTATTTGGGGCTCTCAAGTAATTGAGGGAGCCAGATACTGCGATTGGATTGGTTTGACAAGTTACCTATTCACAGAGGCTCTACATTATCCGAACTCACACATTGTAGGGAACCAAACTCTAGAGATTAAGGATCACAGAGTTAATTCACAAAGATAATTAGGGCCAGTGCCCCAACTAGTTTTCAAGTCTTTGACCCTCTCTGCCCCATCTCTAGTCCATCTTTACATAGTAAAACAGAGGCTAATTAAAAGTAGAGGATTCTTTGTAACAGATAATGTTTTAAGTAGAAGATGTACTATCTATACAGATCACTGAAGGTCCACGGTTCTCTCTAGATAGGAAAGCTGGGCAGGCTGCCTGCTCTCCAATAAGTGAGTTCCCTGAGGAAATATTTATGAAATGTTTTATTACAGAGACACAGAAACTGCGCCAGTAGTCTCACTCCAGTGCACTTTTGCTGCCTTCAAAATAGGCTACAGCTGATGCCTCAAAGAAGCTAAAAACAAATTCATGCTCAAAGTTCAGTCTCTCTCTGCCACTGATCATTCTTTATTTTCATCTCTCTTCAGTTTCTTCCTTTTCATTAAAATCAGATGCCAGTCAAACAGAAAATCACGTGGAACCATTGGATTCTAAATATATTCAAGGCCAATATATCATTTGATCCTCATGACAATCGTATGAATGAAAAGTTTTTTTTTTCTTTTTGAATGTAAAGGTTTTATCTTCATGTTCTAAGTGAAGATATTAAAGCTTTAAATGTCAGAATGAGTTATCTGATAGCATGTACTTGACAGACTTAGGATTTGAATTTGAGCGTTTTTTTTGCCTCAAGATCTAGGGATCTTTCCTGTCTTCCTGATAAAGTGACAGTGTATCCTGTTTGCCCCAGGATGGTTCTGGAGTGTCTATTTTTCTAAGGTAATGTTTATTAGGTTTCCATTTCCCCTTTAAAAGTATATTGATTTGGATAATATGTTTACATGACTTCTGTGGTCTTTGTGAACTAATTCATCATATCATCCTTCCTAAAATTATTACACATACACTTAGTCTTCTTTGGAGAAATTTCAGCAATCAAGAGGCAGTGCCTGACATTAGGAGCTTCTGTTGAGTCTTAGGCTAGTCCCCAAACTTGCTCCGTCCTAGCTTTGAGTAGTGGTGGTTGTCTGAGTTAACACACTCAACGAGATTTGTACTGTTGCAAGTAATAGAATTTAAAAAACAGAAGAAACCTCTTTAAGTCGAACTAGGAATTTAATATTGGTCATATATAGAACCTAAAGGTTCAGGGCAGCAAGTGGCGTGGTGGTAAGGTGGAGGACACTACCAGGTTCAAGTCCCAGACCTGGCGCTTGCTTTCTCACTTCCCCACCTCCATCTCTCTCTGGTCAAATTGAAATGGGTGAATGAAGGAATAAATAAATAAATAAATAAAATAATTCTTTAAAAAAAAGATTCAAAGCCAGAAATCTATGCTAGACACAAAATCAGAAGCTGAAAAATCTCCCTGTCTCTCTCCCTTTCTTGCCCCAACTCTGTCTCCTCTCTCCCTGTCTTTATCTTTTGTCTCTCTTTTCCTCCACACACAGGCTCCTCCAAAGTGCTGGCAAAGGTCACCAGCAGCTGCAGTTTATATAGAGCAGTGAATATGCTGTAACCATTGTGATTTGCCAAAGGTCTGGGGTTGATAGGATTGAGACAGGAGAAGTTTCCTTCCCCTAAAAAATAAGAATTATGAAGGAGTAATGGATGTTGACAAGGAAACACAAAAGCTGTTTACTATGTTCCTTCTTTGTTGAATTAAATAATAAATCATGTGAGATGAAAATTGTAATCTTAGAGGTACATAATTTGCTTGCAAATGACATGATTAAAGTTTTACCATGACAAATTCTATTTTGGAAGAGAAAAGAAATATCCTACTCACTCCTCAGATTCACTGGTCCACTATATCAGGAAGGCTTGCTCTAACCGTGTAAGTCCTGCATGCTTCTCTGAATGGCTGAACATAACATTCTCCCTTAGCCATCGCTCAGACTTCATTCTCTTGCTATCAGTACTGGGGCTATACTTAAGAGAGAGTGCTTTCCTCCTTGATCTTAAGCCTGGCCAGACTTGCCTGCTTTGGCTAAAAGCCACCGAGAGCAAATGCATCATTATAAACTCTATAGGGACACAGTCTTTATCGTGGTCACTTCTATGCTCCTGGTATCATCCTATATGTTGTCAACTCCTCCACCATAAATCATCTGGAAGGTGACTAGTGAATACTTGTTAAAGCAAAGTGGCTAATGGGCCAGAAGATGGCATGGTGGTTAAGGCACTAGACTTCCACATGACCGAGAATGGTTCCAGTCCCACATCTGGTGGCTTGAAAATCATGCCAGACCCATGTACATATGTTCCCAAAATCCCAGAAAGAGAATGGAGGAGACGAGATTGTGACATGGCTATCCCCTTGGAGGGGTGAAGGGGGGTGATTTCTCACTTTCCCTCTCACTGTCTCTCTTTTTCCAGTGAGTACATACACCCTATGGAAAAAACCTAAATAAATAAAATAAAAGCAGATAAGGCTCTCAGTCTCCTCAGTAACTCAAATAAGTGAATTTCTGGATTCAACCTCTTAAAGTTGTGTCTCAAGAAGTCCGGGTAGAATCTGAGGAATGTGAGCTTTTAACATTCTTCCCAGATGGTGGTTTGACACATGCTCTCATTAAGTGTGGCTATTTTATTTGAAACCACTCCAGCTACAAAGGCATCTCAGATGTGTGCTCTGTGGGTGTGAGGCGATGCACATGAGGATTCACCAGACAACACTGAATTCCATGACCTTCTTTGGTGTTTAGAGTGGTGGTGGGTGCATCAGACGTGCAGGTGGAGACTGCTGGGAATTTGTGGAAATCTGAAATGCTTCAGAATGTGCAGTTAGGAGAATGGTAACTACTGCTATTCTTCACTTCGTTATGATGGGAGTAAACTTACGGTCTTGATTTCACTGCACTTTTAATTTGGACATATTTCCTAAATGATGGATAGGCAGTAATATCTATATTGGGCAGGGACATTGCAATAATCTATCATAAAAACTAAAATAACCTTTCTTTTTTTTTCTTTTCCTTCCCTTTTGTTTAACAGTGAGACCAGAATAATGGTTACTAGACGCTAGGACAGGTAGGCAGTTTGGAGAGACTGGTTATTAGCTAGCAAAGTAGATCTAGGTAGGAAGAAGTTCTGTAGTTCAGTAACACTGTAGAGCAACTATATGTAAAAAACAATTTATTGTGTATTATTGAAATAATTGTATAAGAGGATTTTGAACATTTTCAATACAAAAAAATGATAAATGCTCAAGGTGATGTGATAATTACTCTGATTTTATCACTACACAGAATATCACAGCATAGCCAATGAATGTGTACAAATACCGTCATTTTAATATTATAAAAATTTTAAAAATGAAAAAGTGGTCTAGATGTGGTGACAGAAACAGTGGGACACAAGCAAGATCAGGGGAACGTGGGAGGCCTCAGTTTGATTTCTGGATCAACCTGCACAGATCAGGCATGGTAGCGTGCCTAGAACCCTGGCTAATGGGAGGCTGAGGCAGGAGGATGCTGGTAAGGTGAGACCTTGTCCAAAACAGCT
>NW_006159584.1:719305-727899 GCF_000334495.1 Tupaia belangeri chinensis
AAAAATATTTTAAAAGACTATCTTAGTAAAAAAAAAATTTAGAAATGGTCTAATTAGGAAAGTTTAGGGAGGGAGTAACTCTTTATACAATATGAAATAGGGACTTAAGAAATCGCTTTCCCTCTCTTTCCTACTATAGGCAGCCTTTCCCTGTATGAGGTGATATGAAGAGGGAAAATGGCCGTGGTCAGCTCTAGACTTGAATTTAACCCCATTAGAATGACATGGAGGAGGAGATGGAGGAGAGTTAATTTTCCAGAATAAGGGATGTGTGTGTGTGTGTGTGTGTGTGTATATATATGTGTGTGTGTGTTTGTGTGCGTATCTGTGTGTGTGTGTTTGTGTGCATCTGTAAATGTTGGATTGGCAAGGAGGAGATCACATTAAAACAGGCGTTTTAAGATTACAGACTCAAGCCACAGACTGCGTGAATCCTGGTTCTGTTTCTTACTAACTGTATGGTCTTTCTTTTTTTTTTTCAAGAGAGATTTTGCTGGAGAGTGTGTGCGCTTGCTGGATAGACAGACAGATAGCAAGAAATCACCCTCCAGGGCAGGTGGGGGGATGACCTTGCTGCAATTTGTTCTCCTCTATTCTCCTCTTGGGATTTTGAGCATGTATGCACACATGCCTGATGTGAGTTTTAAGCCACCAGGTTTAGGACTTGAACCTTGGTCAACTACTTGGGAGTCCAGTGATGTAACCGTTATGCCATCTGCTGGTACTAAGATATACAGTCTTGAACAAGTTATTAAACCATTTTGTGCTTGCAGTGTCCCATTTGTAAAATGAGTAAAAAAAATATATACACATATAATATAGAGTTTTTAAGTACATTAAGTATATTATATACATAAAATGTTAATCATTCAAAAATATTAAATATATCTAATAGGCTTTAGAATTAGGGACTGTCAAACATGAATTACATTATCTTTTCATACTCACATAGAATCATATTCGTATATTATAAATTTCTGATGGTAAATTTATCTCATCTGTGAATAAGGGGATAAGTACATTATTTAAAAAAAAATGAAAAGGAGGCCTACTTCATAGTTTATGGTTAAAGGAGCTGGATCCCACACAGCTCTCCATGATTCAAATTATGGTACCACATTAGGTACATGTACGTGTGTGCCCCAAATCTTGACAGTAGAAAAGATTGTGGCATGAGCATGCTCCACAACGAGTTCTCTCTCTTTCTTTCTCATGTGTGTGTACAATTGACTGCATCCTCTGGCAATTAAGAAGAAAAACACAAAGACTTCTAGAGGTATTTCTGGCTCATTTTGATGGCTGTTGTTAAAAACAAAAATCAGCATGGACCAACTAGTGCTACATTTTGTAAGAGACTTAACAAGGTAATAATTACAAGTTGGATTGTCAATAGGCCTAAAAATAGTACTACTGTTTACAATACAAATGCCCTGTAACACAGTCTGAGATTTATTTATGCATATTAGAAAGTCAGTTGGGATGATTGTGCACCTGGGATTTTTCTGAAATCCTGCAACAACAGAACATGATTACTTCATGGAAATTTGATTGTATTATCTACTTTGGAATCCTAACTATACAAAAAGTTGAAAATATTCAACTAAGAAATGGCAAAACACACTTGAGCAAAACCGTAATATGCCGTCATAAACATTTAAGAGAGTATTCTGATGAAGGGCAGGATACAAATTTTGGTTTAAAGTTCTATTCTGAGAAATAATGAATCGACACACTTTGCTCTTACAATCATCTTGAATTTATGTACAATCATTTATGTAAGAAGTTGGAAATAGCTTTTTCTCCTCTCATGTACCGGTGGGTTTTCTGTTCTACTTTGTTGCCTTATTATTTAAAATTTTCCCATAGGTTTTGCAGATTAAGTTGTTGATTTTCTCTTCTTTTCAAAGGAGAGTTCTATCTGCTAGAAATGGATTGGTAATTTATTTTTGAGTGATGGCTGGCATAATTTAAGTAAAGCAGAATATAAATACAATTACCTAAGAATATAAATGCAGAATTTTAGATGCCAGTGTCTGTCAAAGTTTACTTTTATGTAAGTACTTATAAATTCATTTTTTTCTCAGAGGCTTTTGTTATAGGGTGCATGCACTCACCAGAAAGAGAGAGACAGAGAGACAGAAAGCAAGAAATCACCCCCCGCCCCACCATGGGGGATGACATGCTGCAATCCCTTCTCCTCCATTCTCCTCTTGGGATCTTGGGCACATACACATGTGCCCAGCGTTGAGTTTAAGCCACCAGGTCCAGGACTCGAACTGTGGTCGACTACATGGGAGTCCAACGACATAGCCATTATGCCAACTGCTGGTCCCGAGTACTTATAAATTCTCTATATGTAAATTTCTTTTTATCTAGACCCTAGTACAGAAAATACTAAAAAATAGGTAAAATTGTTATATCCAACATATTGTTTAAATAGCTAGCTGTTTTATATTGGGTACATTTAACCTAAATATAAGAGGTACCAACAGACATGTATGACTCCTAGCACACAGAAAAAATATGAGAAGTCTTTCAGGAACAATAGAAAATCCCTATAGATTCCCACAGAAGGACACTTACCCAGGTTTGCTGTGCATTTGGGTACCAGTCTCTCTCTTAAAATGTATGTATTTACATAGGTCTTGATATCTGATAGAGTTGATCTCCTTATTCTTCATTTTAATTTTTATTTCTTTTGTCACAGGGTGCATGTGCTCATAGGAGAGAGACATTAATATCCCAATGGAATATTAATGCCACCATCCACCCCAGCCTTCTGCCAGTCCCAGACCATAGGCTAGAATGTGTCAGTATACTCAGAGAGCTCTCTAAATTTGAACCAGCAACCTTCCCATGTAGAAATGTCTCATAGAGCACAGTATTTTACCATTCTGCCACCATCTGGCCCCCTATATGATTTTCAGAATTTATCATCACTTTAGCTAATCAGAAAGCTCATTTAGGTAGAGCTACCTCCAAATCTTTGTCCTAATCTAGGCACCAACGAGCTTCTTGGAGCTCTTGTCTCATAAGCACATTCCTGGTTGTTTAGTAAACAGATTATTAGACAAGCCCTCCTGTGAATGATACTCATGTGCTTGCTGCTTATCTACTCTAGCATACTCTTATTTATGAGTTTTTTTATTCAGTCCGTCTACTGTTGACCATGGTAACTCTGGCGTTTTTACTTTGTGGGGGTCTTTGTTTTCTCCCAGCCTGTAAGAGTCATCATGGCAGTCTTTTAGAGCTGTACCATTTTCTCATTCTGTGTCTTGTATCACACAGTCTCATATATTTTTTCTATTTTCCAGGTTCCTATACATATGTGATTAATCATGATGAAATTTTCTGTATCTCTTTTCTAGTTTATAATTCTTTTTACATGGTGTCTGACCTGCTGGTGAACCTTTGACAAGCATTGTTATCTGTCAGACATTTAAGTTTCATTTTTAGATGTTCATGTTTTTTACCTATAACTTATTTTTTATAGTTTTTATTGCTTGGTGATTATTTGAGTCCATCTTTTATTTATTATGAATATATTATAGACTTGAAGTATTTTTATATTCTTTTTTTTTTTCTTTTAGAGATGTTTTTGCTATAGAGTGCATGTGCTTACTGGAGAGACAGAGAGACAGAAAGCAAGAAATCACCACCCAGGGGGGATGGCCATGCCACAATCCCCACTCCTTCATTCTCCTCTTGGGATTGTGAGCATGCATGGGCACGTGCCTGGCATGAGTTTCAAGTCTCCAGGTTTGAGACTCGAACCACAGTCGGCCATGTGTAAGTTCAGCAAAGTAACCATTATGCCATCTGCTGCTCCTAAGTATTTTTATATTCTAAATAAGATCACGTTGATTTTCAAAATCTGTAAGGGAGGGCCAGCAGGGGGTGGTGTGGTAGTTCCAGTGCTGAACTCCCACATGATTGACAGCAGTTTGAGTTCCAGACTTGGCCTGACAGCTTGCTTTCCTACTTTCTCTCTCTCATTTTCTCGCTCCCTCTCTCTGGTGAGTTCACATGCCCTATAGCAAATCTAAAAATAATCATAATCATAATGAATTAAATAATTCTTTAAAAAGATCTGTAAGGGTATCTTTCTGTTTCTCTACTGATATTCACGTTCCTTTTTTTCCTTGTAATTTTTAGTGAATATTATAATAACTTTGTATTTGGTTAATTTAAATCTGTGGAAACTCAGGAGTCCAATTTAGGGGAGCATTCTTTCACAGATGATTTAAATTTGCTTTAGGGGAATGTGAATTTCAAGATGTCTGGGACCAAAGCAGACTTCTTTGGGGATCTTGATTATATCAGAATTTCAGTGTAAGTTCTCTTTGTAGCTGGAATGAGGTTCAATATTCTGATGGCAACATTAGTATTTGCTCTTACCTTTATGGTAATTCTGTATTTCTAGCTGGAATGTTGTTTGTGTTTCTCACTCTATTTCCTCCCCACTATGATAGGAAGGGAAATGAAGACTCTCAGAACTATTGTGAAGCAGCAGTGCCTAAAAATTATTATTTTATTCAGAATTCATTTGTTCTTGTTCATGGGACGTTCTTGGAGTGTCTAGTGTCCAATACCACCAGTAGCACTCATTGTATATTTTGTTTAAATTAACATATAGAAACTATACATTTTAATTGGTACAATATGATGTTTTAATAAATGTATATATTGTGTAATGATTATATCAGGGTAATTAGCATGTACGTCACCTTATACATTTATTATTTTTTGTGTAAAGAACATTTGGAAAGCCTCTCTTCTGGCTATTTTGAAATACACAATGCATTATTGTTAACTATAGTCACTTTACTGTGCAAAAAGACACCAGAACTATTCCTTTAATCTAATTATTATTTTGTACGAATTGATCCACTACCACCTCCGATCCTCTCCCCACCTCCTTAGTCTAGGGTAATCACTGTTCACGCTCGACTCCTCGAAGTCAAACTTTCAAGATTGTATATAAAAGACAAAAAAGGTAATAGAAAACGAGTAGGTTGAAAGAATTATGCATGTATTTAAAAATGTTTACACCAAAATAAACTTATATTTTGCTTTTTTTCCATGACCTTTTGAAGTCCCCTTATATTGGTAAAATCATAAAATATTTGTCTTTCTGTGTCTGGCATATTTCACTTAACATAATGTTCTCCAACTTCATTCATGTCTCAAATGATAGTGTCTTCTCATTTTTTATGGCTGAGTTTCCTTGTGTATATATACATTTTCGTTGTCCATACATCAATCATTGGACATTTAAGTTGTCTCCAATTTTTCATTATTGTGAATCGTACATATTTAAAATATTTTTTTTCCATTTGTGTTGATTCTGTAGGTGAAAAATATTTTAAGTTTATAAATCCACATTGTTCTCACTTCTGCAGAGGTGGTATTTTTTTATATACTTATTGTCCATTTTCATTTCATCTTTTGTCAATTTTCTGTCATTTTTTTTTTTTGAGAGGTTTTCGCTATAGGGCGCGTGCGCTTGCAAGACAGAGAGACACATAGAGACAGAAAGCGAGAAATCACCCCCCAGGGGGATGGTCATGCCGCAATCCCTTCTCCTCCCTTCTCCTCTCAGGATCTTGGGCATGCATGCACACGCGCCGGGCGTGAGTTTTAAGCCACTGGGTCCGGGACACGAACCGCGGTCAACTGCGTGGGAGTCCAGCGACATAGTCATTACACTAACTGCTGGTTCCCAATTTTCTGTCTTTTATGAAGTGAATTGTTTATTTTTCTCTCATCAGTTTCTAGATACCTTTTGTATTCATTGCATGGCTTTATTTTCTCTTAGGCACAGAACTTTTTCTATTCCATTATTCAGTTATTATTTTTGTTTATGAAGTCATTTGAAAAAGAAAATATAGGTATTCAGATACGTACTCAGAAACTTTCTGAAAACAGGCACCTATTCCCTCTGCTATGGCCTGACCAAAACTTCTGTAGCCTTTCCATTGCCCTGCTGTCTTCTGGCCTTCTTTAACCTCCCACACACATATCGATTTACCCAGTGGGTAGAAATAAGTCGGGGTGCAGACCTATTTCCTTAGAACACATCAAAGTTTCCCTGCAAATGTCTTAGTCCCCTTATTGCAGAGAGCCTTGCTCACCCAGAAAATAAGATATCTTGTCTCTTTGTTTGCTTTTTTGACATCCATTGCTCATGCCCAGAACCTTTAGAGTATAGACATTTGAAATGGAGAAACATATGTTGACTTCATTGATTTCTACATTTGGTTCTTTCATCCTTTTTTCTTCCTCTTTTGTATCAGTAAAGATAAAATGTCCATGCTATAATATTTCATCAATAGTAGAAACTATCATGATGTGATATAAAATATGTATATAAGGAAGGTATGCCCAAATCCAACAAAATATGATTATCGTTAACATGAAATAACATAATAAATATGATATAATGGGATCAAATGCAATCTATTGGGTTGTCAGGAAAGTCATGACACGTTTTTGTGTAGAAAAACATAGAAAAATGTGTCAAAACTTTCCCAACAACCTAATATATCAACACAAACTGAAAACGATAGAAAAACATACTGACCATTTCTAATAATCTCTAGATTAGTTGTTATTAAATTACGAAAATACGATGACAACTAAACAAATGCTGAAAGTAAACTTTGTAGCAGTTTTACTTACTATTATTTATTTAGTTTTAGCCACATGGTGCATGTGCTCACCAGAGAGAGACGGAGAGAGGGAAAGTGAGAAATCACCCCCCCGCCTCCGCCCCCCCCCCAGGCAAGATGACCACACTGCAGGCCCTTCTCCTCCATTCTCTTCTCTGGATTTTAGGTACGCACACACATACACAATTCAATAACACTGGAAAATAATTATACACCATGTCTTATATCTAAGGCAGACCTGAACCTGTAAAACTCTGTAAGTAAAATAGGGGGATTTTGAGTTCATTTTAATGTAGAATGTAAGATAAGGGACCCATTTTACTCTGCATATGGATAAAATCAGTTTTCCTAGCATCTTTTGTTGAAGAGACCTACTCTCCCGCTCTTTACTCACGTCAACATCAAATGACTGACTGTGCCAGCAGCTATTTGTGGCAAAAGTGAACATCTTTGCTTTGTTCTTGATCTTGAGGTAAAACTTGTAACATTTCAACATTGAGTATGAAGAGAGGTGTAGGATTTTTAAATATAGTTCTTAAATATTCAGATAATTTTCTTTTATTCTGAGTTTCTTTTTAGAGTTCTTAACATAAAAGCATGGGAAATTTGATCAATTTTCTTTATTGAGATTCTCATGTGAGTCTAACCTTTATTCTGTTAATGTGATGTTTAACACTGATTTATTTTTATACATTGAAACATCCTTGTACCCCAGAGATAAATCCCACCTGGTCATGGTGTAAAATTATTTTAAAAGTGTTATTGATTTTGATTTGCTACTGTTTTATTAAGAAATTTTAAATCTATATTCATCAGGTATATTGACCTGTATTTTTCTTTTTGTGGTGTGTCTATGGCTTTGATATCAAGATAATGCTGTCTCACAAAATAAGTTTATAAATGTTCCATTCTCATCAGGTCTTTGGAATGGGTGGAAACTAATTGCTTTAATTCTTTCAGTTTTGGAGGTAATCACCCATGAAGCCATCTGGTCCCGAGCTAGTGTTTGTTGGTAGGTTTTTTGATATGGATTTAATTTCCACACTGATTATAGATCTTTTCAAACTTTCTATGTTTCATGGTTTGGTCTTGGAAGGTTGTACATTTCTAGAAATTTATCCTTTCTTCTAGAGTATCCAATATATTGGGTTATAATTGCTCACAAGAAACTTTTATGATCTTTTTATTTGTGTGGCATCCTTTTTCTCTTATTTACAATAATTTTTATTTTTGTGGCATCAATTTTAATGTCTCCTTTTATATTTGATTGTAATTGAGTATTCTCTCTTTCATTCTTTTTGTGAGTGGCTTGTCCATTTTGTTTAATTGCCTCTGAAATCTATATCTAGTTTTATTGATTTTTCTATTGTTTTCTATTTTTTTGATTTTTGATTTTTAAAAAAGCTATTAACTGAAATAATAATTATGTATATTTATGGAGTGCAGCATTGTTTTTCAGTATTTGAATGCAATATGAGTAAAATTGGGTAGTTAACACTTTAACCTCAAACTTTTATCATTACTTTGTGTTGGAAACATTAAAAAATCTTCTACTTTTAGCTATTTTGATATATACAGTAAGTTATTGTTAACTATAGTTACCCTACTGTATGTAGAACAATGGAATTTGTTCCCCTTATCTAACTTTAATTTTCTGTTAACCAGTATCTCCCTATTCTCTTTTCCTTCCAACCCATCCCATTTTCTTTTTTTTTTTTAAATTTTTATTATCAACTTTAATTTTCTGTTAACCAGTATCTCCCTATTCTCTTTTCCTTCCTACCCATCCCATTTTCTTTTTTTTTTTAAATTTTTATTATCATCGTAATCTTCTTTATATTATATTGGATTACATATAACTTTACAGTGTATTACATTGCTTTTTCAAAAGGGAATGCCATGCATGTCAGTCAATACAGAGAC
>NW_006159584.1:727926-728180 GCF_000334495.1 Tupaia belangeri chinensis
GTAATAAGCCGTATCTGTTTCTCACTAACGTCCTGCCTCTCTATTTGTTCTCTTACTATCTTTCTCTATCCTCTTCTCTTCACCTCCCCATTCCACACTGTCCTATTCTCATTAAGTACCTTCACTGCTTTTATGTTCTCCAATTTTTCGCTCTCTACCATAGAGTGCAGATAATCGGTATATATTGAGTGGATACATACAATATCTTTCTTTCATAGCCTGGCTTACTTCACTCAGCAATAGATCCTCCATAT
>NW_006159584.1:729322-821639 GCF_000334495.1 Tupaia belangeri chinensis
TTAATTCTTCCAATCCAGGAGTATGGGATGTCCTTCCACTTTTTTATGTCACTTTCAATGTCTTTTTTAAGATTTTCGTAGTTTTCTTTATAAAGGTTTTTGACTTTCTTAGTTAGGTTTATCCCTAGGTATCTTATACATCTTGTGGCTACGGTGAAAGGGATTCCTTTCTTCCGCTCTGCTTCGTTCAACTTGTTGTTCATAAATAGAAATGCTATAGATTTTTGGATATTGATTTTGTATCCTGCCACCTTACTGTATTCACTTATTACTTCAAGCAGTTTTTTCATGGATACCTTTGGGTCTTCTAAGTATACCATCATGTCATCTGCAAATAAAGATATTTTCAACTCTTCTTTGCCTATTCGAATGCCTTTAATACTGTTCTCTTCTCTGATTGCAATAGCTAAGACTTCCAGTACTATATTAAAGAGCAGTGGAGAAAGTGGGCAGCCTTGCCTAGTACCTGTTTTCAGAGGAAAAGCTTTCAGCTTTTCCCCATTCAGTATAATATTAGCTGTAGGTTTTTCATAGATTGCTTTTATTGTGTTCAGAAATGACCCTTCTATACCAATCTTACTGAGAGTCTTAATCATAAAAGGATACTGTATTTTGGCAAATGCTTTCTCTGCGTCAATTGAGATAGTCATATGGTTTTTATCTTTCTTTCTGTTAATGTGGTGTATTACATTTATGGTCTTGCATATATTGAACCACCTTTGCATCCCTGGTATAAAGCCTACCTGGTCGTGATGAATGATCTTTGTTATATGTTTTTGGATATGATTTGCGAGTATCTTGTTGAGACTTTTTGCATCTATATTGATCAATGATTTGGTCTGTAGTTTTACTTTTTTGTCATGCCCTTATCTGTTTTGGGGATGAGGATGATGGAGGCTTCATAAAATGAACTTGGAAAGTTTCCTTCCTTTTGAATCTTTAGAAATACGTTTAGCAGTATAGGAGTTAACTCTTCCTTAAATGTTTTGTAGAATTCAGAAGTGAAGCCATCTGGACCTGGGCTTTTCTTTATTGGGAGGTTATTTATTACTGATTCAATCTCCTGGCTTGTTATAGGTCTATTCAGATTCTCTATGTCTTCCTGATCCAATCTTGGTAGATTATATGCATCCAGGAATTTGTCCATCTCCTCCAGATTATCTTGTTTGTTGGCGTAAAGTCGCTCATAGTATCCTCTAATGATATTATGTATTTCTGCTATGTCCGTGGTAATATTGCCTGTTTCATCACATATTTGATTAATCTGGTTTCTTTCTTTCTTCTTCTTGATCAGTCTAGCCAATGGAGTATCGATCTTGTTGATCTTTTCAAAGAACCAGCTTTTGCTTTCATTTATTTTCTGTATGGTTCGTTTATTTTCTATTTCATTTATTTCTGCTCGAACCTTTATTATTTCTTTTCGCCTGGCATTTTGGGGGTTCGTTTGTTGTTGTTTTTCCAGTTCTCTGAGGCATGATGATAAGTTATCTACTTGCCATCTTTCCATCCTTTTCTTATGTGCACTAATTGCTATGAATTTCCCTCTTATGACTGCTTTTGCTGTGTCCCATAGGTTCTGGACACTTGTGTCCTCATTATCATTTGTTTCCATAAATTTGTTTATTTCAGCCTTAATTTCTTCAGTAGTGAAGAAGTCATTCAGAAGTAGGTTGTTCAGTTTCCATGTGTTCGTGTGTTTTCGGGGTTGTTTCTTGAAATTAATCTTGAGTTTAATTCCATCATGGTCAGAGAAGATGCTGGGTACAGTTTCTATGCCTTTGAATCTGTAAAGGCTTGATTTGTGTCCTAATATATGATCTATCTTTGAAAAGGTTCCATGTCGGGGTGAGAAAAATGTATATGTTGTGGATGTAGGGTGGAAAGTTCTATAGATATCTGTCAAGCCCATTCCATTTATAGTATCATTTAAGTCCTGTATCTCTCTATTTATTTTCTGTCTAGAAGATCTGTCTATAGGAGATAACGGGGTGTTGAGATCTCCAACAATTATAGTATTTTTCCCTATGTCTCCTTTTAGCTCCAGCAGTCTTTCCTTCACATATTTAGGCGCACCTGAGTTGGGTGCGTAGATATTTATAAGGGTTATATCTTCTTGCTGGATTACCCCATCTACTATTATATAATGCCCTTCTTTGTCTCTTCTTACAGTCTTTGTTTTAAAATCTATTTTGTCTGAGATCAATATCGCTACTCCAGCCTTTTTCTGATTTCCATTTGCATGGAATATCTTTTTCCAGCCCTTGACTTTTAGTCTATGTATATCTTTATCCATAAAGTGAGTTTCTTGTAGGCAACAGATAGAGGGTTTCTGTTTTCTTATCCATTCAGCTAGTCTATGTCTCTTAACTGGGGAATTTAATCCATTGACATTCAATGTAATTATCGATATTTCCATACCTGATCCTATCATTAAGTGAGCCATTTTCTTAGTTGTTTTTTGTTCTCGTATAACTGTCTCTGATTTTTTAGTTTTCCTGGTATAGTACTCCCTTCAAAACCTCTTGAAGAGCTGGTCTGGTGTTGGTAAATTCCTTCAAATTTTGTTTATTTGAGAATGTTTTTATCTTTTTTTCCCATATAAAAGATAATTTTGCCGGGTATAGTATTCTTGGTTGAAATTGTTTTTCACTCAACACTTTGACTATGCTTCCCCATTCTTTCCTTTCCTGCATTGTTTCTGCTGAGAGATCCGATGTTAGCCTGATGGGGTGACCTTTGTAAGTAACCTGGCGTTTCCCTCTTGCCAACTTTAGTATCTTGTCTTTATCTGTTGTTTTTGCCAGTCTGGCTATGATGTGCCTTGGAGATGATCTTCTTGGGTTGATTCTACTTGGGGTCCTCTGTATTTCTTGGGTCTGGATATTTGAATGCCTTTCTAGATTTGGAAAGTTTTCTTCCAGGATCTCATGGAATAAATTTTCCAGGCCCTTATTATTTTCTTCCTCCTCCGGAATACCAATTATCCGAATGTTGGGGCGCTTGATGGTGTCCAGTATTCCTCGTATATTATCCTCATTTTTCATGGTTGTTTTCTCAATCTTCTTGATACTTTTATCTAGGTCAGATGTTTTGTCTTCTACGTTAGAGATTCGGTCTTCTGCCTGGTCTAACCTACATTTAATGCTTTCAAGGGAGGTTTTGATTTCCTCTATCACATTCTTCAAACCTAGAAGTTCCATCTGGTTCTTGTTTAGGGTATCCATTTCTTCTTTCAAGTCATTAAAGGACTTCCTCATCTCCTGGAGCTCCTTGTCTCTTTTCTCTTCCATCTCAGTTAGTTTGGTCACTACAAATATTCTGAATTCCTTATCAGACATGTCCACGACGTCCATTGTATTGACTGTGGGTGATGTAGGATTGATGATTTCCCTTGACGGAGAGGCCTTTTGTTGGTTGCTCATATTTCTTGAGCCTTTGCGATTGTTTTTAGTCATCAGGTAATCTATATGTTTCTTGCCAACTTATTTCAGGTATCTCTGATTCATAAAAGTTGTACAGGCTTAGAAGATTGATGATTTCTCTTATGGTTGGCCTACCTATTACTCACAATTACCATTAACTGTTGCCACTAGCCCTGGAAGGCCCAAAGTGCTCGCTGTTTCTAAGGAGTAGTGAGCCTTCAACTGACCAAACAAGCAACACCCCAAGAGCAAAGAAAAACAAAATGGAAAAAGAAAATCGCGCACCGCGCGCTACTCAACTCACCAAAATTCAAACACTCCAAAGGCTAGTGGAAATGGATCAGACAATCTGGATGGCCCAACGTCCTCCCTGTTTCTTCGGACTGGTGAGCTTCCAACTGCCTTAATAAGCAACACCTACAGATTGCTACTAGTCCTGGATGGCCCAACGTCCTCCCTGTTTCTTAGGACTGGTGAGCTTCCAACTGACTTAATAAGCAACACCTCAAGAGCAAAGAAAAACAAAATGAAAAAAGGAAATTGCATGGTGCGTGCGCTGTGCGCTATTCAAATCACCAAAATTCAGAGTCTAAATGCTAGTGGGAAAGGGCCAGAGGATGAGTGATAGGACAGATCGGGCCCTGCAGCTTCAGTCCGCCTGGTATCCGGAACTACTGGCTGTTTTGATCCGGTTTGCGGGTGGGGTGGGGTGGGAGTTTGTCTTAAAGTTCCAGACAACCAACCTGGGGTCCAAAGAGGAGGAAGGGTGGGGATGCGCGATGGTCTGGAGGAGTCGGGCCTGTAGCCTCAGTTGCCTGGTGTCCAGAAGTACTGACCGGCTCAATCCCCCCATCCCTTTTCTGAAAACTACTGTTTTATTCCCTACCTCTATGAGAAAAATAACTTTGGTTTCTATTTATGAATTAGATCATGTGGTATTGTTCTTTTTGTGCTTGGTTTATTTCACTTGCCATAATGTCCTTATATCCATATTCCTTTAATGACACAATTGTATTTCTTAATGGCTCATACTATTTCATTGTGTGTGTGTGTGTGTGTATACACATATATACGTGTGCATATATATGCACACACATACGTGTGTGTGTATACATTCTATACATACATTTTCTTAACCTTTTTGTGTGCTAAGGACACAAGTTTTTTCTATATCTTGGCTATTGTGAATAGTGCTGCAATAAACATGGGAATACAGATATTTCCATAGCATACTGATTTCCTTTCCTTTGGAAATGTGTTGAGTAGTGTGATTGCTAGATCACATGGAAGTTCTATTTTTAGTTTTTAAAGAAAATTCATACTGTCTTTCATAATAGCTATACTAATTTGCATTCTTTCTCTTTATCTGTTGTGAATGTCTTATACGTATCTAATTTGTAGTTATTATTGGGCTTACATAAAATAACCTTTAGGAGTCTATTGTCACCTGGTAGCACCTTAATTCAGTCATATACAAAAATCCTGCACTTCTTTCTCCCAGCACTTCGTTATTAATGTCAAAATATACACCTTTTTCTTGTGATTCCATTAATATATTTTTATAGTCATAGTTTCTATGCATGCATTTATCTTTTCATTTAGTATAGTAGAATTAAAAGTGACTTACTGGACCAGCAGATGGTGTAATGGTTACATTGCTGAACTCCCACATAGTCAAAGGTGGTTCAAACCCTGGACCCAGTGGCATGTATGTGTGTTTCTCCTATTCTGGTTCTCTACAGAACTTAAATACAGTGATAAATAGTATATTTCCGATAGTGTTGGACTCAATAAATAAGTACATCAATAAATTAATGAATCTATAAAGAAATTTGTACAATCATAGGTGATAATAGGTATACATTTTAATACACATACACACGCACACACACATATTTTATATTACCAGAGTATATTTGCACTTACCAGGTAGAGACAGAGAGAGAGAAAGGGAGTGGAAGAAAGAGCCCTCCAGTGGGGCACTATCGTGCCACAATTCCTTCTCCTACATTTCCCTAACCTTTGGTATTTAGGGTACACACACACACATGTACTCAGTGTGTTTTTCAAGCTCCCAGGACTGGGATTCAAACTCTGGTTGGCTATATGGGATCTAGCTCCCATAACTACTAGACTATGGGGTTAGCCCTGCATATGGTTTTAATTAATATGACATCATTAATAAAAATATACCTCTATTGAACCAGCAGGTAGTGTGTTGGTTAAGGCATTGGATTCCCATATGACTAACTGTGGGTCAAGTCCCAGACCTGGTGACTTGAAAATCATGCTGGGTTCATGTGTGCCCAAAATCCCAGGAGGAGAATGGAGAAGGGACTGCCACATGGTCTTTCCCTGTGGAGGGTGATTTCTCACTTCCCTCTCTCTGACTCTCTCTGTTGAGTACATGTGACTTATGGTGAAAATAAGTAAATAAATAAAATTAATAAAAAAAATACACCTCTATCATTTTTTGTTAGGTGGAATTGATAATGTTAGCATTTATTAGAAAAATTTAAATCAGTTAATTATGGTCAAACTCTTTCTCACAAAGTTCCTCCAAGTTATTGGGATCAGGATTACTGCATGTGTAACTCTAGATCCCCATATTTATGCAAGTATTTTTTTTTCTTATTGCTTTCTCATGAGTATCAATCAGATTCTCTCCACAAGGCTAAACACAACTAGAATTTGTGCAAGCCCTTAAGTAATGCCAAGCACATGCCTGCTTAAGTAATGCTAAGCACATGCCTGTCAACTTCTTACTTTTTCCATCAATATCACAATTTTACTCCACTTAGCTTTCAAGTATTTAGAATATACTGACTATACTATGCAGTATGCTGTTATAATTGCTTGTGTGTGTGTGTGTGTATGTACGTGTGTGTATGTGAGTGTTTCTGTGGGTGAATTTATAGAAAAGGAGGAATCTTAATTTGTAAAAAGGACCAGTCTATATTCACACTTGGTTACTATTACTCTATTTGACTAGGTTTTGGTGTCATGAATTTTAAAAATATTGAACAGCGGGACCAGCAGTTAATGATGGCTATGTCGCTGGACTCCCACATAGTCTACAGCGGTTCGAGTCTTGGACCCGGTGGCATAAACTCACGCTGGGCGCGTGTGCATGCTTGCCCAAGATCCCGAGAGGAGAATGGAGAAGAAGGGATTGTGGTGTGGCCATCCCCCGTAGGGGGTGATTTCTTGCTTTCTGTCTCTCTGGCTCTCTCTCCCTCTCTGGCGAGCGCACGCGCCCTATAGCAAAAACCTCTCCAAAAGAAAAAAAAATTTGAATAACATATTGTGGTATAAACAATAAAGTTGGAAAAGGCAGGAAACAATGGCTCTAGTTTTCCTCTTTCCATTTATATTTCCGATATATTAAGTATTTCATTCGATCTTTATGGAGTTGAATTATCTCATCTTCAAGATGTTGTATTACTTGCCTTAAACTAGAGGAAGAGTGGATGATATTTTCTGTGGTCTCTTAGCTCCAGGATCTAACCTACAAGAGGATTATTGCAGCAGAATAGAGTACACTTGGAAACAGAGAGTACAAACATTACATATACTTAGAATTTATAGAATCAGGATCTCATCAAAGCGACAACACAGATGTAGAACGCTAAATAGTCTGCACGTTTCCTCTCTGTCCTCCCAGCCCTGGCAGTTCAATTCATAGTTCTCTATTTAATAATTCAAAATTCTAACAAAGATATGTATATTAAATTATTTATGTTTCTGAGTCACATTTTTTCCCAAATTACACATTCTCTTGCATAAATAATACTTTGAAAAACAGCTAGTGGATTTTTGACTATTTTACAGTCTACTTCTAACAGAGCCTCAAATGACTGTGAAATACAGATCTCAAAGCTAGAGGGAAGTCTCCAGAGAGGTTTTTTTTTTTTTTTCCTTCTAGGTGGCAGTGTTTGATTTAAGCTTACAGCAGTTCTAAGAGATGTCAATGTTTGATGACTGGTGGCCTCTTGAAATGTTGTCAGTTGAAGTTTTTATTCCATCCTCTGAAAAGTAGCTGATAGATGCAGATTGAACATGTTTATTACTATTTCAGGAAAAAGCCCAAGTAATAAATATATTCACAGGAGAATCATGAGGTCAGACATCTTAACTTTGGGTTTCATGGCCTGGTTTTGGAGAACCTGCAGACCTGGATTTAAGTATAGCCATGTCAATAATTGTCTATGTAATCTTGGACTTTAATATCCACTTCGTATAAAATGAGCTGATGGCAATACATAACATATAAATTCCCTTATTTATTTTTTCAATTCTAAAGTTAAGATATACCATTTGTTAAAAAAAAAAACTTCAAAGTGTAAGTACCAGAAAATCTAAAAGCATTCATAATAACTTTTTTCCCATAAAATATAATTTTATGATTCATTTAAACACATGAAAAGTATAATTTATTTTTTCACAAGTATTTATTATTTTGCTACATTTTTAAATAATTACAAATGATTGTGATGAAAATCTTTTCATATTAATGCTAGTCCACATCATTAATTATTCAATAACAGAGAATTACTAAATCAAAAAAGTCTACCTAATTAGAGTGAACATTTATTAAAACCTTAAATCCTAAGTTAAATTTTTTGGGTTTATTTTTTGTTTGTTTTTTAAAGCTTATTTTTATTCATGACAGAGAACTTGTATGTGTGCGAGAGAGAGAAAGAGATCCACACCAGCAGGGTCTGGTCATGTCATGATTCCCTCCCCACAGCCCTCTAGCTTGTCAGAATGTTGGGTGTATTTCGCCCAGCATGCTTTCAGGCCAACTCAGGATCTAATCCCATAATTGGCCATAGGCTTCAAGCTTCCAGCACTGCAGTTCAGTAAGGTAATGACTGCAACACTAGGCTTGGATAGAGATTATAATTTTTAAGTAAATTCAAAAGATATGGGGAAAATTGGACAAGATCAATTAAAATACAGCCAAGAAAAAACTAGATTTAGCCTTTCTGAGAATAATTAACTAGCGTGCTTTGCAAGACCTTAATTCATTAAAAAAGAAAATAAAATTAAAAGGCGAAAAAATATTAAATGGCTAGTGTATTTAAAAAAAAAATGAGTTTGTATTACATTGGAATCCCAGGGTCATTCCAGCGAGTTGGTTTTAGCTCTTTGGGATACCAACTGGCATTTTCAGGTATTTGTTGTAAACAATTACTGGGGTATCCAATGTTAAGCAAGCATTTACTGAGGTGTGATTTTCTTTTTCTTTTCTTTCTTTCTTTCTTTTTTTTTTTTTTTTTTTTTTTTTTTGGGGTTTTTTTCTTTGGGCACCCAAAAAGACATTCTTAACCCCTATCTTTTTTCTTTTTTCTTTTTTTTTTAAGTTTTTTTTTTTTTCCAACATTTGCCTTAATGTTATAATGGCTTGTTAATCTTAGGCAGAACCTTAGATTTCTGCTCCAACAGGCATGATTTTTTTTTCACATTATTTATTATTTGTTTTTTTTGTATATACTTTCAATCATATTGTTTGGCTTACAATGAGACCATTTTGATATGTGCCCCTTTTTTCTCATACATCAATCACATTCTGTCTGTCCCATTGACAATATGCTATAATTCTGATGTTCTATCTTCAAAATAAATTTCAAATGCAATTACTATTGACCAATTTTATCATTATTAGCCTACCTAAGCAAGCATCATTTCTGACTCCAATAGTGATTCCACCCTTTTCTCTGACAGTTAGTTCCTCTCAGCAACTATGTAATAATCATATCACTCTCCTACTCAAAGTTTTTAGTGATTTTTATCACTTTTACTTCATAAGAACCAAATCCAACTTGTTAATGTGGCCAAAGCACTACACGACAGGGCCCTGGCTACTTCTTTTTTTTTTTTTTTGTGGGGGTTTTTTTTTTTTTTTTTTTTTTTTTTTTTTTTTTTTTTTTTTTTTTTTTTTTTTTTGAGAGGTTTTTGCTTTAGGGCACCAGAAAGATAGAGAGACAGAAAGTGAGAAATCACTCCCAAGGGGGGATGGCCACACCGTAATCCCTTCTCCATTCTCCTCTCTGGATCTTGGGCACTCACGCACATGCACCTGGTGTGAGTTTAAGTCACTGGGTCCGGGAATTGAACCGCAGTCGACTACATAGGCATTCAGTGACATAGCCATTATGCTAACTGCTGGTCCCGAGGAGTCATTTTCTTTATATATTTTAGAGACAAAAATCATTGTAGCATCTCTTACTGCGTCTTTTTGGATTGACCTTTTAAAACCTCAGGTATACAATAGTCTACCAGTCTGTATTTAAGTATTATTTTAGAGAATTTAAGTCTCTGCATTCTCTAAATTATCCACTAGGTGGGAGAAGAGGGCTTTGGTTAGATTCCAGTGAAGGCATTTTATTTGGTAAATAGCCAATATAAGTAGGATGCAATTAGTTAGATTCTATCAGAGGAATTCATCTGGTGAGATTCTAGTAGTTTTATAATGCCACTGGCAAATTTTGCTAATCCTAGAAGTATTTAGAACATCTTTCAATGCATAGAGCTACAGAAATTGGCAAAGCCTTCCTGTGGTTGCTGGATTATGCAGAGGAGTAACCATTGTTGTTGAGACTAGCTTGAAGGTTTGAAGACCCACCTGGCCTGGAGGCCAGCACAAATCAGTTTATCTGTTTTTGACTCTAGAGTCTTTGAAGAGAGCTCTCTGGTAGTCTCTGAAAATGTTGGTGCTTCCGGAAGATCATAGCCAAACTGATTATGGCACTTCCTTCTCCCAAAGACTAATATCTGCAGTTCTGTTTACTCACCCTTTTAAGGTTGTAAATTTTAATTTTTATAACCCTTAGACATTGGGCCTTTTAATGTAATGTTAAAAGCTATCACCTGCCCAGATCTTGATACTATGACCATTTTTGCCTTGATATTCCCTAAAAACTTCAATCATATTTTTAAAATCTTGTCTACTGAATTTGTTGCAGTAAAAATGTATCCATTTAATCTAGTTTTTCTCAGTTAAAGGGTTTATTGCAATCACCCAAGTTGCCATGACCAGATGACTCTGTTTTGCAAATCTGTCTTCCATATGCACACATGCACTTGTTTTATGTTTGGTCAATTTTAGCAAATTGTATTGGGTAGCCTATCTTTTAACAAATGTATTATGTAATCTATCCTATTAATTTCTTCACTTTTTCTTATTCCACACAGTATTTTCAATCTCTATGTTTTTTTCTTTATGTTATTTTATAATGGTCAAAGTATTAAGCATGAGATCTACCCTCTTGGCAATTTTGTTTTGTTTTGTTTTGTTATTGTCAGAGGCATGCATAGCTCACCAGAGCTAGAGAGAGAACGCACCCCCAGTAGAGCATGGGCGTGCCATAATCCTTTCTTCATTTTTCCTTCCCATCAGGATTTTGGGCATGCATGCATACACAACCAGTGTGTTTTTCAAGCCACTTGAGCCAGGATTTGAACCGTTATAGGCCATGTGGGATTTAGGTCCCTTAACTGCTGTGCTTTGAACCAGCCCTTGACAAAATTTTAAGGGTACAATATATTATTGTTGACTGTAAGTCCTATGTTGTGTTGTGGAGGTCTAGAGCTTCTTCATATTGTTTGACTGAAACTTCATATACTTTGCTTAGTAACTCTCCATTTATCCATCCCCACAGTCCCTGGCAACCATGATTCTATTATTTGATTCCATTACTTTGACGATTTTAGATATCCCTATAAAGTTATATAGTATTTGTAGTTCTGTAAATGGTTTATTTTATTTAGCATAGTGTCCTCCAGGTTCATCTAAAAGTCATTCCAGATTGCAGAATTTCCTTCTTTTAAAATACATGTATGTACATGCTTGCCACATTTTGTTTATCCATTAAGATATTATAGACATTTAGATTGTTTCCACATCTTGGCTATTGTGAATAGTGCTGCAGTGAACCCTAGACTGATAATACCTTTTTGAGATTCTGACTTCCTTTTTTTTGGAAAAACACCCAGAAGTGGGATTACTGGATCATTGTGTATTCCTATTATTAATTTTTCGAGGACCTTCCATATCACATATCGTTTGCCATAACAACTACACAATGTTACACTAGTAATACTAATAGTCCAAAAGGGCTTCAGTTTCTCTACAGCTTTGGCAAGTATTTTTGTTTACATATTTATTTAAAAATAATAGGTATCCTAAAACGTGTGAGGAGATATACCATTGTAGTTTCAATTTTCATTTCCCTAGTGATTAGCGATGTTGAGCACTTTTACACATACCTATTGGCCAGTCATATGTCTTCTTTTGAGAAATATATATTAAAGTAATTGGCTCATTTTTAATGAGTTAATTAGGTTTTTTGTTTTATTTTTGGAAATTGAGTTATAGGAATTTCTCATAGATTTTAGAAAATAATCTTATCTCTAAAATATGATAAGTATTTTCTCCTATTCTGTACATTATCATTTCTTTTCTTTTATTACTTTCTTTGCCATGCAGAAGCTTTTCAGTTTGTTGTAGGGCAACTAGTCCCTTTTTAACTCTAGTTACTTGTGCCTGTGGTTTCATATTCATTAAATAATTGCCAAGACCAATGTTGTGAAGCATTTCCCCTATGTTTTCTTCAAAAAGTTCTATCATTTCATGTCTTTTGATTAAGGCTTTGATCCACTTTGAATTGAAATTTTTTATGTGCTGTTTATATCCTTGTCTGCTCTCTTTTTTTAAGTATATTAATATATTAAATTTACAATTAAAATACATATGTAGCTGAATGAACAAATAATAAACAAGACCCAACTATATGCTGTTTGTAAGAAAGTTCTTTTAGATTCAAGACTACACTCTGGCTGAAAGTCAAGGAATGAGAAGTAGTAAGCAAATGAATATGCTTTATAGTTATTTTTTAAACTTTTAGCTTTTAACTTCTATAATAGAATGAAAAATAACTTACTCATCTTTATGGTAATGCAGTATTCTATATTCATCTGTATAGTTACTAATGAGTTTTATATTTTCTTACGTTATTGTAGTGCTGATTAAAGTTCTTTCCTTTCACCCTAAAGAATTCTCCTTAGCACGTTTTTTGTAAGGAGGTCTAGCTGTGATGAATTCCCTTAGCTTTTATTTGTTTAAGGTCTTATCCGTCCATTATTATTGAAGGAGAAGGAGAAGCAAGTAGCTGTGGTTTTATCTGCCCATTCCATACTGAAATGGAGAGGAGTAATGGTGTCTGTCAACCCATGTTGCTATCTCCATTCAGCTCTGGGTGGCCACACTATGTTTTGTCAAGTATAGTATTCTTAGAAGGCATTTTTTTTTCTTTTAGCAATTTAAATATTTTGTCATTCCCCTCTGGCCAGCAAGGTTTCTGCAGAAAACCCCACTAATAATTTTATGTAAATGTATGTGACAAATCATTTTTGTTGCTTTCAAGTTCTCTTTGCTTTTGACTTTGGCCAAGTTGATAATAAGGCCTTTGTGTGGATTCCTTTTCATTTATGTGCTCTAAATATCTTGAATCTAATGTCCATTTCCTGTCCAGATTTGAGAAATAGTCAGCCATTATTACCTTGAAAAAGTTTTCTTATCTTTTTTACTCCTCTCATAACACATATATTGTTCTTTGTTGTGTTGGATAATTCTCTTAAACTTTATTTAGTCTTTAACTCCTTTTTCTTTCTTTTTTCTATTCCTAATAGATGATTTTCAATAATCTATCTTCTTGTTTTCTCTAGTGAATTTTTCAGTTTAGGTAGTTGCATTCTTTGGCCCTGTGGTTGGTTTGGTACTTGTTAAAATGTTTCTATGTCTTCCTTGCAATTCTCATGGTGTTCATACATTGTTCCCTTGATCTCAGTGAGCATTTTTTTGAGAGACAATTTTAATGATCTATCAGCTAAGTCATGTAACTCTTCCATTCAGTTGGTTTCTGAAGATTTTTCTTATTCCTTTGTTTGAAACTTCTTTGACTGATTATTTACTTCCCTTGACTCTGTGTTGATGCCTTGTGCGTTAGACCAAGAAGGTTTTGTCTCCCAGTCTTCAGAGACTGGCCATACATATACAGAAGTAAATACCATCTGTCAGCATGGCCAGACATTCTAGGAACTACTACCAATACTTGCCCTTCTTAAGGAGAAGGAAGCAGCTGTGGTTTTTTTCTGCCGATTCTGTTCTGAGATGGAGGGGAGTAATGGTGTCTGTCAACCCATGTTGCCATCTCCATTCTGTTCTGGGTGGCCACACTATGTCAGGCCAGTCAAAACTTCAGGCCAGTGGGACAAATGCTAATTCCTTGGACAGCTCTGGATATTTTGGGTTCTGAATGTACAAATCAACTCTTCCCCTCCCCAGAGGGCAGCTGAGAGCTGTGATTTTTCATTTGCTCATTCTGTGCTGAGCATGAGAGGGAATCATTGGCATCAACCAAGATAAGCCTTTACCTCCAAACTCTCCCAGTAAGTTAGACTATGCCAGACCCATCAAAGATCCCACTGGCAAGAAAGCCAGGACTCTGGGGAGCCCCATCAGTTGGAACATTGGATATGTAAATCAGTCTCTTTCTTCCCCTTAGTGAAGCTGGGAGCTGGATGGTCTCTTTCTGATTATAGGCCACTGCACTGGGCACAGAGTCCCCATCATGAGGATGTCCAGAATCTCTCGTCCAGCTTTGGATGAGTCTGATTGTTCTCATTCGCTTGATCCAGTTCAAGGGTCTTTCAATTAGTTTCTAATTATTCACAGAGGGAATGTGTCTATAGATTGCTACTGAATTAGTGTGTTTGTGTGGAGAAAGACGGTCCACGTTTTCCTATTCTTCCGCCTTGCTGACATAACTCTTCATTGAATTTACTGCTACAGTTTGCAGAGCCATTTCATGCTATGTGTCTACCACATTTATTATTTATTCATTTCATAGTTATGGAAAACTGGGTTACATCAAATTCTTTGCTATCACAAACAATACCTTGATGATTTTTCTTTTTAAATCTGTGCCTATCTTTATGTATACTTTTTTCTAGGATTTATTGCCAGCACAAAATTCACTGAGTCATTGTGTATATGAATCTTGATATCAATAAATATTTTTCAAAAAGGCTTTATGAATACATTTACACTCTTACCAGCAAAACTTTCTGGTTAAGTCTGCTCATTTTAACCAATATTTTGTGTTGCTGCTCTCTGATTTTTGCCATTCATGTGAATGTTGAGTGGCATTGAAATGATGTTTTGATATAGTTCAATTTAATAGATGTAAATCCTTTAATAGATGCAATTTAAACCAGCAGGTTTATATTAGTCTATTGTCTTTGTCTGTTGTGCCTTTAGGATGAACTGGAATACTTACTATTGATATAGTATATGTCAACATGTTATTAGTTAGGCCCAAGTTGGTTATGAATTAGGACTAGTAAATAGCCTGGTTACTAGTTAGGACCAACTTTGTTATTAGTCAGAATTAGTAACTAGACTGGTTATTAGTGATAAACAACTTGATTTCTATTTGGGACTGGCAGTCAAGTTGGTCACTAGATAGGACCACCTTGATTACTAGCAATGAGGTTGGTTACTAGTCAGGACTAGTAACCAGGTCACTTACTATTTAGTACCACTGTAGTTACTAATGAATTTACTAACCAAGCTGACTACTAGTTAGGACCTACTTGGTTACTAGTTGAAGCCAACTCAGTTATTAGTTGGGACTAGTAACCAGGTCAGTTACTATTTAGGGTCACTTTATTACTAGTTAATTCTACTATTTAGTTACTATTTAGGGCCACTTTATTACTAGTTAATTCTACTAACCATGCAGATTACTAGTTAGGACTTACTTGCTTACTAGTTTGTACCCATAATCAGGTTGGTTACTAGTTAGGACCAAGTTGATAACTAGTTATCCAGGTAAGTTACTAGTTAAGACAAATATTACTAATTAGTATTAATAACCAGGTCAGTTATTAGTTAGGACCAACATCATTACTACTTTATTGTAGTAACAAGTCAGTAACTAGTTAAGACCTATTTGATTACTAATTAGTGCTTGTAACCAGGTCAGTTACTAGTTAGGACCAACATTGTTATTTATTTCTAGTAACCAGGTCAGTTACTAGCTACTTACTAATTAGGATAGAGTTGATTACTAGATAGGACCAAGTTGTTTGCTCATTATAGTTTGTTTTCTCATAAGGAAAGTTAAATTCATTTCAACATTACCATGATTGAAGCTTTCTTAGATGAAAGGACATAGAATTATTGCCATAAAGTATCAGTGTCCATTATCCTACATTACATAAATTATATACTTAATGTGTGCCATTTACTCGATCTGTGTTATACTTTAGTTTAATTTTTCAAGTAAGAGCAAGTGGATTACTAATCTCATTTTAGTCTGGCAGGTAAGGGAAGATTTGCTCTTGCAGGTAAAATAGCAAGCACAGAAATATAATTCTACTGTAGGAAAAGTTCTTCCTCTCTTTAATGCCACATTTCTCTTTCATTTTTTTATAGGTGTTTTCTTGTTGCAAGTGGGTTCCATGTCTAGAGGTAGCCATTTATGTAGAAATTTAATGATTTGCTAACATTTTACTGTAGATTCATAATAGAGACCCCCAAGTGTGTGTCCCTTTATTGTTTGCCTCTTTCAAAAAAGTCACACCAAGGTAAAGCAGGTAAACTCATTGGCTTATTTTATTTATGGGAGACCTATTTACAGAAAATTGGTGGTGGCTAGCCTTAGTAACCAAGTCCATTACTTGTTAGGACCAAGTTAGTTACTAGTTAGGGCTAGTAATGAGGTTGATTAATAGGACCAATTTGATTACTAGTTGGTGACATGTTTTAACAAGTTAGTATGAATTTATTTTGGTGAAAAGAAAATTCTAACATCTATGTATGCATATATTTTTCATAGTATACATTTTCTACAAACTCTTTGAGATATAGATATCAAAAATCATTTTTAAAAGTACAAGTTCTAAAGTTTAACATGGAACTTATATTTCTTTTCAGAGACATGTGCTTACCCAAATCTGTTTCAGTTAACTGTTCCTCAACACACAGAAATATATTTCTCAGCTTCTCTTGCAGTCATATTGATGAACTAAGTAACTGGTCTCTGGCCAGCAGGTTTTGGGCAAGAGTAATGCCTAAATCTGTCTCTTAAAAATATCCTGTAGAATTTCTCACTTTTTCTTCTCTTCTCCTCAGGAGTCTTGAGTATGTACCCATGATGATGTAGCTACAAAAAGGTAACTACGTCAGCTACATCCTTGCTTACTAAGTGGCTGTGTAAAGAATAGGCATACTCCCTCTCCTGCTGTAATAGATCTATGACATAGGCATTAGGTACATTTTTGTCAACTAAGGCACTGAGATTGGAGTTCAATATGTTCCTACAGCATAGGATAGTCTTTTCTGACTGATATAAAAATGGCAGATATATTGGGAACCAGCAGTTAGCGTAATGGCTATGTCGCTGGACTCCCACGTAGTCGACCGCGGTTCGTGTCCTGGACCCGGTGGCTTAAAACTCATGCCGGGTGCGTGTGCGTGCGTGCCCAAGATCCCGAGAGGAGAATGGAGGAGAAGGGATTGCGGCGTGACCATCCCCCCTGGGGGGTGATTTCTCGCTTTCTGTCTCTATGTCTCTCTCTGTCTGGCGAGCGCACGTGCCCTACAGTGAAAATCTCTCCAAAAAAAAAAAAAAAAAGGCAGATATAGCCAATATGTCAAACCCAGGATTGAAATGCAATGTGCATTAACATAACAGAAATGCTATGGGGAATACCATTTTGACTGGGATGAATGCTGAGTGAAGAGCACAGAGTTGAGGAAGGTCATCCACAGATATCTCCTTTTGAGACTATGTTGACTGGATATGGTTATTACCTTTAGTTACAATGACTTCATTATCTGAAATTCTCTCTTATGGAGTACTAGAAGAAGGCTGATATCTCACACTAGTTACCTTATTTGTCTGAGTTTTCTGTTTTGAGACCATCTTTCTGTGTCTTTAATCACTAATAAGACAAAAGTTCTTTTTTCAGTACATCACATAGTTGGTTGAATTTAGCCAAATCCAGCATATCTGTCTCTATTCTCCATAGGCAAAAGGCTTTAGTTTTTTTACTTTGCTTCAGAATGACTTGAAAAAGTCATGGTTTTGGGACCAGCAGTTAGCGTAATGGCTATGTCGCTGGACTCCCACGTAGTCGACCGCGGTTCGAGTCCCGAACCCAGTGGCTTAAACTCACGCCGGGCGCATGTGCATGCGTGCCCAAGATCCCTAGAGGAGAATGGAGGAGAAGGGATTGCGGCGTGGCCATTCCCCCTGGGGGGTGATTTCCTGCTTTCTATCTCTCTGTCTCTCTCTGTCTGTCTGGCGAGCGCACACACCCTATAGCAAAAACCTCTCCAAAAAACAAAAACAAACAAACAAACAAACAAAAAGTCATGGTTTTCATGGGACAAGTGAATCAGGAGAAATTCTATAATATTTTGATTTATACATACATTTTTAGATTGAGCGGTTCTAGATCTTTCACCATAGGCACTAACATCTGAATAACCAAATTAGGTAAATGACTTCTTTTGCTTCATGGCATAGTGATCTCAGTTAGTCAGGAAAACTAACTTAACAGCAATTTGCTGACACATCTAAAAGAGTTCTGTAAAACAACATCTGTGGATTTATGGAAATGCAAAAGTAACCAAACATTCTTAGTGCAACAAAAACGGCTGTGATGGATACGTTAAGAGAGTAGATTCTTGAGAAACTTAGTCAAAATTTGAAATTGGACGTAAGATATATCTATGAATAGAATGCTTGAGTTACCTTTTTTTCCTACTTTATGTCTAAGTATTATAAAGTGATACTAACATAACCCAGAGGAAAAAAATGCATGTTGAATCATAAGCTTATCTTAAACAAATAATTTTCTACAATACTGATGTAATGATGGCTGTCATATTTCAATAGCAATTTATGTCATTTTAGGAGACTCAGGGGCTACAGATGTGATTTTTTTTTATTATTACTAATGACAGCACCTTATTTATTTTTAAAGAGTGATGACTTTTGCTTCATTTGTGTCCTTTCATACTGAAACAAAAAGCATTCGGAGAAACCGAAGGGGGTTATTATGGACTACATTTTTTTTTTCTCTCCAAAATTCACATCTTGAAGTGCTAAGCCCAAACATGATGGTATTAGGAGATGGGGCCTCTGATAGGTTATTAGGTTTGAGTAATGGTAATGAGAATGGAGCCCCATGATTGGATTAGTGTATTATATAAAGAGGAAGAGATAGTAGAACTTCCTCTCTCTCCTTCATGTGAGGACAGAGTCAGAACACAGCTGTCTGCAAGCTAGGAGGAGGATTATTACTAAAAATCAAATCAGCAAGCATGACAATCTTGTTCTTTTAGGCTTCTAGAATTGTAAATAATAAATGTCTGTCTGTTTTTATAATCACCCAGTCTGTGGAGTTTTATTATAGTAATCCAAGCTGACTAAGAAAGGACCCATGCAGCTACCAGAGTTATACTGGTATTTCTTCTATAATCTGGTCCTGTGTTCCTACTCAACCAAGTGGAGTCTAATTGTTCTGAAAGGGCAAACATTGAGATTGAGTTTAGTGACAATTCTCTCCTATTTGACATCTCCCACCTATCGCAATAAGCTCCTCTTCTTCAGGTACCAATCCTATGCTATTATTAACATGCAATGAGGTAACACATTTAGTTATGAAAATCAAAATTAGAAAAATAGTTTTATAATAAAGTGAGACTAGAAAAATTATTGCAAGTCCATTAAATGCTTATAACTTTAGTTTACTCTTTCATAGCCTGGTTTGCTTAACTCAACAGTAAATCTTCCATATTTGTCACTTTCTATCAAATGCCTGGATCTTGTTTTTATTGACTGAGTAGTATTTCACAGAGTATATGTGCCACACTTTTTCAATCCATTCATATGTTTGTTTATGGACATTTGGGTTGGTTCAAGACTATGAAAGAGAAATATTGTATGTCTCCACTTAACATACACAGACTGTCTGCACTCTGTGGTGGAAACTGAAAGACTAGAGGATATAGAAGCATGGAAAATGGTTAGGGATACTGAAGACAGTGTGGGAAGAAGGGGGAGAATATGAGAAGGAAAATAAAGGAGACAAATGGAGAGGCGAGACATTTGTGGGATGCAGAGATGGATTATTATTTGTTGATTGTAATATGTATGGTATCATGGACTGGACTAGCATGGAGTGTGTGTGTTCATGTTGGGTAAATTCATTTTACAAGCTAAGTAATATATACTGAATGAAGGTATAAAATAAAATAAAAACAAATAAATAAATTTAGTTTAATATTATATCTTTATCATGTGTAGATATTGCTCACTACAGGAAAAGAAGGGGAAAAAATAAGAGACATTGACAAACCCTCATAAAGCTCAATAAATAAGAGTTGGAGGAGACCAGTCACTGGCGTAATGGCTATGTCGCTGGACTCCCATGTAGTCAACCACGATCTGAGTCTCGGACCTGGTGGTGGCTTAACCTCACACCAGGTGCGTGTGCATGTGTGCCCAAGATTTCAAGAGAAGAATGGAGAAGGAATTGCAGCATGGTCATCCCCTGGGTGGCGGGAGTGATTTCTCGCTTTCTGTCTCTCCGGGTGGCGGGAATGATTTCTTGCTTTCTGTCTCTCTGTCTCTCTCTGTCTTTCTGGTGAGCACACGCGCCCTATAGTGAAAACCTCTAAAAAGTAATAAATAAGAGTTGGACAACATAATTATATAAGAAACTTTAATAACTGATGGTGAAATAAGTATACCTAAGAAAATAGAGTTCTTTTAGTTTTGGATGGGTACTGCTATAGACTGAATGTGTGTAACCCCAAAATTCTTATGTTGAAACTTAATCCCTTGTGGTGATATTTGAAGGAGTGGCCTTTGAAATATGATTAGGTCATGAGCATTGAGTGTGGAGCCCTAAGGAATAGGATTAATGTCCTTATAAAAGGACTCAAGAAGTTCCCTCCCTCCCCTTCCCTCATGTAGGACAGTGAGAAGACAGCACTCTATGAATAAAATATCAGATACCAAATCTGTTGATACCTTGATTTTGAACTTCCCAGCCTCAAGGTCATGTGAGAAATACATTTCTGTTATATTTAAGTCACCTAGTTTATGGAAGTTTATTATTGCAGCCCAATCAGACTAAGACTAGTACTAAAATATGTCTAGTAATAAAGCTTAGGAAAATCTTGTTTGAGAATGGTGTTAGAGTTCAGTAGGCATTACTAAAAGAATTGATCTCCAAGAACTTTAGAAAATGATAAATGAATCTGAGTTCTTACTGAACTTGTGTGTCCATACTGTCAGGACACTTCTTCCTGCCTAATGAGGAATCCTGATGAACTGTATGTCTTATGTGCAAATTAAACAGAAAGAGAAAAGTGACGATTAACTAGCCAGACATCTATAGTCATAGAAATGGTTACTGTGAGAAGCACTATTTTGTTAAGTATCATTTCTATAGGAAAGGGTAAACTTGATTTGGGATTAAACATTGAAACAGAAATCAAGGCCTGTACAGTTAGGTTTCTCAAAAGAAGTTGGAGAATGTGGGCGCCTGTATTTGATAATGAAATTGTTGACCTAGAAATTTTCAATAAATATTGGGCCGGCAAGTGGCATGGTGGTTAAAGGCACTGGACTCCCACATGGCTGACCACGATTCAAGTCTCAGACCTGGTGGCTTGCTTTCTCACTTCCTCTATCTCTCTTTGTCTCTCTCTGATAAAACTGGAGAATAATATTGATAATAATAGTAATATAAGAAAAATAAAATAATTCTTGTAAAAAAAGGAAATGTTCAATAAATATTGATAACAACAACAACAAGAAGTGTTCAATAAATATTGATAACAACAACAACAATAATAATGGCAGTTACATTTCATTGATTTATTATTGTGTGCAGAGAGAGGAAGAAACACATTAACCTAACTCATTTAATCTTCAGCGATCCTTTAATATGGATATTAATGTAATCCCTCCTTTAAAAAAGTCAAAATTGAGACACCAAATGCTTACAAAAGTCTTAAAGCCAGTAAGTGTCAAAGTTAGTATTGGCGGCATGGTAGTTAAGGTGCTGGATTCCCACATGACTGACTACAGTTCAAGTTCCAGAACTGGTGGCTTGCTTTCTCACTTTCCCTTTCTTTCTCTCTTCAAATTAAAAAAGAAAAAAAAGATGAATGAAATACAATAAATTAAAAAAAAATAGGATTGGAACCCAAACACTCTCTTAGCTACATCAGTATAATTTATTAAATATTCATATTTTCTAATAATGGACTCTAATTTGCTTATAACAAGACTGTGTTACTATGCAGAATGAATCCTCAGTAATCCAACAACACCAATATGTGCAAGAATGAATAAAAAAGGAGAGATGACAGTTACATAAATGAGAACTGACACCGATGAGCTAACTTCTTATTCACTTATAAATGGAAAGAAATCAGAGAGCATATTTGAATGATGAACAAAGAAACAATGTGTTTGGATCATATTCCTGTCTTAATAGGGGCCGAATTATCTTGAGGAGTGAACAAATCATTCCATGCACTAAAAGCACAAAGAAAACAGTGAGACCAAATGTGCCCTAAGAGGGCTGGGTGGTTCGTGATGGAATACAGCTCCACTTTCCAATTCAATACTTAAAATTTGGGACATTAAAACAAAACAAAGTGAAACTCTTTATAAACTTAAAAGCTGAACAGACAGGAGCACAGACTATTGAAATAAGGAAAAAATAAATCACTGTGAAAATGATTCTTAGGGTCTAAACTTAGAAAGTGACTTTCTCCTAGTAAAAGGTAGCAAGGTAGCCTTAGAGCCGACAACATATCGACCTGAATTTTTAAAAATGTTACTTTCGAAACTTTATCTGAAGAAGAAAAGGAGACAAAAGGAATAAACAGATCTAAAATTAAAATTATTTTGTTTCCAAAGCAACCTCTCTTACAACTTAATAGTGTAATTAGTTTCTCTACCCTGAAGGGTAAAAAGGGTTGTTGGAGATCCAGAGAAAGAAATCAATTGATTCTAATCAAAATAATGCTAATGAAAGTGGTAAAATAGTGTTTCACTGGGATTTTGACTGTTCAAGGAAAACCGAAGTTTTCACATTTGCTCTCCAACTTAAAGGGCTAGCTGGAGGCAATGATGTGCACTCTGAGCCTTTGCTGCTTCATTCTTTCCTCATCTTACCTCCCTACTGTATTCGGACTCTGATACCCAAACTCCATGGCTCTAATCTATTCTCAATACATATGCAAATTTCAATAACAAGTAATAGTTTAAAACTTTCCAGTCATTACTCGTGTCAGTATGTTAGCTAGAGTTTTGCCTTTTTAATCACACATGAGGCAGGTGTCCTCCACCTCGAAACTGAAGTAATGTCAGTATTGAGAAGACTATTCTTATCCACCGAATGTTTCCTTCAAGTTGGCCTCAGTGCTGAGAATTTGCATCTCATCATCCGACCACCATTCTCAGACCTAAAATCATTGTATAAAGGTTCAGTGAGATCAAGCTGTTTACTCAACATCACAGAACTGGCTGAAAACAGAATCTAGTTTAGCCCAAAATAAAGCATATCTTTTCTTGAGAAAATCTTCTTGATGACTCCTCTTGAAATTAATCTCCTAAAAACATCCAGAAAACCTATGGATTTTGGAATATTCAGGAGACATATAGGCTGAGGAATTTGACATTTTTATATCACAGGAAAGTGTGATTAAAAGAGACATGAACAGTTACTTTGGTAAATAACTTGTCAGTTTCTCTAATCATTAAACATAGAGTTACTGTGTGGCCCAAAAATTAGAGTCCTGGGTATGTATCCAAGAGCTATGAAAACATAAAACTAAACAGAGTCTTCGAAATGAATAACAACATTATTCATAATATCCAAATGGTGGAAACAACTCAGATGCTCAGTCACTTGAATGTGTGTGTGTGTGTGTGTGTGTGTGTGTGTGTGTTTATTTATTTATATATATCTCGAGGAACAGATGCTGGCACAGTGGTAAAACATGACGCTCAGCCAGGATGACCCCCATGGAAGGTTGTATCAGGAAACTTCCCTGAGTGTGCCAGGTACATGTGTACCTGACCTGGACTGGCTGAAGCTGGAGATTATGATATCCAGACCCTGTTGGGGGTGCTGTCTCACTCATGGAATGAATGAATGAATGAATAAACAAACAAACAAATAACAGTCTAAAAAGCACATTCATATAATGCAATATTATTTGCCCATGAAAATAAACAAAATAGTAATATTTACCATAAAATGAACTTTGACAACATAAGCTAAGTAAAAGAAGCCAATTACAAAAGACTGCCTCTTATAGATTAGATAATTCATTTGATATGATTGATGAATGTATTTATTATTTAAAGTTTATTTATTTATATCTTCAGAGAGAGCGAAGACAAGGATCCCCAATAGGATCTCTGTCCCATGATCCTCCCCCAGACTCTGCCAGCCTGAATTATGAGCACATGTGTACATGCTCCAGCATGCTTAGGGAGGCCTCAGGACATGAACAAGGGGCCTTTCCTATGTTGGTCCATCTAGACCACTGTTGTGTCACCTCCTGACCCAGAAAGGAGGATTATAGCTTAAAAAATGTTTTTTCCCAGCAGTTAAATAGTTATAAAAATAGAAATAAATATATTTTTGCCAGAGGGTATATATACTCACCAGAGAGACTGAGACAGACAGAGAGAGAGAGAAAGTGAGAAAGCACGCCCTATGGGGGACAGTCACACAATCCCCTACGCTCATTTTTCCCACCTCTTGGGATTTGGAGAATGCACACACACATACCCAAATGTTTCTCAGGCTACTGGGTCTGGGACTAGAACCATGCAGTTATCCATGTGAGATCCAGTCACCTTAACCTATGCCACTGGCTGCCCCAGATGATTAAATGTTTTAAAATAAACTGTAGAGATTGTTGGATATATCTGTGAATATACTAAAAAATATTGAATTGTGCATTTATCTGGGTGTATTTTATTATGTGTAAATTATATCCCAACAAAAGTTGTACAGAAGTGCCATGAAGGAATTTTTTTAAAATTATTCAATCACATAATACTTTGCCCAATCATCATGGAGAATGAGAATTTATTGATGTTTAACCAGCACTGACCAATGAAGAAGGCATTGCTATGACCTCACATTATCTACTTTTAGTCCTGAGTTACCAAAAGCTTAGCAAAAGCCCATGTAAAAGAATTATAATTTATTTAGGACTTTCTCAAAGTGGGCGTTGTTTTGGAAATAAGTCATGCGCTGTTGATCAGTGGTAAAATTTTTGCCTGTAAGCTTCGTTGTGTGGTAGTTAAGGTGGCCAGATCCCATATGGCCAACCTCACAGGTCTGTCCTGGACCCAGTGGCTTAAAAAACATGCTAGGTACATATATATTTGCCCAAAATCCTGAAAGAAAAGAAAGGTGAGAGAGAGAGGATTGAAGCATGACCGTTTCCCATGAAGGGTGCTTTTCTTTCCCTCTCTCTCTCTCTCTCTCTCGCTCTCTCAGAAAGAAGTACTATTCTAGGTAATTTTGTGTATTATCTTTCAGATAGACTAACACGTATCTCCTCACAAGTACCTTACTAAAGTGTAAATTTATGAAATTTTTTTATTCTAGATAGCTCTCTAAACTTTTTCCCTGAATATTAATAGCATATACTGAAACAAAAATTCATTTCTCATGAATAGACTGCATTTATGGACATTTGGAAAAAGACTGCAGGGGTAGAATTCTATTCCTATCATATTATATCAAAGATTTCTAAGAGCAACATGATGTATCACTGATGTGTTGACTTTGATCACCTTGCTGAGGCAGTTGTCAGATTTTATGCTGTAAGTCTACTGTTTTTCTATCCTTCTGTATGTATACTTTGTAAGGAAGTCACTATGCTCAGGTAACACTTAAGGGGTGGGAAGTTATGTTTTGTCTCCTTGAGTGCATCTACATGAATTATCTGGAACCCTGCATGAGAGATTTGTCTCTTCCCTTTTACTCAACCATTTATCCAGTCATTTATTTATATCAGCATAGACCCATGGATATCTATTTTATTCCCTGGCTTATAATTTAATATCACTTTTTTTATTTTGTTGCCTAAATTACTTCAGTTTTGGTCAGGGGATCTTATTAGCTCCACATCCCTTTGAAATACTCTCCCCAGTATAGGTTTTTTGCTTTATTTTCATAAATTCCTTACTTTTTGGTTCTACATGGTTCTCCAGGCTCATCTTATATATAGTCACACGCCACATAATGACATATTGGTCAGCAAGACTTCGTATATGCTGGTGGTCCCATGACATTGCAATAGGCTATCCCATACAGCCAAGGTACATGATGGGCTGTACCATCTAGGTTTGTGGTAGTGTACCCTGTGATGTTCAAACGACACTGCCTAACAATACATTTCTCAGAGCACATTCCTGTCATTAAGCAATGCATGACTCTTGCATTGCCCCAGTCCTAAAATTAGTAAGATAGATAGAAAGATAGATTTTTTTAGAGAGAGAGATTTTTTGCTATGGGCCATGTGTGCTCGCCAGAGAGACAGAGAGGGACAGAGACAGAAAGTGAAGAATCATCCCCCAGGAAGGATGACCACACTGTAGTCCCCTCTCTTCCACTCTCCTCTTGGGATTCTGGGCACTCACACAAACGTGCCTGGCATGCATTTTAAGCTGCTAGGTCCAGTATTCGAACCATGGTCTATTATGTGGCAGTTCAGTAGTACAACCATTATGCTCTCTGCTGGTCCCAAATTAGTCATATTTTTAAAAGCCCTAATTTCTTTTAGTAAAGATGTGTTAGAAATCATGATCTTAGCATTAGGTATGCTGGTTGCTATTGGGATGTCTTGGCTTCCAGACCTTCCCAGTTGATAAAACAAGAAAATATATATGCATAATAAGCCCATGTTTTATACTTTTCCACATACAAATTCTGAATTTTTAAATTTCAAAATTCAATTGTTTATTGTGTGTTTATAAGAAAAAAAATGACAGTTTTATATCATACTTATATCTTATGAAATTTCTATCATTGTTTCGTTTATTGTGTGTTTATAAGAAAAAAATGAGTTTTATATCAAACTTATATCTTATGAAATTTCTATCATTGTTTGTTAGTTCAGAAAATTTTTCTTCTGTGTATTTCAAATTCCTTGAGATTTTCCATAATAGACAAGGTTATCTGTAAATCTAGACATTTTGTGTCTTCATTTCCAAATTTTCTTTATACCTTTTATCTCTTTATTTCTTTTCTTTTTCTTTTTGTAAAAATGTATCTAATATATTAGTTAGAAATTAGGATTTCAATAAAATGTTAATTAGAAATAATAAAGATGGAGCCAGCAGATGGAATAGTGATTACGTCACTGGACTTCCATATGGCCGACTGCGGTTTGAGTCCTGTACCCAGTGGCTTGAAACTCAGGCATGGTTTGTGTGCATATGTGCCCAAGATCCCAGGAGGAGAATGGAGGACAAGGGATTGTGGTATGCCCATCTCTTCTGGGGGGTGATTTGTCACTTAACAATTTCTCCAAAAAAAGGCATAATGAGAAAGGACAAAATTGCCTTTGTTCCCAATGAAAGCATTCAATTTTACTATTAGGTATGATGTAGGTCTAAATTTTGTTTGTCTCTCTCTCTCTTTTTTTTTTTCTGTAGAGTAACATGTGCTCACCAAAGAGAGACAGACAGAGTATGAAAGTGAGAAATTGTCCCTAGAGAGGATGACCATGCCACAATTCCTTCTTTTAAATTCTTTTCTCAGCATTTTGGGCTTCTCTCACAAACACACACCTGCCATATACTTCAAGCTGCCGGGTCTGGGATTTGAACTGTGAATTCAACCATGCAGGATCCAGCCACCTTAACCACTTTACCACTGGCTGGCCCTATAGATCTAGGTTTTTATGGATGTTATTTATCAAGTTTAGGAGTTCCCCTTATTCCTAGGTTACTTAGCTTTTGTTATGAATGATGTTTAATTTTGTCAAATGCTTCCCTGCAACTATTAATATGACTATATGATTTTTCTTCTTAAGCCTATTAATACGGTAGATTATATCCACTTGTTTTTGAATGTTGAGCCAGATTGTAAACATGAAATAATTTCCACTTGATTGTCAGTTGTATAAAATTTTAAACATTGTTGAGTTCTATTTATTTATTTATATGTTTTGAAAAGTTATTGTTTCTTTTCCCCAAAATTGTAGACAATATAGAGTGCAGACAATCAGTATATATTGAGTGGGGACATACAAAGTCTGTTTGTCATAGTCTGGCTTGCTTCGCTTAGCATTGTCTCCATATTCATCCATTTTGTATCAAATGTCAAGGTCTAATTTTTTTATGTTTGAGTAGTATTTCATAGACTACATATGCCACATTTTTCCAATCCAACATCTATTTCTGGATATTTGGGTTGATTCCATGTCCTAGCAATTGTAAACAGTGCTGCAATAAATTCGGATGTACAAATGTTTTTCTGACTGAGTATTTGTCTATTTTTTGGGTGAATAACTAAGAGTGGAATTACTGGGTCGTATGGTAGTTCTATTTATAGGTTTCTGAGGAATCTCCATATAGTTTTCCAAAGTGTTGACTAATATGTATTTCCACCACAAATGTAGGAGAGTTCCCTTTTCACCACAGCCTCGCCAGCACTTATCATTATTAATTTTTAAATTTTTGCCATTTTGACTGTGGTTTAGTGGTATCTCATTGTAGTTTTGATTTGCATTTCCCTTATGATAAGAGATGTGGAGCATGTTTTCATATGCTTTTGGGCCATTTATATGTCATCTTTGGAGAATTGAACATTCAGTGCATTTCCCCAGCATTTAACTGGGTTGATTATTTTTTTTTTCTGCATAAGCTGCTTGAGTTCCCTGTATATTCTGCTTATTGGTCCTGTATCTGAGGTTTAGATTGCAAACCTATTCTCCCACTCTGAGGGTGTTTTCTCACCCTATTTAGTGTTTCTTTGGCTGTGCAGAAGCTTCTCTGCCTAATATACTCCCTTTTGTCTAATTTTGGGACTATTGCCTGTGCTTTGGAGGTCTTCTTTGAGAAGTCTTTGCCTACTCCATGGTTTCCCAAAGTTTTTCCTGTGTTTTCTACCAGTATTTTTTTTTTTTTTTGAGAGGTTTTTGCTATAGGGCGCGTGCGCTCGCCAGACAGACAGAGAGAGAGATATAGAGATAGAAAGCGAGAAATCACCCCCCAGGGGGGATGGTCACACCGCAATCCCTTCTCCTCATTCTCCTCTCGGGATCTTGGGCACGCACGCACATGCGCCCGGCGCGAGTTTTAAGTCACCGGGTCCGGGACGCGAACCGCGGTCGACTACATGGGAGTCCAGCGACATAGCCATTAGGCTAACTGCTGGTTCCCTTCTACAAGTATTTTTATAGTTTGGGATTTTATGTTTAGATCCTCAATCCATTTTGAGTTGATTTTTGTTAGTGGTGAGAGATAAGAATCCAGTTGCATTCTTCTGCAGTGGATATTCAGTTTTCTCAGCAACATTTTCTGAAGAGATTTTCTTTTTCCCACTGGATTATCTTGTACCCTTTGTCGAGGATCAGTTGGTTGTATGTTTTGGGGTTCATTTGGGTTTCTTAGTTCTGTTACATTGGTATACCTGTCTGTTTTTGTGCCAATACCATGTTGTTTTAGTTATCACAGCTCTGTAACATGTTTTGAGGTTGGGAAGTGAGATGCCTCCTACTTTATTCTCCTTGCACTGCATTGCTTTGACAATATGGGTCCTTTTATGCTTCCAGATCAATTTTGTGATTGTTTGTTTCTATTTCTGTGAGGAATATCTCTGGTAGTTTGATTGGGATTGCATTAGATTTGTATGTTAATTTGGGTAGAATTGACATCTTGATTACATTAATTTTTCCCAATACAGAAGCATGGATGTTTTTCCACTTTTTTTGTATCATTTTAAATTTCTTTTTCTATGCTTCATAATTTTTCTTGTAGATTATCTTTGATATATTTGGTAAGGTTTATTCCTAGATTTTTTTTTGGTTTTGTGGTTATTATTGTAAATGAGATTTCTCTCTTTAATTCTATACCTGCTTGCCCACTGTTGGTGTCTAAAAATGTGATAGATATTTGCATGTTGATTTTGTATCCTGCCTCTTTATTATACTCATTTATCACTTCCAGGAGTTGTTTTCTTGTGTGTCTGTGGATTCTTTTGGATTTTCTATGTATATAATCATGTCATCTACAAATAGAGATAATTTCACTTATTATTTTCCTGTTCAGATGCCTTTTATTTGACTCTCTTGTCTAATTCCATTGGCTAAAATTTGTAGTGCTATGTTAAAAAAAGAGTAGATAAAGTGGGCAACCTTATCTTGTTTCAGTTTTTTTTTTTTTTGGAGAGATTTTCACTGTAGGGCGCGTGCGCTCGCCAGACAGACAGAGAGAGACATAGAGACAGAAAGCGAGAAATCACCCCCCAGGGGGGATGGTCACGCCACAATCCCTTCCCCTCCATTCTCCTCTCGGGATCTTGGGCACGCACGCACACGCGCCCGGCGTGAGTTTTAAGCCACCGGGTCCGGGACACGAACCGCGGTCGACTACGTGGGAGTCCAGCGACATAGCCATTACGCTAACTGCTGGTTCCCTCTTGTTTCAGTTTTGAGTGGAAAAGCTTTCATCTTTTTCCCATTCAGCATGGTGTCAAGCTATGGGTTTTTTCATAGATGGCTTTTATTGTGTTGAGAATGTCCCTTCTATGCAAATTTTGCTGAAAGTCTTAATCATGAAGGAATGTTGTATTCTATATAATGCTTTTTCTGCATCAATTTATATGATTATGTTTTTCGATCTTTCCTTTTGTTAATGTGATATGTTACATTTATTGTTTTGTGTATGTTGAACCATCCTTGTATCCCTGGAATAAAGCATACTTGGTCATAATGTATAATCTTTTTAATATATTGTTGAATATGATTTGTTAGTATCTTGAGAATTTCTTCATTCATCAGGGATATGGGACCAATTTTCTTTTTTTGTCATGTCCTTGTCTGGTTTTGGAATTAAGATGATGGAGGCTTCATAGAATGAATTCAGGAGGGTTCCTTTCTTTTTAATATTTAAAAATAGTTTAAGAATAATTGGAATTAGTTAATCTTTAAAGATTTTGTAGAATTCAGAATTAAAACCATTGGGACCTAAGCTCTTCCTTGTTGAGAGATGATTTATTATTGATTCAGTCTCATTGCCTGTTATGGGTTCATTCAGACTTTTTATTTCTTCTTGGTTCAATCTTGGTGGAAATTTGTCCATCTTATCTAGGATATTTTTTATTTGTAGGCATATAATTGCCCATAGTATTCTTATGATGATATTTTATATTTCTGTTATATCCATTGTAATAACTCCTGTTTCCTCTCTGAATTGATTTATCTGATTCCTTTCTCTGTTCTTCTTGATTATTCTAGCTAATAGTGTGTCAATTTAGTTTATTTTCCTTAAGAACCAGCTTTTGGGTTTATTTTCTGTATAGTTCTTTTATTCTCTATTTCATTTCTTTCTGCTTGAATCTTTATTATTTCCTTTCTCCTGGAATTTTTTTGTTGTTGTTGTTATTGCCTTTCCAGTTCCCTGACTTTTGCTGTTAGGTTATTTATTTGCCACCTTTCTGCTTTTTTGTTGAGAGCACTAATTGTTATGAACTTCCCTCTTGTAATCACTTTTGCTTTGTCCCATAGGTTATTAACATTTGTTTGTTCATTATCATTGGTTTTTATGAGCCTTTGTATTTCACTCTTAGTTTTTTATATAGTTGTACCGTCATTCAAGAGTAGGTTGTTTAATTTTCATGTGTTTGTGAATTTTCAAGATCCTTTCTGTAGTTGGTTTCTAGTTTGATTCTATTGTGATTGAAAAAGAAGCTCAATATAGTTTCTATACCTTTGAATTTGTAAAGGCTTGTTTTGTGTCCTATCATGTTGTCAGTCTTCAAAAATGTTCCATGTGAGCATGAGGAAAATGTATGTTTTGTGGTAGTTGAGTGAAACACTCTGTAGATGTCTGGCAAATCCATTTCATGAATGGTATCATTTAGATCTTATATCTCTTTGTTTATTTTTTGTCTAGATAAACTAGAGTCAATGAGGTGTTGAGATCTTCTACAATTATTGTGTTGCAGTCTATCTCTCCCTTAAGATCTAACAATCTCTCTTTGATGTGTTTAGGTGCTCCAGTATTGGGTGCATAGATATTTACAAATGTTATATCTTCTTGATGAACAAGTCCTGTTAATACTATATGTCTTTCTTTGTCTCTTATACCGTTCGTCTTAAAGTCTATTTTGTCTGATATCAGTATTGCTACTTAAGCCTTTTTTTGGTTTTGATTTACATGGAAAATCTTTTTCTAAGCCATTCACTTTCATTATATGTATGTGCATGTCATCGAGGTGTGTTTCTTGTGAGCAGCATATAGATAGCTTCTGTTTCTGTATCCATTCAGCCAGTCTGTGTCTTTTAATGGGCAAAATTAATCCAATAACATTAAATGTTATTATTGATATTTGTTGATTTATCCCTGTCATTTTGTTAGCCATTTTCTGAGTTGTTTTTTGTTCTCCTGTTTCTATTTATCTCTCTTTAGTTATCCTGATACAACACTCCCCTCAGTACTCCCTGTAGAGCTGTTCTATTATTAATGAATTTCTGTTTATCTCTCTTTAGTTATCCTGATACAACACTCCCCTCAGTATTTTCTGTAGAGTTGGTCTATTAGTGAATTCATCCGGTTTTTGTTTATCTAGAACACCTTTATTTGTTTTTCCCATTTGAAGGATAATATTACTGGATATAGTATTCTTGGTTGAAATTATTTTTCTTTTAATGTTTTGAATACATCTTTCCATGTTTCCTTGCCTGCATTTTTCCAATTAAGAGGACTGATGATAGCCTAATGAGATAACCTTCGTAAGTAACTTTACATTTCTCCTTTGCCAGTTTTTAAATATCGTCTTTGTCTTTAATTTTTACCAATCTGGCTATGATGTGCCAGGCGGAGGATCTTTTCATGTTAACTCTATTTGAATTCTTTTTTATTTCTTGGGTCTGAATTTCTCCATGTTTCTCTGTATTTAGAAAATTTTCAGATAGTATTTCATGAAAGAAGTTTTCCATACGTTTTGCAGATTCTTCACCTTCTGGAATACACATTATATGGATTATTGGACATTTCCTGGTGTCTAGAACTTTCTTTATGATGTACTCATTATTTTTGGTTGTTTTTTCTTTCTCTTTGGTGATTTGGTCTATATTGGAGACTTTGTCTTTGAGGTCAGAAATTCTTTCTTCTGTGTGGTCTAGTCTGCTGTTAATACTTGCTATGGAGACATTAATTTCTTGTTTTGTACTCTTCCATTTCCAGAAGTTCTATTTCTTTTTTTTTTTTTTAGATGATCTATTTCTTTACGGAATTCCTCTTTCATGTCCTGAGATGATTTTCTCATTTCCTGGTACTGATTGTTTCCTCTTGCATCTCATTGAGTTTTGTCACTATGAATATTCAGAATTATTTTTATGACATGTCTGCGTCTTTCTATGTTCTCTTTACTGTTGGTGAGGAGCTACTACAATCACTGGGGGTGGTTTCTCATGCTTCCTCAGGATCCGTGCTGATATGTAGTTATCTGATGCAGTACTCATTTTTTCCCTTCTTTCCCAGGTATGTTTGTACTGGAGTGCTCTGTCTCCCAAGTTAGGGCAATTAGGGGTAACTTCAGGTGTTTGACTCCTCTGCCAAATGTTCAGCTCTTGATGTGGTGGTAGAAAGCTAAGGAGATATAACTTAGAGAAAAGGGTCCAGTCACATGCTGTGCTTTGTGCAGCACATGGACTGGTGTACCAAAAGTCCTAATGGAGCTCCCAAGCCCTTAGTGCAGACTCACCCAAGGAGGCCCTCCTAGACCAGGCTTTAGTATCCTGGTGAGCAGTGGGCAGGGCAAGCCCAGGCTGCTGGAGTAGCGGGCAACAGTGTGTGACAGTGCCAATATAACTCCAAAGCCCCAAGTGCGAGCTCACCCCAGGATTCTATTTGTTAGTATTTTGTTGAGAATTTTTTTCATAGTTTATTTGCTTTTTACACATTCAATCACTGTATATTATTATAGCTTGTAAAATAAGTTGTCCCAGCATGGATACACTGTATATTAGTTCAGTTAAAGATATTTTCATACATGTTTTCTTCAACAGATAATTTTCTATTTTTGTGTCCATTAAATGTTTTGCTTCTTTCTCTTTCCCCTTTGATATCTATGATTGTAAGAGATATTGGCCAGTAGTTTCCCTTTCTGAAAGGTCTTTACCTGGTTTTGGGTGTTAGGGTATTACGGGCTTCATAGAATGAGTTCATAAAGTACCCACAGCTTGTATTTTCTGGAAAGGATTGTATACAGTCTATATCATTTTTCTTAAGTATTTGGTAGAATTTGCACTTAATTGTCTGAATCTAGTACTATTTTTCTGTAAGATATAATTATTGATTAAATGTCTTTAATTGGTTAAGACCTATTTAATGTATCTACTTCTAGAAAATTTCAAGCATAACCTAATAGAAATTTTAAAAATATTTATAAAAAATAATGAAATTATTTATAAAATTCTTTATAAAAATAATGAAGAATTCACAAAGCCATAGGGACCTGCATGTTAAACAGTTTAACCTAACTGTATTTTTATAATATTTTTATAAATATTTGAAATATTTTATAGATACTTTTAAAAATATTTCCAAAGTAAAATTTACTACAGTGTTTTCTTTTTTGTTTGTTTGTTTTTAATCATTGCTCCTGAGCATATTGGTGATGAAGATTAGTGAGGGCAGAATAAAGAATTAATAAACATGAAGACAGGCTAAAATAAGTCAGTCTATCTGTAAAATGAGGAAATAATGAAGAATTCACAAAGCCATAGGGACCTGTATGACATTATTAAACAGTTTAACCTAACTGTATTTGGTTTGGTAGAACAAAATGACTGTGATAATGGGACAGAAAAATGATAAAATAGTGACCAAGTTTCTTCCAAACTGATGAAAATATTTGACTTACAGTTCCAGAATGCCCAGCTAAGCACAACCTGCATAAATTAACATACACATGAATCAAAATATGTTACATTATAGAAAATGCTAAAGCCTAGACTTAGTGAAGGTTCAAGTGAAGCCCCTGATGATAATGAAGTGACCATAGTCACTTCAGGATATTAGTGCTGAATTTCATGTGACAGAGAAATGAAAATTAATTTTAGTTAACTATTTGAGTAAAATCTCTTGAGTAGAGCACCTGAAAAATTACCTAACAAATATGGATAATGGTAGATACTTAGGAAATAAATACCAGTGTTTTGCAACAATCTGACTGTAAAGGGGAAAGAACAGTTAAGTAAAATATTTTGTCTTGCAGAACTAGAACTAGATTAATGATGTTATTAATAAGAATTTTACAGATGATGAAAAAGAGTTTGAGGGAAAATAATGAAATCTTACTCTGAAATTGAGTTCAAGTTTCCAAAAATATTTAGATGCTGAGTTACAGTCAATGTGGACATGAGCTTAACGAAATAAAATGAATGGCAAAGGTAAACCTAGATTGGCTAGCCTTTACAAAACTTTAATATTCTTTTTTTTTTTTTTTTTTTGTGGAGAGGTTTTTGCCATAGGGCGCGTATGCTTGCCAGATAGACAGAGAGAGACAGAGAGACAGAAAGAGAGAAATCACACCCCAGAGGGGATGGCCATGCACAATCCCTTCTCCTCCATTCTCCTCTAGGGATCTAGGAGATGCATGCATGCATGCCCGGTGTGAGTTTTAAGCCACTGGGTCCGAGATGCGAACCATGGTCGACTATGTGGGAGTCCAGCGACATAGCCATTAGGCTAATTGCTGGTCCCAAAACTTCAATATTCTTCATGTAAGAATTTAACCTAATATACTTTCCAGTACTCATTTATCAGAGTTGAGTTTTCAGTCAATTCAACATACTTGTGTGAGTGTATCAGTGTGGCCAGGGCCCAAGTGTAGTCCCGCAGACATAGTGGGCAAATAGAGAATGGCAAGTCTGGACTCACCAGGTAGAAAGCTCTTCTGAACTTTGGGCATCCCAGCTAGAGGTTTAACTACATCCACTGGTTCTAGGCCAGTAAGAATAAATATCTACACTATTTGGATCCAAGTTGCGAGGTTTTTCACCTTCAGTGAAGAGCCTTGTAAATGTAGAAAATGTCACCCACCACAGAGCCTGTGCGTATACTATCTCCCAGCCTCTCCCATTCTTAGACCCAGGATGTATGTATGCCAATAGTTAAAACAAGGCCACTACTAAAATGCCCAGCGTGAACCAATCACAACCAAGATGATGCCTGAACCAACCACTGCCTAACCTTCAAACTCATTACACCTTCATTCTACTGCATTATAATACAAAACGACACACCTACCAGTGTCATGATAGTTGACAATCACCTAGGTTACCACCAGAAATGACCTTACAAGAGAAAAAGGAGGAAGGTTTGCCAATTCAGGGAAATCCCTGATGTTTCCAAGAAAAGCTCTGAATATTCTTCCTTCTGTTATCTATCCCATTCTCTCATTACCCCATTTGCTATATCTTAAACCTCTCAGCTCAAAAGAAGTAAGAAGATGTTTTGTGAGCTAGGTTCTCACTTCTCCATTCCTTGGCTATGAATAAAGCTTGTGCCATGACAATCGGTTTTGGTTTCATAAGTTGACCCTACGGCATCAAATGGTAAAACATCCCATCTTTGAGAATAAAATAAAAGGAACAAAGCTATAATAAATGCTACAATGTAGGATAATATTTAGAGGCAAAAGAATGACCTCTCATTTGTCCAATTGAGATAGATGGATAGATAAACAGAAATGTTAGTGTGTTCACATATAAATATGTGTATTCTAAATCTGTCCTTGAAAAGATGTATATGCTATGATACTCTAATAAGAAACAGCATGAACACCTCGACCTTGATTTCTGTTAGTAAATGTAATTCAACACTAAAAGAAAACAAGGGTTTCTTCACACAATGGCTAATTCTAGGACAAGAAGAAAGAACACAGGTTAAGTATGGCAAGTTTTATTGTACTGAAATACCTAAACGAATAAAGAAATAGCAAGATGAAATATACCAATTTCATCATAGTTTACTAGTTTACTACCACATACTCTTTAAAAAACTAGAGGACTCATGTTGATAAATTTAGAGTGGATAACTAGTAATTATAACTGTAGTCTCTTTAATTATAAAATAATCACTAGTACATGAATTCAATTTATACTCACTATTAGAGGAAACACACACATATGCAAACCATAGAAAGTAGATCATACAGTGGAAAACTTTTTTTTTTTTGGAGTTTTTTGCTATAGGGCATGCATGCTCGCCAGAAAGACTAAGAGAGACAGAAAGAGAGAAATCACCCCCCCAGGGGAGATGGTCACCCTTCTCCTCTATTCTCCTCTCGGGACTTTGGACATGCATGCACATGTACCCAGTATGAGTTTAAACCACCAGGTCCAGGACTCGAACCATGGTCAACTACATGGGAGTCGTGTCATAGCCATTACACCATCTGCTGGCCCCCACGTAGGCTTATTTTATTTTTTAATAAAAATTAACACTAGGGGCCATCAGGTGGAATTGTGGTTAAGCTACTGAACTCCCACCTGGTCAACTGCAGTTCAAGTGCTGGATCTGGCTGTTGAAACTCATGCTGGGCATGTGTGCTGTGATGTGCCCATCCCTGCCTGCAGGGTGATTTCTCACTTTCTTTCTCTTTTTCTCTCTTTCTCTCTCTTTTTCTGGTGAGTACACGTGCCCTATAGCAAAATCTCTCAAAAAATTAATAAAAAATAGGCCTATGCGGTGGTCTGTGCTATCAAAATGGTCTGTTATACAGACTAGGACCATATGGAAGCCTGTGCTCCATACCTAGTTCTACCCAAACGCTTGCAAGGTGGTGTGTGTTTTTAACTCCAGTGATGGGGGAAACTGAGGTAGATGGATTTTGAGCTTGAGGCTGGCCTGAGTAACAGCAAGATCCTGTCTGAGAAAGGAGCTGAGCATGGTGGTGCACACCTATGATGTCAGCTGGGAAGTTGAGGCAGGAGGATTATGACAGGGAAAGCTTGCCTTTGGAAAAAAAAAAAGAAAAACTGAAATAAAGACTAGCTTAAATAAATTTTTTATTAACTGGAAATTAAAATGACTGACTTGAATGGTCGTTTTTATAGTAGATCATTTGTAGCCTATAATTGTAATGTAAATAAAATTTACAATTTACAGTTGTATAGTGTATGTTTTAAATCATTGTTAATCTAAAAAAAAAAAAGAGGGGGGGAGGGCCTCAAATGAATTCTGCACTTTCATCCCCCTTTACCTTCCTCTCGAATTCAAAACTTTGTAATTGAATAATTTTCACCAGTAGACAGCTTTGGTAAAAATTGAAGAGAGTGCTAAAGTCTTTCCAGAAGATGTAAGAAATTGTTTTTCTTCACTTAATTGGAAAGACCCTTTCTAAAAATGAGGTAAATTCAGTTATTACTATAAATAAACACCCTTTTTGTTGTCTATGCTCAATTCTTGAGATAATTGCTTCAGTAACTTGAGTAATTTAGTGCATCTGCCATTTGTTTTCCTAGTTACTCCTGTGCTACCATGCTATTATATACTTTTTCATTTCTCTGCCTAATAATTCTCTAATAGGAAATATTTAAATCAAGGTAAGAGTTTATTTATTTATTTATTTATATTCCAAATAATTAATTCAGGCCCCTTGGCAGTATAGTCACATAAAGCAAGTAGATTTTATTATAGGCTTTATTTACTCAACTGCTAATTTTCTTTTCCACCCACATTCGCCCACATTGTTCTATATCCAATTATGTATTCATTAACTTGTGTAATTTTTTTTGGTTGTTGTTGTCTTGAGAAAAATACAATTAGAATAACATTATTTGGAGTGGGAAGGAACCTTAACATCACTTGATACAACTGTCTATCCAAAGGAGAAATTCCCTGTATAGTACCCTGGCAAAGCACCGTTCTATTTCTGATTAATTGCTTCAGTGATGGATAGAACAGAAAAGGCCAAAGCAGTCCTCATGAAAAACTAAAGAATTTTAAATCAATATTTATCTGAAATATTTTTCTCTTTGTAACTTTCACCCATTGATTTTGTTCAGAACACATGATTGTGCTTTTCAAGATGGCAATTATACCTACAAAGAGGCCCATCATATACCTCCTAAGGCTCCTTTCTCTACTTTCCTGGGTTCCTCCAAATACTCTCTTCACTACTATTGTATTCCCTCTCAGTGGACTCCATCTTTTTTCTCAGCAAAGACCAGGGAATAGGGATAGTAAGCTGCCATATTAATAGCAACGCAAGTCATTTTACAAAAGGCATCTTGAAAATGAACTTCACCATTTCCTGAGGCAGGGATTCTCCACGTACCAATTCCATTTAGTGGAATATGTATCATGAAGCTTGTTTTATTGACACTGACCTTGGAAACTTACTCAAGAAAATTTCAGTATTACAGGTTCTGTTGTGTAATGATAGACAAATTATTCTTACTTTACTGATTTATTTCTGGTACTACACAAACAACTCTTAAGCTCCTCCCAGGCTTTTCCCTGACAATGAGCTTGAGGCTTTTCCCTGACAAAAACTTTGTAAGAAATACTTCTTGTTTAATTGTTTTTTTTTTTTCAGTTGTTTTTCTTAGTATATCATTAACCTGAAGAAAGATTCTCACATTTGGATCATCTTTCAGTACATTAATTTTACTTTTTCCTTTTAGGATTTTTGCCATGTGTACTCACTGGAGAAAAACAGAGATAGTTGGAGGAAATGAGAAATCACCCCCTAGGAAGGATGATCACAATTCCACAATCCATGTTCCTCCATCCTCCTCCTGGCATCTTGGCACATACTCATACATGGCTGGCATGATTTTCAAGCCACCAGGTCTGAGACTTGAACCAGAGTCAGCCATATGGGAACCCAGTGCCTTAACTACCATGCCAACTGCTGACCCCCACCTGTCCCCCCACATTAAGTTTTACCTGAGGGGCCAGCAGATGTCATAATGTTTACATGACTAGACTCCATGTAGTCAACTGCAGATCAAGTCCCCGGCCTGGTGACTTGAAACTCACACCAGATGTGTGTGGGTGTGTGCTCAAGATCCCAAGAGGACAATGGAAGAGAAGGGATTGTGGCATGGCCATTGGCTCCTGCGGGATGATTTCTCACTTTCTGTCTCTCTGTCTCTGTCTCTCTGGTGAGTGCACACATCCTATAGGAAAAAATAAAAAACCTTAACAACAACAACAAATAGTTTTAGATGGATTGGCCTATTAGGAAGCAGGTGGTACCATGCTATTATATGTTTTTTCATTTCTCTGCCTAATAATTCTCTAATGGGAAATATTTAAATCAAGGGATTTAACCCCAGTTAAATCCTCACCTCATTCTTCAGGTTGCAGTTCACTGCTTTGTCCTTCAAAATCGGTCTGTTTTTCCCAATTCCTCCTGTACTGAAACATACTCCCCAGTACATGCCCTAATATATTTCACATTATTGAACTATATATACCACATAATATATCCCAAATACCCAGGCTTTTTTCTCTAAAAAATATATTTTATCAGACATCTTATAATTTAAACCAGTTTCTTCTATTTTATCGTAAATTACTGCCTAACCTATATTGCAATCAATTTAGTCTTCTCTTTTGTCTTATTCATTGAACTTACAATTCACTATTAAGTTTTTACTTTTCTTAAATATAAATATAATTCTTTAATTTTTTTCCTATCATGCCTTACCCTTTTGGGAATTTGACATTTATTTTAGCCAAGAGAATACTTTGAATTATAATATTTTCAACAAAAATAATTATTTTCAGCTTTCAATTATATAAAAGTTTGATACACATTACTTTCCTGTATTTATCCAAGTCAACTAAATAAGTATTGAAACCCCAGGGCTCTTAGAGAATAATATACCTGTTTATACTCTTAGCTTGAGACTCCCAGTGCCCCTAAGATGGCATTAGGTACCCATCATGTATGTTCACAGAGAAGCCTTTAATTACACACTGTAATAGTTTTTTCACTGTTTTCATAGTTTGCTTGTTCATTTCTTTACAAAGATTAAAAAAAGACTTGGAATCAGGGCTTTATCTTGTTCCCCATCATACCCCTGAGTCTAGCAGGCACACAGAAGGTACTAAATATTTAGTTGCTGAATACATGCATTAATCAATTAATTAAAAATTTCCACTGCTATTTCTTTATATTAGGTTAATACTGATCTACTGGTAAACACTCTTTTTTTAACAAGAGTTATGCACCATTGAGTCGTGATAGACTAGCAAGACTTATGTTCTTCTCTGGTAGTATACCAGAAAGGATGATTGAATGAACAGTGTTTGAAGATTTAGCTAATAAACAAATTTTCTGGACTGCTAGTTTGAGTCACATTAATGCTATTGTTGCGTAGAAAATGCAACTCAGTGTAATTAAGTACATATTTAATTCTTATACCTTTGGGTATAGTTCATAAAAAGAGGACGATGTCATCATATGTATATGTAAAATAAAATATAGACTTGATATCAACTATGGATAAATAACTTCACTGTAATAAAAGATAATATGTGAATTTATGCTAAAACAAACTGAGGAAGCCCTCCTAGGGATTTTGGGAAATGATCAATTTGTTTTCCTCTCATCAGTACAGCACTGGGAATATTTGTTTTTGCCTATATTTCCAAGGATGACAAATCTCACAAAAATAAAAGAGCTTCAGGTATGCTATATACATTGACTGTTATAAAGCAAATATATTCTGCTTTTCAAAATCTAAAAATCAATGAGTGAGACATGTCCCGACAAGTATGCATTCAATTTAGGTATTTATAAAGAACCCACAAGTACCCTCACTGCATTTTTGAGGTCATTGTGATATCTACTTAGCAATGACCAGTTTCCCCAGTAATGACATGAACATAAAGACTTTGTCATTTTTGTAGCATATAGAAGTATAAGATGACCTATAAGATTTCCGGACCCTCTATCCTAGTCCATATACCCTGCATAATCTCCAACACTGTGGGTTTTTTGGATTTCGCTCCCATGTTAAATGCTACATAGCATACTCAACTTTAAGAAAGGGAGGAGGGATTAGCAGATGGAGGAGGGATTAGCAGATGGAGTAATGATTACATCACTGGACTCTCATGTAGCTCACCACAGTTTAAGTCCTAGACCCAGTGGCTTAAAACACACACTAGGTGTATGTGTATACATGCCCAAAATTCTAAAAGGAGACTGAAAGAGACTGGAAAAGAAGGGATTGTGATGTGGCTATCCGTCTATCCCCCCAGAGAGGGGAGGTGATTTCTTGTTTTCTGGCTCTGTCTTTCTCTGTCTCTCTAGCAAGCACACATGCCCTATAGCAGAAACCTCTCTAAAAAAAAGAAAGAAAGAAAAGTAAAGAAAGAAAAGATATGGAACCAGCTAAAATCTCTCTTAAAAAAAAAAAAAAGAAAAAAAGAAAAAGGAAAGGGAGGATACGAAACCAGCAGAAGGCATAATGGTTATATTGCTGGACTCTCATGTAATTAATTGACTACAGTCCAAGTCCTGGACCCAGTGGCTTAAAACTCATGTCAGTTGCACGTGTGTGTGTGTGCCCAATATCCTAGGAGATCCTAGGAGAACGGAGGAAAAGGGATTGTAGCATGGCCATCCTCCCTGGGGTGATGATTTCTTGCTTTCTGTCTCTCTCACTCTGTCTCCTGATGAGTGCACATGCTCTATAGCAAAAATCTCTCTCTCTGAAAAAGAAAATAAATAAATAAAAGGGAGGCTACGAGTGCACATGCTCTATAGCAAAAATCTCTCTCTCTGAAAAAGAAAATAAATAAATAAAAGGGAGGCTACATGGGTATGCCTATCACATAAGCCCTTTAAAGAATAATTGTTTCTCGCTGGTAGCAGAAGTCAGAGCCATTTGAAATTCAGAGTGAGAAGGAGAGAGCACGCTTTTTCAACTGACTTGAAAATGGAAGACTCTATGTGGGAAGGTCTTGGGAATGAACTAGTAAGGACTGAGAGAGTCAGCAGGACAATAGGACCGGACCATCAGCCTTGGTCCTTTTCGGTTGTCAGAAAAGTCAAGTTGCATTTTGCATAGAAAACAGAAAAAAAATATGTTATGACTTTTTTGACAATCCAGTAGATTCCGCTAAAGTCTAAATGAGATTGGAAGTAGAGATTTTTCCATAGACTCCAGGAAAGAGAATCCCGACTTTAGCTTTGAGAGATCCTGCGCAAGGAACCTAGTCCTGCCATGTCAGTCTAATGAAACTGGGACATAATACACTTGTGTTGCTTTTAAGTCGCTGCATTTGTGTTTACTTGTCATGCAACAACAAAAAGCTAATCCATGTTGTGCCAGGAAATATTTTGTGCTTTAAGAATAAAAGAATTGGGGGACCAGCAGTTGATGTAATGCTATGTCGCTGGATTCTTATGTAATGGACAGCAGTTTGAGTCCTGGACCCGGTGGCTTAAACTCACCCTGGGCACATGTGCATGCATGCCCAAGATCCTGAGAAGAGAATTGAGGAGAAGGGATTGCAGTGTGGCCATCCCTCCTAGGGGAGTGATTTCTCGCTTTCTGTCTCTCTCTTTCTGGTGAGCACAAGCACCCTATAGCAAAAACCTCTCTCAGAAAAAAAAGAAAGAAAGAAAGAATAAAGGAATTGGGCAGACCTTATTGCCTAGTGGTTAAGGGAGTTAGATATTAGATCCCACATGGCCAACCACAATTTAAATCCCGACTCAGTGGCTTACAAACCACCAAGTATGTGTGCATGAATGCCCAAACTTCTGACAGGATGGAGAAATGGAGTAGAAGGGATTGTGGCATGGCCACACCTATTGAGGAGTGCTTTCTCTTTCTCTCCCCACTCCCCATCTGTTGGACTCTCTCTGGTGAGTGCACACATCCTCTGTCAATGAAAAGAATAAAGATATTTAAAAGTTTGTAAAATGCTTCATGGACATCATCTTCTCTGACAAGAAAATAGAAGCACAGACATTGTTAGGCTATGTTTTTCATTGAATAAAGCTTTTAAATATTCATCATTGCCATGGTGGAGGTTGTTTTAAAGTCATTTTTACAAACTGTTTTAATGGATTCTAAGAAACTGTGTTCCATTTTTTTTTTTATGTATTACTGTTAAAATCCCTCTAAACATCTAGGAGATGAACAAATCATAAATGCAAACATCGCCTAAGTATTCTTGGTGTTTTTCTGAGGCAAGGAGAAACTATAGCACTTTCAGACATCCTCAGTGAATGGTAAAAGATGTTACGCTATGTTTTGAAGCATAAAGGGAAATTTAACTTGTATTTATTTAGTGCTGAAGGTCTTCTGTTCTCAATTGTGTTTCATACAAACAAGGCACCAGACACTACAATGCTAGCAAGCCTCTACATATGCCTTTCATTTGTGTGTGTGTGTGTGTATGTTTCCAAAGACATTACTGTTATTTACTGTTTCCTCCCTCTGTCTGAACATGATTCCCTTGTCAATTCTATATTTGAGCTTCTAGGCCACTTTTACCTTCTGTCTCTCTTGTTTTATAATTGCCAGAGGGCACAGGTGCTCACCAGAGAGAGAGAGAGAACCCCCCAAAAAAGTGTGGCATCACTGCCATCCCTTTTCTGAATTTCTACTTCACATTGGCATTTGGGGCCCCCCCCAAAAAGTGTGGCCACACTGCCATCCCTTTTCCTGAATTTCTACTTCACATTGGCATTTGGGGCATGCAAGCCCGTGTGTCCAGATGTTTTTCAAGCCATCAGACAGGACTGGAACTGTTGTTGGCCATGTAGAACTCAGTCACTTACCAGCAGGCTATGCTGGGACTTGCCTCTCTGTCTGTCTGTCTGTCTTTAATAGTATTTAAATTCAGCATCAATGAGCAGAATGATGTACATTCCTTTCTCTCATGTCAGTCAGAATTCTACTTGAATTCATCTAACATCTACTAGAAAAAAGATTAAATTCATGGGTAGTTTTCAACATCTATTCTTTAGCTGAATGAAAAGAGATTGGGATTTGGGGCCTGCAAGTGGCATGGTGTTTAAAGGTGCTGGACTCCCACATGGCTGACCACGTGGTGTTCATGGAGGCTTGCTTTCTCACTTCCTCTCTCTCTCTCTCTCTCTCTGTATCTCTGATCAAACTGGAAAATAATAATGATATAATAAATAAAGTTAAATGTTTTTAAAAAATAAGAAAAAAAAGATATTTGGGATTTTAGCACTCCTTAGGCAGGACTGCTTCCAAGAAAGCAAGTTTTGTAAACTCTAGTCCTAAATAAAGCAACTTAGTTTATAGCATTGGCTTTACCATTAGCCAGATGGTTTTGGTAAGTCATTACAATCTCTGGGCCTTAAAATTCTGTATTTTATTACTTTCTGAGACTCTTCTGATCTTTTGGTAAATGTCAGAATGGTTACTTATTAGCTATAATAACTGTAGATTTTTCATAATTTGGGATTCCTGTAGAGCAATCTGAGATAGAGATTAGCATACTCTGACAGGGTAATTTAGGAACAAAGGTAAATATGTAAAAAATCAGACCTCTATTTGATGTGAATCTTGATTGAGCAGGAGAGGTTATAACTAAACTAAATGTTCTACTTTAATTGGAAAGCAGGAAGGGCTCATTATTATTTTATTTTTATTCACTCTAGTGTATTTAAATGGATTTTCTTATTCTTTAAACCCAGTGGCTCTATAAAAAAGGAGTACACTAAATAAAATGATTAAACCAAATGTTCAAAGAGACAAAACCAGGAAGACATTATAATAGATCTATACAAAGGATTCTTAAGACTTTTATGAAAATGTTGTAAGTATGCCTAATCTTATAGCTGTATATTAAAGAATACATGAGACACCATAAAGTAAATTCTTTCACAGTTAACAAGCTATCTTAACTATTAAAAAGTGTGAATATTTAACGTAAATGAAGGTGCTTACATAAACATGAACACTTTTGTTAATTTTGAATTAACCAAAAGCCATTTCTAATGAAATAGAATATTAAACATTGCTTAATGAGAGGTAGAATAATATGGAAGATCTTTGAAGATATTACATGAGAAAAAAAACATAATTAAAAAAAGTGGAAATGAAAATATGCAACTAATAATAGAGTATCCTCAGTCTCTATACTTTCAGTTTCTAGTACTTCTGTTTATTAAAAAGTCCTGGTTTTGTTAGTCTTTTCATTGAGATTTCACTATCACTTCAATTACTTCTCTCCCTGAATTGAGCATGCATCCTTGCATTGCAAGAAGGAACAAGAGAACAGTTGTATCCACTTTATAACGCTGTTTAGGGACCAGCCCTATAAGCAGTGGGTAAGTGCTATGTGGAGAGACCCAAATCCCATGTGGTTGCCCATAGTTTAAATCCCATCTCAATGGCTTGAAAAACACATGGAGCGCATGTTTGCACATGCCCAAAAGTCCTCAGGGGATGAAGGAATGAAGTAAAAAGAATTGTCATGTGACCAGGCCATTGGGGAATACACATGCTCACTCTCTTTCTCTCTCTCTCTCATGACTCCTCAGGTATATTAACAAAACAAAAATAAAAACAAAAACAAAAACAAAAAAACCTTTTTATAATTATTGTTTAAGGATCAGCTAAAAAATTGTACAGAATAAAAAACATAAAAGGTTTACCTGGGGCATATCCATGTTTATTGCAGCAGCATTCACAATTGCTAAGACATGGAACCAACCCAAATATCCACGAACAGATGAATGGAATGAAAAAGTGTGGCACATATACTCCATGGACTACTAGTCAGTCAGAAAGAAAAGCCCTTAGCCTTTGATAGGATGTGGACAAATATGAAAGGTTTACTGCTAAGCAAAGCAAGCCAGACTATGAAAGATATTGTATGTCTCCACTTAATATATACCAAATGTCCACACTGTATGGCAGAAACTGAAAGATTGGAAGATATAAAAGAATGGAGAACAATGGCAGCTACTGGAGACAGTGTGGGAGGACGGTGGGAAATAGGGAGTGTGGAAAAAAGAAGTGAAACATTTAAGAGACACAAAAAATGGCAAATTATCTGTTGATAACATGTATGATAATATGTTTAACTGGACTAATATGCAGTATACTAATGCTGGGAAAATTCATTTTATAAGCTGTAATGATGTAGAGTGATTGAATGTATAAAAGAAAAGTGAAAAAAAAATAAGTGGTATGTGAATAGTATATTAAAATAATGACAGCTCTTTTGATTGCTTTTGAGTTCTTTTAACCACTAAATTAAATCTTACTTCTCTGCTTTTAAAGAGACAATGAGAATAACTGGCCTGAGTTTGGTTTATCCTTCTCCTTATCTTTGGACCCTTTTGTTTAATTATGAAATGAAGCAGTCCTGGGGTCAGAGAGTGGATTTTAAATAACTCTTATGTTTTAATTAAGTCATGAAAATAAATGATCATTTTCATAACCTGTTTGGATTTCTTCAAAATAACCTACATACATAGCTATCTTAGCCTATGTAAGTTGTAATCGTTATCACAGATACAAGAGTGGACACTTGATCCTAGATAGTGAAAAGTTCCTAAAGTATATTCTTTGATCTTTATTTATATCTATATTTTAAGAATAAGTATCTGTAAGAGGGAGGTAAACATTAATCTCATCAACTTTCTGGGTTCTATAAAATGTTGTTCTCAATTTATTTCACAATATTGAGTGAATTCTGTATACATATCAATGTTCAGTGAACAAGATGGATAAGATTCCTATTTAATGTTCTATAGTGTTGAAAGGATGCAATGAGTAAATGCTAAAAAGGAAGCAAACCAAGTCATTGAGCTAGTAGTAAGGGATGCTCTCATTCATATGAGGTTCAGGGAAGATGTGTGATGCTTTTCGATAGAGTGAGCAGAGCTGTTGCTCTGAGGAGTGGGTATTTTGAGCTGAGGCATAAAGCATAAAAAGACACAATCGTGAGAAGGTTTTTCTGAGAGCATTTAAATCAGAGAAGACCAGTACAAAAAAACTGATGTGAGAAAAAGATTTTTATTATATTGATAAAAAAGGAAGGTTGGAATATATTTTTCTTCTGGAGTTATAGTTTGAATGGAAAACAAAATCAGGGGAATAGAACTAAGTTTGTCACTGTTACAGATAAATTCAGCTGATTGTTGAATAAAATTTACAGTTTTTTTCTCCTCTATTTTTTTTTAAAGAGACTTTTGCTATAAGGTATGTGTGCTCACTAGAGAGACAGAGAGAGAGAGAGAGAAAGAGAGAGAGACGGAAGATAGAAAGAGAGAAATTACCCCCCATGAGGGGTGGCCATGCCGCAATCCCTTCTCCTCCATTCTCCTCTTGAGATTTTTGGGCACACATGCACATACGCCCAGCATGAGTTTTAAGCCACTGGATCGGGGAATCTAACCATGGTTGACTACATGGGAGTCAGTTATGTAACCATTACACCATCTGCTGGTCCCAAAATTTATAGTTTTAATAGCAAGTTTGATTTCTCAAGACTTCTGTAGTATGGAGATACCTGCCGAACTATATCTTGGTGTGGTTCCCTTTGTCTTACTTTATCTCAGACATACTGATTTGTAGTTCTGTTGTAAATTATGTTGTAATGATTCCAGTCAGCCATGAATGCTGCATTCTTTTTTAAAAATAATTATTTATTCAATTCCATTTGTCATTATTATTTTTTAATTTGACCAGAGAGAGACATAGAGAGAAAAGGAAAGCGAGTAAGCAAGCCGCCAAGTCTGAGACTCAAACTGTAAGCGAGTAATCAAGCCGCCAAGTCCGAGACTCAAACTGTGGTCAGATGATTGGGAATTCAGCGCCTTTAACCACAACACCACCTGCCAACCCAATGCTATATTCTTAACTGACTCTGTCACTTGCTAAGGGTGGAATATTCTGGTAACATATAGACTCCATTCTGAATGTGTCATGAAAAAAATTTTAAAATAGCAAATAGGAACAATAAGACATTACAATGTCAACATCCAAAGGGTCATTTTAAATTAATAAAATCATTCTGCCTCACTCATCTGCATGGGAAAAATTTCTCTGGAATATAATACTTGTCCTTTATTATGGTGACTAAATATTTATTTTTTTGGAGCTTAGATTTTATTGTCATCCTGTCTTCTAACAGACAGTAAATTGCTCTTCTTTACAGACAGAGCCACAATCACAAATAACATTTGCTCTTTGGTGGTGGTCGAATATAAAATTATTGTAATTGGAATGATGTGAAAAACAATTGTAGAGAGTGATGATAAACAGATATGCCTTCACAAGTACCATTTTCCTTAATGTCTGGTGACAATTACTTCATCTACTTTGGAGCTAAAAAGGGACACATTTTATACACACATACATACACATTGATATTAACATTTAGCACATAAAATCTCCCACGAAGTTTGTGTATAATTAGGATCAAGCAGATGATTCTCACAGCATTTGTAAAGTTGTTTACATTTTATTTTTTATTGACTAGAACTATCAAATTTCTTAATACATAATCACCCAAAATTGAAAATTAACTATTAGCTAGGCTTTGATTAATGTTCCCATTAAAATTAATGCGTAAACATACAAAACATAGCTATCTATTTATAGACTTGTCTTAAGCAATATGTATTTTAAAAACGCCTGTGTATCTAGGCGAATTTCACAGCAGACAGAATCAACTATTCTAAGTCTCTGATCATTCAGAAGTAGCATAATGGGATGGGTGTAGGGCGGTGGTGACTCAGTGTAGCCTGGCAGTCAGTGGGCCTCAGCTAGGTACTAAAATTCATGAAAGGTGAGGAATTTGGGGACTTAGGTTTGTAAAACCAAGTCTGAGGCTTAAATAGTCCTCACTCTGAAACAGATGCAGAGATAGACGTTAAAACCGGCAAAAAAAGGGTTGAAGGCAAAAAAATTACTATTCAATTTTAATATTTTATAGTCTTGGGTGTAAACCACAAATTAAGTCCTGGAAGGGAAGAGGAATCAGAAACATAGGGTCAGGCAAGAAAAAACTTTTGGCCAGTGAAAAGATACTTCTAGGGAGGGCTGGACTTCTAGGGAGGGCTGCTACAGAGCAGATGTAGACCTATGAGGTGAAAGTCATTTGTATTAGAATAAGAATCAACACTTCGGGATTGCTAACTTTTATAAGATAAGAGAGAAAGTAAAATAGATAACACTGATACTGCTGGGTTCTGAGGGTCCTATCCTGAACTCCCACCTGCGAAAAGCTTCTGTACCACTGTGGCAGGCTGTCTCTGAGCCCATGACATGATTGTACATGCGTTTAGAAATGACCAGTTATTTGAGTAGGTTACAGACCTCTTCCTAGTCTGCTAAGTTATCCTTAAAAAGAACAAGAAGCAGAAATAAACTACCTTTTGATTATATTTGGTTAGAGATTCTGGGGAAAGAAAAAAGATCCATTGATTTCTGCCTAAAGATGGATTTTTTTCCCCCAGCAAAGGATGACTATTATGTGATCTTTGAATACCCCTAACTAACATAATATAAAACATGGTAAACTTTAAAACATTTTAAAATTATGTGTCTGTGAAAAATAAACAAAAATATTAGATGAACTAACATAGGAAGAGTAAAATATATATTGATGAAGAGTAGGCAGAATTTTTTGGTGTGGTGCTTTCCACCTAGGCATAAAATCTTTAGGAAAAACAGCACCAGATTAGTCAGGCTGAATGATTTACTAATCCAGAATGCTATTTGGCTTCCAGCTAATTCCCCTGGCTATCCACCAAGCAGGAGAAAAATCATCCAGGTTTTTTTTTTTTTTTTCCTGATGGCCCATATCCTGCTTCTCTAATATTAATCAGCTAGTTTTTAGAAGTTATATAGCCTGCTGAGACGTAAAATGTGTAAGGCTACAGATAAAAATACAATAAATAAAGCAAAAAGCCCATATTAAAATAAAAATAAAGTATCTGTGTAACTAAAGTGAGTCACTTCAAATATTATATGAATTAATAAAATTATAGTATGATAGTTGGAATGGTAAGAACTATGATGCTGGTTCCATGAATGATTGGAATTTAGGTTACATTGGTTAGAATGAAAACCTACTCTGAGGGCAAACCTAAAATAGTCCTACTTTTTTTATGGAGACTATAATATCTGAAGAAAAAAATTGATTGTCTCTTCAATTCTGCAATCACTAATGCAATCTTTACATTATAAAATAATTCATATGCTTCCATAGGGCTTAACTTAGAACCACTTGATGTTTAATTCTTAAGAAAGTGTTCCCATGTTATTTTCTTCTATAAAATAAGCTTAACTTTGATTTTTGTCAGACATTAATTATTTTGTAAGGTGTCACATATGTCTTTAGCTCCATATTGATATGCCTATCATTTGTATCAGGTTCACACTCTGAAAGACACTTTGAGAGAAAACTTAGAAATCTTAAAACTGTCAGATCTACTTAGTAGATATTTTTTTTCCCCAAGTCAGATTCTAGACATTTTTCTCCAAATCAGATTCTCAATCATATATTTTCTAAAACAATACATTTCCTAAGAAAAGCACAGTAGTGTTTCCTGATCTTTGTATTTCAACTTCCTATCTAAATATGATATACAAAATGGTCATGGAAGTTTAATTGATTAGAAGTTCAGATGAACTACTCGTTAGTGTTGCTTTTCTAGCAATCTCCGGCACAACTTGTTTCTCAAAGAATGCAGTAGACTCCCAGGGTCATAAGCCAACAGAATTCTCCATGGTCGCTAAGGAAGTAAGTTTAGGCCATTCCCTTTAAGTTGCATTTAGTTATATAATTAAGAGTTAGAATAATATAAACAATAAATGAATATAACCATTTGGTTTGAGCCTGTGTTTCTATGTAAAGACTGTTTTAGATAAGCTATAGAAAACCAGATAGAGAAAAATGTTTACCTTTTCTGTTTCTTTTTTTTTCTTTTAAGAGAGATTTTTGCTATAGGGTGCATGCTCTCTCTGGAGAGACACAGAGAGACATAAAGTGAGAAATCACCCCCCAGGGGGGATGGCCATGCCAAATCCCTTCTCCTCCAAACTCCTCTTGGGATTTTAGGCAGGCATGCACACTTGCATACATATGTGCTCAGCAGATGTTTTAAGTTAACAGATCTGGGCCTCAAAATACAGTCAACTACATTGGAGTCCAGCAATGTAACCATTATGCCATCTGCTGGTCCCAAGTTTTAAAATTTTCTGTTAAAAGAAAGTATGCATTTTATTCCACACACAAACACGTTTGTTTCATTGGTTCTAAATCTTACTCAGAATTTAGAGAGAAAACTACTTGAAAACGTTCAACACTTGGAAATCTGTTATGAAAACCTCAGTGTCCTAAAATATCCAAAGGCAGAAACATTAGAAGGAACTAAATCAGAGAACCAAACATTGCAAGGAATTTTTCCATCTTTCATCTATACTTTAATGCATATCAACTTTTTCTGAGAAAGTGCTTTGTTTTTTAACTTTGTATGGTGATAGAACTTTAAAGTCAGAGAAGAGTTGCAAACATAATATAGTTGAGTAATTTATTTTTCACAGTTGCTATATTCATCATTTCCATATGGTTTTTGTAGGAGGAATATCCTTTATATGGTTAATATGTATCAGTTTAGTCAGTCAAATTGCTCAAAGTTTCTATTTAAACTTATTTTTCTTTGAGAAATATCTACCTTGGAGCCCAGTGATTTATTAGATTTTTTTTAAATCCCTATTTCTTTTTTCCTTACGCATTGAAGAAGAGGAAAATGACTAGAAGATAAATAAGAGTGTGTTTGAGATGCATTGCAAATGCTATCTTGAGTTGTAGTTGACTCTGGATTTATCAGCTAGACTAGCCATCCCTCTAAACATTGACTTATAAGCTTTAAATCTCCAAATAATTTCTTTAACTTAAAATGTTGAGTGCGTGGCTCTGTAAGTTTGTGTGTTGATCCTTAACACTGTTTAGTAATATAAAAACGTCTTAAACTTTCTGTGTGTGTCAAGCTGGCACCAGGGAGTTAACATATCTTAGAGCATAGCAGACATTCTTTATTCTAGTAAAGGATAACATTCCTGTCTGTAAATTTTTGGTTCATTAAATAATCAATAAATATTTTACAAATCTTTGTTATTTTCCAGTTGTTGCCTCAGAATTGAAATTATGATCACAGGCTATATGTCCTTGGTCTCTCCTCCTCTGTCTGATATCAGTTGAGACTCTTCCAAATGGACTGTGTATGTCTACAGGACATAATTGAAAGAGTCTTCCTTTTCTTTAGGAATGCTAATGATAAAGAGATATACAAATTCTTGAACATAGTGGGTGTTTTTTTAATCGTAGTTTTAGCATTGAAACATGACAAAAAGAAATCTTAATGTTCTTTACATTCATAAATTATTTAATTTGGAGTCTCATGTACTCTTAATATCATAGATAAAATTGATGAGGTACACAATTGTCATATTTTCATGAGCTTGACTACTGCCATCCTATAATAATAAAGTATGATATGGGCACAAAGGTAAATTGGTCACAGAACTCAGAAATAAACCCATACTGGGACCAGCAGTTAGCGTAAGGGTTATGTCTCTGGACTCCCACGTAGTTGACCACAGTTCGCGTCCCGGACCTGGTGTCTTAAAACTCACGCCGGGCGCGTGTGCGTGCGTGCCCAAGATCCCGAGAGGAGAATGGAGGAGAAGGGAATGCGGCGTGGCCATCCCCCCTGGGGGGTGATTTCTCGCTTTCTGTCTCTCTATCTCTCTCTGTCTGGCAAGTGCACGCGCCCTATAGCAAAAACCTCTCAAAAAAAAAAAAAAAGAAAAAAGAAAAAAAACCATACATATATGAATGAATGAATTTTTACGGAAGCACAAAGTAGTTCAGTGGAGGGAAAACCTATTTTCAACAAATGGTGCTGGAATAACTGGATATTCCTATGGAAAAAAAAAACAAAAAAACAGAAAACAGAAGGGAGACAGCATTGTTGGTTCAGTTCTTCTTACCATGAATGTGTCTTCAGACTTACCTTTTAAAGTAGAGGAAATTTTCTCTCATAACGGTCAAAAAACCTAGTGTTCATATCCCATGTTTTAAAATTAACTGCTTTTTCGTGTTGCATATTTATTTATTTATTTATTTATTTTTAAAATTATTTTATTCAACTTTATTTACTTATTTATTTTTAATTTGATCAGAGAGGGACAGAGAGCAAGAGAGAGAGAGGGGGAATGTGAGAAAGCAAGCTGCCAGGTCTGGGACTCAAACTACAGTCGGCCATGTGGGAGTCCAGCACGCTTAACCACCATGCCACCTGCTGGCCCCCATGTTGCATATTTATAAATAAAACTAGAACTTGGTATATAATTAATTTTTATTAATTTACTGACTTTGAGAATCTTTTTCTACTTCCAAATATTCTGAAAGTACAAAACAGAGTAATAGTTAAGAACATGGCCTTGAGAGTCACATAGAGCTAAGTTAATATCCCAGCTTTGATAGATTTGAGAGCTGTGTCTTTGGGCAATTCAATCACCATGAGTTTCAGTTTTATCATGTCAAAGAGTTGTTATAGAAAGTAAGAGTAAGGCAGGCTAAAAATCTATCATCACAATGCTAGGTACACTTAAGTATTTAAGAAATGTAGGCAGCTACTGTTATTCATGTGTATTTTAATGAGAAGACAGAGGATTCCTGGAATGTCCCCTCAAAATACTGACTTCCCAGAAGTCATTCACTACTTTTATGTGGAAATATAGAAATTACTCAGGTTCCACTAAGGAATAATGATAGAATTTTTATATATTCTTAGGTGCTGAACAAGCAGAATAAAACTCATAATGTTAAAAATAGTTTTAATTTGTATCTTTCAAAGTTGGCCTAAAATCATGTAAGTCCTCTATATTCATCCATTTTGAATAAAATAATAGGATCTCATTTGTTTCTTATGACTGAGTAATAGTTCAGTGTGTGTGTGTGTGTGTGTGTGTATGGTATAGTTTTCCAACCAGTCATCAGTTTTTGGACACACAGTTTGATTCCGTGTCTTATATGTACTGAATATTAGTACCCTATGGCAGAAATGGAAAGATCCGAAGATATGATACGAGAGAGAATAAGTGGAGATACTAGAGACCGCAGGGAGTGGAGTGGGTTGTAGAGTGTGTGCGTAGGAGGGGAAAAGGGAAGAAACATTTAATGGACAAAAGAATGTGTAGTTCTGTGAAAAAAAAAAAAAGTTCTGTAATTTTTACTTTCCAAAAATAAAAATTCAAAAATAGTTTTAATTATTTTGATGTGCAACTCTACATATAACAAAAGAAAAATTTGAGCTTATGTAGTTATTCAGGTACTGTTGGAAGGTACTTGGAGAAAGCCTGATTTAAGAATTGTGGCTTACACTATTCCATCTCATTTCTTTCTTACCACTGTATTAAGTAAAATCACACTGTCTTTTCACTCTTATAAGTAAAATTTGCCCTAGAAATTGACAAAGATTCTACCATGTCAAGAAAGTGAGTAGATTATCCATATGATTTAGGATGGAGTAGGGAAATTACTTTGTTCTCAAACTTCTAATAATTCAATTATTCATTTAGTGATTATTTTAATTAATCATTGATTATAATAATAAATTTAATTTATTAATTAATCATAGAAGGTATCTGATTTTTCTAGACCTATTTCCTCTACTATAAACAAAAAAATGGCTTGGGATATTGCCTGAGTACTAAATGGCTTGAGATATTGCCTGAGTACTTTGGTTGGAAGCTAATATTAGGTTGGTAAGCTGATTCATTTGCACAGATTGAAAATTTTAGTTTAATTACTCAAATGTTCCATATCTTTGAAAATCAGCCATCTCATGACAAGTTTTTCTTGTCATAATCTTAAGTACAAAAGCCACCAGCTTATTGCACCTGATATGTGACGTTAATGTGGAATTTTATATATAATTAAATTTCTAAAATATATAATTTTAATTATCTGAATTCCAAAAGAAATGAGAGTGACTTTTCTTCATAATACATTTTTATAAGTAAATTTGTTAATTATTAGTAAAATTAAGTGATGGAAAATCAGATATATACCACAATAGTAATACTCTTGTCAAAAATTTCTCCAAGATAATTTATTTTTGACATAATTACTATATTTGATAGCTATAGAAGTGTCATACCGAAGTTCTTGTCAGTGGTTAAGTATTTCTTCACCACATTCTCAATACAGCACTCCAATAATGATCATACAGCAAGAGACGAGGTCATATACACAAAGGGACTTTGAAAAGTGTGTGGTGAGGGAACCAGCAGTTAGCGTAATGGCTATGTTGCTGGACTCCAAGATTATTTTTGACATAGTTACTATATTTGATAGCTATAGAAGTGTCATACTGAAGTTCTTGTCAGTGGTTAAGTATTTCTTCACCACATTCTCAATACAGCACTCCAATAATGATCATACAGCAAGAGACGAGGTCATATACACAAAGGGACTTTGAAAAGTGTGTGGTGAAACAGAATTGATGTACAAGTTTATTTTGGTGCAAAATAATTTTGAAATCCATGCAGTTTTTTCATATTCATATTCCAAAAACGTTTTGAAGACCCTTGTATTAATTTATTCAAGGTTATTCATGTTCCAAAAAATAAGTAAATCCCAGCAATCATAACGGCTATAAGGATCATGTGACTAACATATGTAAGAACTCATTTTTAACTTATATGTTGTAATAATCAAAATGGTGTCAATACCTTAGAGATAGTAATGTCTCAGATGATAGAAGTTTGTAATTGGCACTAGTTTTTGTTTATTTTTGTAATCTAAAACTCTGTCAGTCCATGGAACTTTAAGCACATAAATTTACAGAAATTTTTAAATTGCTCTATGTAAAAGTACTTATTTTCTTTTCTATACTTCATTTGGTAGCATTACAGTATCTTCAGTAAACAACATCAAAAGTGGTAATCAAATTCCTGCCTCCCTTGTGAGGAAAAGTGGTAAAAGCAATTCTTATCATAGGATGTTAAAGTGAGGGCAAAATTTAAAAATAAAAGCATGATTAATGTACATAAAACAATTATTTCAGTACTATACCTCCCATACACAGAGACATTCAATAAATATTTGTCTTTTGTTTGTTTGTTTTGTTTTATTTTTCTACAGAGAGATTTTTGCTATCGGGTATATGCACTCACTGGAGAAACAGAGAAACAGAAAGTGAGAAATCCCTCTCCCCCCAATCCAGGATGTTGGCCATGCCACAATCCCTTCTCTTCTGTTCTTCTTTCAGGATTTTGGGCACGCATGCACATGCACCTGGCATGAGTTTTAAGCCACCAATTCTGGGACTCAAACCATGGTCAACTACATAGTGTCCAGTGACATAACCCTTATGGCCATCTGCTGGTCCCATTCTATAAGTATTCGTTATCAGTTGTTACTTGTTTACATTTGAGTCTCTCCATTTTCAATCGAAAGTTCTTTGAAGATAAGGCCCTTGACCTGTTGGTATTTTTATCTTCAGCATATTAAATAGTGTCCAACACACAGCAGTACTCAACAAATATTTCTCATTCTATATAACCAATCACAGTCTTCAGGCATCTCTTAATCATTTCCTGCAAAAACCATTGTTTCACGGATATAGTCCGAGCCATGTAATGCCTGTGTCAGGTGAAGAATGTGCTTAAAATGTTGTCTGAACCTCAACTCAAACATATTCAGATGGAATCTCTTTAGTGAGTTATACAGTTGTGTTTAAATAACTCCATAACTGAATCTTAGGCACACTTAATTAGATAACTCATGTTCAATGTTTTCCTAACCTCCAAATTATCTCCACTTTTATCCATTGTCAAAAGAATTTCTCCAAAATGCTACTTTAAATATTTTGTACCACCTCTACAAACTTTTTATGTATTTACCCAGTTACCTACCAAAATTATTTGTCTAAGCAATCACAGTCAGCGCTATGAAATCTAGTTTCAAGTAACTTTAATATGGAAACCATGACCTTTCCAGTCCAGCCAGTTGTTAATCCTGATGATTCTACTTACCCCATTTTACTCTCTCCTCCCTAATCCCTGCCATGCCTGGTTCACTCCAGTCCTTCTTGTGCCCTAAATGTTCCTCTTGCCCCTTTTTTATCTCTCCATTTCCTTTTTCTTTCCTAAGTTTAACTGAGTCCCTATTTCAGCAGTTTATTAGAATTACCTAGGGATCATTAAAAGCACCAGTGTCCTAGCTCTTTCTCAGATGAATAGGTTGGAATAACCAGTAGCACGAAACTCTGGAACAGCTTTTATCACACTGAATCTCAGCCACTTTATCTGGAAAGAATCAATCTTTCACCTTTAAAGGTTTTGGGTGCACATATAATCACATCTCATTCCTTAGCTCTTTCATGGTAGCTTTGGATTTCCTCTTAAGAGACAAATTATTCCTACACTGGTAATACCATTATTTACAAAACATTGGGCTCCTTATATACGTTTTGGAGCATATATCCAAATATTCACATTTTTTAAAAAGTGGGAAGAGATGCTAATACAGGATTTTCTAGAATGATATTACTTTTAATATCCAAATCTTTAATTTTTTGGGCCAGCAGATGGCGCTGTGCTTATGGCGCTGGATCCCACATGTCTGACTCCATATTCTGGTCTTGGACCCAGGGACTTAACGGACATGCCCAGTGTAGCTGAGAGTCCAAAATAACAAGAGGAAAATGGACGAGAAGGGATTGGCACATGGCCATTCTACTTGGGGTAGAGCAGGAAGTGATTTCTCACTTTCCCTCTCTGTCTCTAGTGAGCCCACTTACCCTGCAACAGAAAAATCTTAAAAAATAAGGGAAGAGTTATTCATTATTTTAATAAAAAAAAGAAGTTATAAAAAATAAGTTATCTAGAAATGCAAAATTTTTAGAAGTGTCGACTACTCATTGCCATCCTGGGATTTGTTTTCTTTCTCTTTTATCTGCTCCCCGTTTGCAAGAATGATTGATCAGATAATTCAAGAGCTTGCCATTATAAGACATAAGTGAAATGACTTATATGTAGCACTGAAATTCTCAAGGATCCAAGGTTTAATTGCTTTTGTAATACATCTGTCTATGAGGTTAGATCGAAAAGCTCAATCAGAGCAGAAAATTTCCTGCCCAAAGTAATGTAGGCAGGAGACTATTAGGGGATGTCTAGCTAATTAAGCCTCATTTAATATAGCCAATGAGATGAACCAGTGGGCCCAGCCACATTTGATAGAGCCAATCAGATGAATCAGGATGTCCAGTCACATTTGATAGAGCCAATGAGATGAGAGCAATCAGAGGACTTAGCTAATGACTAACCAACATGACCAAGATTAAAAAATAAACTGTGTATGATGTAACTACCAGGACCTTCTGAGCCACTCTTTCTGTAAATGCTCAGGTACACTTCTACCGCTGAGGAGTGTAATTTTTCTTTTACTTAATAAAATATCTCTTTCTTTTTAAAAATAAATAAATAAATAAATAAATATTAAAATTAAAAGTGAAAGCAAATAGAACCAGGCAGCTCTGTAGATTTTTAAACAATTCTATATCTTTTATGATTATAAATGTCTGGTTTTTTTTCAAGTAGGCAAAGAATACAGGTCTTTGCATTTTTCTTTGTTCATAAAAATCACAGTGCTTATACAGTCAGTTTTATTCTCACCAACCACAAGTACCTATTCAGGATAACCTCTATTATAGACTGTCTTAGGTACTGTGCTAAAATTTTATGAATTTTATTATATTCCATATGCTGAGGGTTATGCTAATCTACTTTGAAATGCTCTTTATGTTGGCCCTAGGCCAATTACAAAGAATACCCATAAAAAGAGAATAAGTATCATTAGGTAAACTATTTATTTTAGAGCAAGTTGGCAAATTTCATTATTTTAGAAAAATCGTTTAAACTTGGTGCTTAGGGTTTTCACCATGAGCCTGGTTTATAGAAAAGTTAATATCAAGGACTATGTTCACAAAGACTTGACTTTCTATAATACCAGCACAGGTACCAATGAGTCCAAAAGAACTTTATAATATGAAAATACAGATAGTCCTGACATGGTGCCACAAGGATCAGTGCTTGCTACTCCACAGGTTGAGACCACATGAGAGGTGCAGATTTTATTCCTGACCCACCCACTCTAAAAGCTGAGCCTGCCGGCACACACCTCATCTGTACCCTCAGGTGCTTGAGAGACCAAGGAAGGATAATGTGAGATAGCAAGATCCTGTGTTTATTTAGAAAAAGAAAGAAGAGTACACGTGTAATGAGGTGCGTGCTGAGTAAAATGTTAATATCTTTTTAGGTAGGGCCAGCCTCTGGTGTAGTGGTTAACTGCATGTTCCCATGTGGCCAGCTGCTCAGTTCCAGTCCTGGTAGCTTGAAATATACATTGGATTGGTGTGTGTCCAAAATCCCCTGAAAAGGAACAGAGAGGGGATTTCAGCATGGTTGTTTCTCATGGGGGGTGCTTTTTAACTTTCTCCTCTCTCTTGGTCAAGGCATGCACCCTCTGACAAAAACTAGGAAAGAAAACAAACAAACAAAAAGGTCCTTTCAGGGACTAGCTGGTGGTGTCGTGATTAAGGGCTGGACTCCCACATAGCCAACAATGGTTTGAATCCCGAACCTGGTGACTTGCTTTCTCACTTTCCCTCTGTCTGTCTCTCTCTGTCTCCAGTGAGTGATCAAGTCCTACAACAAAGTAAAACATAATGATGAAAAGAAGAAGTAGAATTAGATAAATCTTAATAAAACGATGCTCTACAGCAAAGTAAAACATAATGATGAAAAGAAGAAATAGAATTAGATAAATCTTAATAAAACGATGCTTTTGATTTAACCAAATTTGACCGATTATAGTTATTTTATATTCATAGTCATAATATTTAGTCAAGTAAATTAATCTTTGTTTTTGGAGAGGTTTTTGCTATAAGGCACGTGCGCTCACCAGAAAGACAGAGAGACAGAGAGACAGAGAGACAGAAAGTGAGAAACCACTCCCCAGGGAGAATGGCCATGCTGCAATCCTGACATGAGTTTAAGGCACGGGGTCTGCGACCTTAACCACGGTCAGCTACATGGGAGTCCAGCAACATAGCCATTACGTGAACTGCTGGTCCCAGTAAATTCATCTTAAATGAACAAAATGAATTCTAAACTGAAGTAAATTTTCCTATGCTAGGCCATGCTGATCATGACCATTTATGAGTTACACCTTTTTAAAATATTTTACCTTGAACTTTGTTTTTATTATAATAAGAGAAGTTCATTATAATAACAGAAGTTAGAGATATAGAGAAGTTAGAGAAGAGATATTAGGTAGTTGGGGAAGTTATGACATATTTTTCTGTGTTTTTCTAGGCAAAAATGCATCATGACTTCCCCGATGACCCAATACAAAACAAACTGATGAGAGACTGGGATAAGTGATAAAGGAGGAGGTTGTCTTTCCATTTTTTGATACATTTTTCCCTCATTTTGAGAAACAATTCCTGTTTCTTGTTCTAAAAAGGGCATAAAAATGGTAAAAAAATAAATTAAAACAAATTATGATACAATTAGAGAACAATATTTTGGACTCCGAATCTAGAGTTCTTTCTGCTGGAGTATTTCTGGATTGTCTAGCTGGAAAAATAGCTGCAGTTCTTTTGGAGTTAGAACCAAAGGCTACGGAGACCCTGGGTAGAGGGCTTAATTTTCCATACTGAAGGAAAGATTCAGTGTACTTATTACACCAGGATGAAATAGGTCTATACATTTAATCATTTAGTCATGTCGGTGCTCAGGAGAAAGGAGAGTGTTCTTTCTCAGCTTTAGGAAGGACATCCATGACTTTGGCCACAGTTCAGATATTATTGACTGACTTGAGGGATCTTGAGCACAGAGAAGACCCTACCTACCCTGAAAGTGAGGATCGATCTTTCTTTCAGATGACCACTTCCTGTTTTCCATCCTTGTGTTTAATATCATATTATTGAAGAATGCATTGAATCCACAGTTGAATTAAATGTAGAACATGCCTGCAATACAAACCCTGACACAGAGTTGCTTCACTCAGAAGACCAGAAATTCAGTGAGCAATTCTAAGATAATAAATTTACATAATCACATAATCACCTATTTTATTTCTCCTAACTGGTCTGTGAGGGAAGAATTACTTTTTTTTAGACTTTGAGGAAACTGGTTCCTACAAGTTAAATAATTTGCATGAAATTATAGACTTAGTATTAATGATCCATGATTACAACAAGAGCTCTGTTCCATTTTAAATCTAATACTCTTTTTCTATTAGGCTTCACTCTAGTCCTTCTCTCTTTCTTTCTTCTTCCATTTGAAAAAAACATATATTTTTATAAAATATATTACTTTATCAAATAACATTTACTAACTCTATTGCTCATATCTGACCTAGGGGGTGTAAGAGGGAGAACAATGTTAAAATGAGATTTATTTCTCATTGTATCCAGATATACAGTTGATGAAAATGTTTTGAATGACTATTACAGCTGAATGTTTAAAACCTATGTCTGAGTAGGGAGAAAACAATTTAGCCTTCTCTTTGGGAATTCCAAAGTTAGTGGACATTTCAAGGTCTGAAAACAAAACAGAGTTAAGTCTTTTTTGAAAATAATTTCCTTCATTTAGTCAATAAGATTGAAGGTAAAGAAAAAAAAAGTAATGATCAGCGCTGTTGGCGTAAAAGTAATTGTATTAGTTGTTGAAACATAATTTTGTATAATTAGAGCATAATTTATCACTCAGATTAGAACACTTTTTTTTTTTTAAGTTTATTATTTCCATGAGTGAAAGGATTAGAGGCAAAGAACATCTTCAACAGATATTGGTACCACAGTCCACTCCCGGTCTCAGTCAGCCCTGTCCATGGGCACTGGTATGCCAGACGTACTTGGGGATACCTCTGGATGCAAACATGGAGCCTTCCCATGTAAGTCAGCCTCACAGAGCATCACATTTTACTGCTGCAGTACTTTCTGGCCCCAGATTAGAACACTTTTGAAACAGAATGGAAGACGGGCATATACAATAAAGCTGCTGGGTAACTTTTCTAATGCAGAACTTTCTGAAGCAAACTAGAACGTGTGATTACTATATGCAAAGTCCACTGACTTTTCTTTTTCTGTTACCTATATAATACCAAGAATAGTTCTGAATAGCATCTCATTTTTAAGTCTGCTCTTATCTCTGAAACTTATTTCCTCTTTTTAAGTTTATTTATTTCATTGATGAGAGAGAAAGAGACAAAGGAGAGGAAGACCAGCACATCCAACAGACCTTCATGCCATGATCCACTCTCGTTTCATCCACTTCAGATCATGGGCATGCACTTATGTACCTGGTGTGTAGAGGGAGATCCCAGGACAGGAACCTGAGTCCTTGCCAAGTGGGTCCAGGGTGTTACTGCTCACAATGTGACCCTTTTCCCCTTCACTATTATTTTTGGTTTTCCTCCCAGAAAGCTGTGTCACACCATGATGACCGTCATTCAAAATGGCAGCAGCCAGTTCTTTCATTCTCTGTCTTTGATTGTAAAGGAGGTACATTTTGTATCAGAAAAAAATTGTTAGTTTTTGCTTGCTGGAGAAAAGAAATCTATGAATGTCCAGGACACTCAGTTTTAAAAAGAAAGATCTATAAATGAAGCATTCCTGGATTTATGCTATAAAAATAAAAAAAAAAGCTTATCTTTTCAGATGTCAGACTGTGGTCATATTCCCAGGAACGAATCTCAAGGTGGCTATTTTTCCCCTCATGGTTTATAATATGGAGACTTTGGTCTTGGATTCTTTGGAAGCCAGATGAGGGAGAGACCATTCAAAATTTACATTGATCTCTTATCAAAATATGCCCTGAGAAAATGATTTTTTCCCAATATATGTATAATTTAATAAAAAACGTCTTATCATATTAATATCCAAATTCTTGGGACCAGCAGTTAGCGTATGGCTATATCACTGAACTCCCATGTAGTCGTCTGCAGTTCAAGTCCTGGATCCAGTGGCTTAATCTCATGCTGGGCACATGTGCGTGCGTGTCCATGATCCCGAGAAGAGAATGGAAGAGAAAGGATTACAGCGTGGCCATGCCCCCTGGGGGTTGATTTCTTGCTTTCTATCTCTCTGTCTTCTCTCTGTGTTGCTGGTGAGCGTACACACCCTGTAGCAAAACCTCTCAAAAAAAAAAAATCCAAATTTTCAGTCAGCTTGAATAATTTTGCTCTCTTATCAGCTTGTTAAAAAATTGCAACCAACTATGGAGACATAATATGTCCACATGACATGACATGTATAATATATATCATCGTTATATTTTATTTTACAAAGGAATGCCTGAATCTTTACTAACTTTCTATGCTGAGAAAAGAGAAATTTTATTTTTTTCATGTAGTCACTGAGTACAGATTTCATTTATTAATATTTCTATTGGAAGAAAATGAATACAAATTTCTATCAATTTTTCTATAGCCATTAAATTTAAACTTCAGATAGCTGGAAAAGCCAGAAACTTTATAACAGCATGAATTTAATGGGTAGTTATAAGCACCTGCAAGTGTATGTATATATAAAACCATAACAAATTCATGGTGTAGAATTTAATTCCATATGTAGTCATCTCATTTTGAAATTGATAGTTTAACTATCATGAAATAAATTAAATACATGGAAATTCCATTTATTTGATTATTAACAAAGCTCCAAAAGAAACTGCCTGCGGATGAGTCGGGCATGATCTGAATGAGTGATCAGAATGTGAAAAGACCTCAGAGAGAAGTAGCTATCAACAATGAGTGGGAACTGGGCTTAAAGCCCCTTACCAAAATAATACTGATAATAAGTAGAAAAAGAAAGGCAATCTCAGGTTTACTCTGGTTGGAAATGAGGAGGACATCGCTGAGAGTCAAAAGTCCTCAGAGTCTCTTTCACCTCTGTTGGAGACAAATGGAAATATGAAGGGTCTTGGTAGCTTTGCAGAGATGGGGAAGCAGATTCTACTTTGGTCCAAGGTGGTGTGAGCCCACGGTAGCCCAAGTCTTTCAGGAAGAATTGTGGCATAACTGTTTCAATGCATTAACACAAAGTGTTTTGGTTATACCCATGACAAATGCTTTTTTCACTTCATGTATTTATCTAGTCATGTTTCTCACAGCATCTTCTAGGCACCCAAACCTCCACTTCCAGAGGAAGAGGTTAGATTATTTGGGGTGTTCAGGTGATCTGCAGGGCTTGCAGATGTCTGTGGATTTGCCTGCTGGCCAGCTGTTTTCTAGGGACAGTGAACAAGGATGCTAAAAAGACCATACACTCTATAGGGCTGAACAGTTTCAGTGCTCACACAGAGATCACACAGGAGATTGTATAGTGTTCAACATTTTAAAATAAACTAATAAACTAATGAAACCATCCTAATTTAGAGTCAATGAGTAACATGAACACTGAGGTAAGAAGCATCAGAAGTGTAAAACAACCTAGTGTATATCATGACTCACTTTGAATCAGAAGAAACCTTCAGAGAGACTAGAAATTTAAAGGTATATTAGATTTTAACTAGCTCACTACATTTGGTGATAAGTATCTCAATTTTTCACCTGAAGTTGACAAATTTCAATTATATATTCATACTTCATCCACTATTTAAATCCATTTTCTTACCTCAGCTAGATTTTTCTTTTCTGTAACTATCACTTCTTGTAATCATTTTGTTTACAGTTCTAGTTTAAACTACTTAGCATCAAGTACTCCATCTCCATGCCTATCATGCTAAAAAGTTTCTAAAATGAGTAGGTTTTCTGTTAGCTCTGGTTTTGTTGGTTATCCCCTAAACAATCTCTGGAAAAATGCACTTTTCACTTCAGATTCATTCACCTACTCCAAATATTTTCTTTGACCTTACTGTGTGACAGAGCCTACTAAGGCAAATGATACAGCAGTGAACACAGAGGAGTCCTGTCCCTGCCCTCCAACAGCTTTTAATATTCCATTGCATGTTTCTGATATCACATCAAATAATCTTATGTGAGTGATGGAAACATTCTTATGTGAGTGGTGGAAATTCTTACGTGAATGCTGGAAATTCTAAGTTAAAAATCAAAAGCACTAGATAATTATTGAAAGTCATGTTGATGAAGAGCAACAGATAGGTCAGCATTAACTAGGGTTGGGTTTTATGTGAGCACAGACGTCAGGATGTTTTTTGGGCTAAGCTCCCTCAATAGTATGCAGGTGCAGGAAAAGGTAGCATTGGTTGTCATATAGGAGGAAAGAGTCTGATGCTAGTTAAGGGGAGAAGCCAGGAGAAAAGGAAACTTGAAATAGTTCAAGAACAAAAAGGAATTGAAAATGCCCTACAGAGCTGAGGTTGGTACTGGCCTCCAGGAGGAGTCAACTGGGAGCTTCTGACCAAGAGGATACTGATCAAAGTGAACCATTGGATTGTTGGATTTTAAGTTTTGTCTTTGGTCATGGATAAAAATGAAAAGAAGTGGCCTTTATCACTGAGGAAAAGCTGTGTAATTCTAAGGCAAATACATCTGAACAAGAAAGATGGAATCAAAAAGAAATCAATAATCATCCCCGAAATAATTGTAAGTTCCTCATAGCAGTGAGAGATATTCAGTTTATACTATGTAATAGTGATAGAACTGATATCAATTTTTTCTTTGTTATTATATATTTTAAAAAAATTATTTACCTTTAATCACATATCTTTATAGTATACATTTCTTTTTCCAACACAAATACCATACATGTCAGTCAAGACAAATATATTACTATATAAATTATCATCAGCCAATAGCTTCTCATTTTTTGTCAATCAAGCATGCCTTTACGATTCTTTTCTTTCCCTTTACCCTCCCTCCCTTCCATACTAAACTTTTTTTTTCACATTTTATTGATTCACAAAAGATCTTAAAATAAGGACAAAGCTAGAATCTAGTGACAAGTGCACTGTAATTTTCTTCTGAAACATTTTTTTTTCCTCTCTCCATTCCCCCTTTTATCAAAGAGAGGTATAAACTAACTTTTTGCAAAAAAAAATAGGTAAATCTCAATTTGGTCTGTTATTTGGACAAAGCCTTATAAGAATTCAATTTCTGATACAAAGCAACAGATACTATTGTATTATTAAACTTATGCAAATAACCATTTTGCCACAAAATAAGAATATTCACACATATTTTCCAATTGCACAGGGGTTAGGAAGGAAGAAAAAGTTTATGTTTCAATTAAAAAAATTATTTTTTTTAACAAATTGCTGAACCTACCAACAACTCAAAGAACAAAAGTTCTTAAATTTGGAAGATAAAACATAGAAGAAAATCAGTAATGTTTTAGAAAAAAGTCATAGAATTCTATTTCACCAGTTCAGCCTCATGTAATCTGTCTTTTGTTGAATTTGCAGTGTTACTGTGGTCTGACCTTTCCATTAACATTCAACATTTTTATTGGCATTTCAGAGCTTGTCCCTACCGTTGTTGACCTTTTTCTTGGTCATTTTTCGTTCTCTTTTATGTCTGTCTGTTTTTAGTTTTTCTGGTACAGCATTCCAAGGGTTGACCTGGTGTTGGTAAATTCTTTCAGGTTTTGTTTATCTGAGAATATTTTTATCTTTTCTTCCCATATGAAAGATAATCTTGCTGGATACAATATTTTTGGTTGAAATTGTATTTCACTTAACACTTTGAATATATTTTCCCATTCTTTCCTTGCTTGCATTGTTTCCAATAAGAGGTCCAATGTTATCCTGATGCAATGTTCTTTGAAAGTAACTTGATGTTTTTCTCTTGCCAATTTTGGTATCTTATCTCTGCCTGTGGTTTCAGTCAATCTGGCTATGATGTGCCTTGGAGAAGATCTTCTTGAGTTTATTCTATATGGAGTCCTTTGTATTTCTTGAGGCTGGATATTTGAATGCCTCTCTATGTTTGCGAAGTTTTTTTTTTTTTTTCCCCAGGATTTCATGGGACAGATTATCAATGCCCTTATTAGTCTCTTTACCATCTGGGATATCAATTATCTGGATGTTTGGGTGTCTAATGGTATCTAGTATTACTTGTAGTGTTCTCATTTTGGAGGTTATTTTCTCAGTATTTTTGGTGAATTTTTCTAGGTCAGAGGTTCTGTCTTCTAAATCTGAGATTTGATCTTCTGCATGATCTAATCTGCTTTTAATAATTTCAAGGGGGATTTTGATTTCCTTTATTAGAGTCTTGATCTCTAAGTCTTCATCTCTAGCAGCTTCGTTTGATTCTTTTTTTATGGTGTTTATTTCCTCTTTCAGATTGTGGAATAACTTCTTCACCTCTTGGAACTCTTTGTCTCTTTTCTTCTGCATGTTCTGGAGTTTATTGTCTCTCTTCTCTTGCATCTCTGTTAGCTTTGTCATTATGAATGTCCTATATTCTCTATCTGACATTTCCATGAGTTCCATTGTACTGTCTGTGGATGATGAAGAGCTGTTCTTTCACCTTGGAGGAGAGGTTTTATTTATTTATTTATTTATTTGTTTGTTTGTTTGTTTATTTATTTTTGGCTTTCCCATATTTCTTGTGTGAATTAATTTTGAGTGTTAGAGGCATGCAGAAGGAGATGACCTGCAGTATTTCTGCAGTTCTGTTTCTCTGACTCTCAACAAACAACCTGCATTTTTGTCAGTGGAACTGGATATTACAAAGGCCTCAGAGTTTCAAGGAAATAGGTGCACCTGGGCTGAGCTGCTGGGTTTCAACTAAGAATTCAGAGGTGTGTGGGAAGAGATGAGCCATGCTCACTGCAGCTCCATAATTTCTCCCAGTGCTTACTTTGCAGACTCTTTTCTGATTTTTAGTCATTTGGTGATTTATTCACATGTGGCTAATATTTTTAGAAACTTCTGCTACTGTAAGCTCATAAGCTTCATTTTACTGTGAGGTACTTTTATTCCTATTTGTCCTCTACTACTTTGTTTTGCAATGTGGTATCCACAGAAATGATTTTGAATTCAGATTTGTAGAGATGAGTTTATCTCTTTCTGAGGCAGTTTAGTGGGTGTCAAAATTTTCTTTGACCCTAAAAGTATTCAGATGTTTCAATGTGTACCTAGACCTGTCTACACACGCAATGTGTGACTTTTATGTTTTGGGGTTTATTTCTAGGATCTCTACTCTTCTAAGATGAGAATCAAGGTGAGAAAGTCAGGTAGAAGAAAGGAAACAAAGGGGAAAAGACACACACACACACACACACACACACACAAAGACAAAACAAAACAATAAAAAGGGGGAAAATTTTATTTATTTATTTATTTATTTATTTATTTATTTAAGAGGTTTTTGCTGTAGGATGCGTGTGCTCACCAGACAGACAGAGAGACAGAGAGACAAAAAGTGAGAAATCACCCCCCAGGAGGGATGATCACGCCACAATCCCTTCTCCTCCATTCTCCTCTTGGGATCTTGGGCACGCACGCACATGCACCCGGCGTGAGTTTTAAGCCACTGGGTCTGGGACGTGAACTGTGGTTGACTACGTGGGAGTCCAGCGACATAGCCATTACACTAACTGCTGGTCTCAAAAGTGGATAAAAGTTTTTAAAAGGCCAAAAAATAAGAACTGTGTGGTGTGCTAGCGTGCCACCCAAAAGGGGCAGGGCTAGGCCCACATCAGATGCACATGGACTCTGAAATTAGCAAGAGAAAGGAGAGGTCAGAGACAAAAGATAGTACCTATAGTTGTTTTAATTAGAATTATTTATTATTATTTATACATTAACTCGCTATACATCATTTAGATTTTAAAGAGACTTTATCCAGCATGATATACACCTCAGTTCAGTCCAATTGAGAATACTATACATATCCTCATCGACAGATAATAAACCATATCTTTATTCTACAAATGTCTTACTTATTTTTTCCCCAAATTTCCTTTTCTATGTTCTTCTCCTCCCATGCTTTCCTTCCAATTTGTCTCTAGTGTCCATGACAATTTTTAATGATTTTTTTGTCTTCCAGACTTTCAGTCTCTATGTTAGAATATGGACAGTTGGTATATGTTAAGTGGAGACATACAATGTCTTTCTTTCATAGCCTCACTTGCTTTACTCAGCAACAGATCTTCCATATTTGTCCACTTTCTATCAAATTCCAAGGCCTTGTTGCTTTTTATGACTGAATAATATTTCTTGGAGTATATGTGCCACACTTTTTCAATCCATTAATCTGTTTGTGGATATTTGTGTTGGTTCCATGTCTTAGCAATCATGAATAATGCTGCAATGAATAGTTGTGCAAACTCTTTTCCGAATGAGCATTCCCCTGTCCTTTGGGTAGATACCCAGGAGTGGAATTGCTGAATCATGTGGTAGTTCTATTTGAAGTATTAGAACAACCTCCATATTGTTCTCCACAGTGGCTGGACGAATTTACATTCCCACCAACAATGTAAGAGTGTTTTCTTTTCACCATATCCCCTCCAGCACTTATCTTGTTTTTTGTTGTTGTTGTTGGTGGTGGTGGTGTTTTGTTTTGTTTTTTAAATCTTTGCCATTCTTACTGGGTTAGGTGGTAACTCATTGTGGTTTTGATCTGCATCTCTCTTATGATAAAGGATGTTGAGCATTTTTTCATATACTTTTTGACTGTTTGTCTTCCTTAGAGAGTTGTTTATTCAGCTCATTTTTCCCATATTTTAATTGAGTTAATCATTTTTTTCTGGGTAAGCTGCTTGAGTTCCCTGTGTATTTGGGTTATCAGTCCCTTATCTGAGTTACAGTGAACAAAAATTCTCTTCTGTTCCGAGTTATCAATTCACTCTAATTATGTGCCTTTTCTGTGCAAAAACTTCTTAATCTGATGTAATTCTACCTGTCTATTTTGGGGATGATTGTGCTGTGGGGGTCTTGCTTAAGAAGTCTTTGCCTACCCCAGTGTCTCTCAGAGTTTCCCCAATGTTTTCCACCAGTAGTTTTATAGTTTGGGATCCACTTTGAATTGACTTTTGTTAATGGTGATTCATCTTTTTACAGGTGGATACTCAGTTTTTACAGCACCATTTACTAAAGAGATTTTTTCTTTTCCCACTGGATTGACTGGTGCCCTTTGTAAAAGATCAGTTGACTGTATATTTTACGGTTTATTTCTGGGGTCTTGTCTCTATTCCATTGGTCTTCATGTCTGTTTTTATGTCAGTCCCATGCTGTTTTGATTATCACAGCTTTGTAATATATTTTTGAGTCAGTAAGAGAGATGCTACCTACTCCACTCGTCTCTTTTAGATCTGTGAAGAATATCTCTTGTATTTTATAGGGATTGGATTAAATATGTGGATTAATTTGGGTAGGAGTGCCATTTTGATTATATTAATTCTCCCAATCCAGAAACATAGGATGTCCTTCTACTTTTTTGTGTTCTTTTAAATTTGTTTTTTAATATTTTCATAGTTTTCCTTATAGAGATCTTTCAGTTCCTTGGTGAGTTTTATTCCTAGTTATCTTATACTTCTTGTGGCTATGGTAAATGGGATTACTTTCTTCAGTTTTGTCTCTGTTTGCTTGTTTTTTGTATATAGAAATGCTAAAGGTTTTTGTAAGTTTATTTTCCAGCCTGCTACTTTACTGTACATATTTATTACTTTGAGAAACTTTTTTCATGGATACTGTTGGGTCTTCTATGTATACAGTCATGTTGTCTTCAAACAGAGATAATTTCAACTCTTCTTTAGATAACTTCAACTCTTCTTTTACTATTGGAATGCCTTTTATTTCATTCTCTTGCCTTATCTCATTGGCCAGGACCTCCAGTGCTATGTTGAATATGAGTGGAGAGAGTGGGCAGCCTTGTCTTTTACCAGTTTTTAGTGGAATAGCTTTTAGCTTTTCCCTATTCAGTGTAATGTTAGCTATGGTTTTCATAGATGGCTATTATTATGCTGAGAATGGTCCTTCTATGTGGATTTTACTGAGTATCTTAATCATGAAGGAATTTTGTATTTTGTCAAGTGCTTTTTCCGGATCGATTGAAATGAACATATCGTTTTTATCTTTCTTTCTATTAACATGGTGTATTACATTTATGTAACAAAGCCTACCTGGTCGTAATGAATAATCTTTTTTATATGCTGTTGAATATGGTTAGCAAGTATCTTATTGAGAATTTTTGCATCTATATCCCTCAGAAATATAAGTCTGTACTTTCCCTTTCTCATCATATCTGTTTTGGAAATGAGGGTGATGAGGCTCCATAGAATGAATTTAGAAGGATTTATTTCTTTTGGATCTCTAGAAACAGTTTGAGTGGAATGTGGGTTATCTCTTTTTTTAAAAGTTTTGTAGAATTCAGCAGTGATGTCATCAGGACCTGGACCTTTTTTTGTTGTGAGGTTATTTATTAATTATTTAATCTCATTGTTTGTTACAGGTTTATTCAGGCCTTCTGTGTCCTTCTGAATCAATCTTGGTAGATTATTCACGTCCAGGAATTTGTCTATCTCATCCAGGTTTTCTTGTTTGTTGGCATGTAGTCACTCATAGTATCTTCTAATGACATTTTGCATTTCTATTCAGCTTAAAGATATAATGTGGTACTGGTGATGAGTACACAACTCTGAAATTACTAAGAAACCACTATATTATTCACTTAAAGAAATGAACACAACCAAAAATGCTTTCAGGTACTAAGATATAGTCTGACCACCCCCATACAAAAACACATCAGTTATGATTTATTCAGTAAAATAATAGAAAATGGGTATTCTTTTCTGCGCTATTTTCATTGATTTGGAAATCTGTGAGACAGAGGCTATGAAAAAAAGTAATAAAGATGAGCAGCCTGTACTAGAATCTTAAGACTTGGGAAAGCATGTGGAGTGATAATCAGTACATCTTAAGTAGGTGAAAGTAGAAAAAATGGACAGGCTCAACAGCAGCGATACAGGCAGCATGGGCCCTCCTACACAATGCTGGAGACCATGTGGGAAGGCTTTGGGTTCACATCCCAGGTCTGTTTCAACACAACAGGTCGAATGGCAGGTGTGGTTGTAATCATGGTCCTCTGCAGAGCTGTGGAGAGAATCGCTATGTGAAGACTCTGTCAGGGGTGTCTTTCTCATTGTCTCTCCCTCTCCATCTCACTTTCCCCCTTGGGAAATAGTAAATTTTAGAATGAAAAGAAAAAATAGATAAGGAAAAGCAGAAGGAAGATGAGACCAAAAAGGAAAAAACTCATAGGCAATATGACAAATGGATAATGAAAACAATAAAAGACTGGAAAAATGACTACTTTGATGAAAATTAATATATATATTTCAAGAATTATTAATCATACTTTTTCCAATCAGTTAAATTTTAAAAAGTGTGAATTATCACTATATAGTATTTAGCCTTTTATATGTTTACCTACCAATTCTGAAATGCTTCTGGGATAACTATATTTTATAGTTCTACACATTTTTTTTTAATTACATAGTGTCTTTCTGCATTCACTTTGAAATTATTTTTGTTTCAAAAAACAATTTTTTTATGACAATCTGTGTTCAGAGAAGACAGCCTTATCATGTTAAAACTTAAAGGTCAGACTTCTGTGAAAATGGTGCATTGTGCTAAAAGCCAAAAAGCTGAGATAGAAAATTTATTCTGCATCATATCAATATAAATTGCAGATCAAATAGTGATGTGAATTGATAATAGTAGAAACGAATTGTATTCCATTTAACATCTAAAATGTCAGAGTTGGTTATGTTCTGCTCTGTGTGTGGACTAACTTTAAGCACTCCAACATTTTTCTTGATATTCTTATCTTCTTTGTGTCTTTTGACCTTCAGTTGATCTGATTTGGTACTTTAAGAAAATAGTTGAAGGCTTTCTACATTCATGGTAGATTGCTTATTTGCATATTCATTAATTTTTTTTCTGTGGATACTTTGTGAATTAACCAATTGACTTCAAATATAATTTAAAGTATAAAATATTTAAAATACAAAACTTGAAGTGATTTATTCTTACTACGTTGTTTTACATCAGAGAATATGTTTGCAGTAATCTAGATATTGAGAAATACATTTATCTATCTATATTTTTAGAGGTGTTTTGCCCTAGGATGCATGTACTCACCAGAGACAGAGACAGTGAGAGGGAAAGTGAGTAATCAGATCCCCCCAAGGGGGATGGCCACATGGCAATCCCTTCTCCATTCTCCTCCTGGGATTTTGGGTAAGCATGCTCATGCACCCAGTATGAGTTTTAAACTAATGGATCTGGGACTTGAACCTCAGTCTGCCATGTGGAAGTCCAATGACATAAGCACTATGCCATCTGCTGGCTCCCCTTGAAAAATATAATAAAGCAGGCACCAGACAACCGATTTTCCCCATAAAAATCTAGAATATTCACATAAATAGGATTATATCTAGCATGTTTTTGACATCTTTATGTCCGTATGTTCCAGACACATGTCGTGTACATATATACTGAGCTTTGTTGTGCAGTTTTAACAATTTGGTTAACTCTCTTGTGCTCTATTATGATTACTGTATAATAAAAATTCAATAAAATGTTTTTTCAGAAGTTCATTTTGAGATGGGACCAGCAGGTGGCATGGTAGTTAAAGTGCAGGACTCCCACATGGCCAACCATGGTTTGAGTCCCAGACCTGGCAGCTTGCTTTCTTACTTTCCCTCTCTTGCTCTCTCTGTGTCTCTCTCTGGTCAGATTAAAATGAATGAATGAATAAAAATAAATAAGTAATTTTATTAAAAAATTTCATTTTGAGAAATAGAAAAATGTCAAAAAATTTTTTGTGCTAGTGTGATCAATTTTACTTTCTACAGTTTGCAAAACGTGATTATATAAAACATTGCAACTTACTCATTTTTATATTCCTCAAAATTTTTAGCACAATATCTATATATCAGTAATTGTCAGTTAAAATTTAAGTGAAAAGTAGGCCAGTCCTATGGTCTGGTGATTAAGGGAAGCCAGATCTCATATGGTGATGACCGTTACTTGAATCCCATCCCTGGCAACATAAAATATATGCCAAGTAGACCAGCCAGTGGTGTGGTGGTTGAGAAAACTGGATCCCATATCATCAAATGCACAGTTCGAGTCTCAGACTTGATGGGTTAAAAAACATGGTGGGGGGGCCGGCAGTTAGCATAATGGCTATGTCGCTGAACTCCCACATAGTCGACCACAGTTTGCATCCCGGACCTGGTGGCTTAAATCTCACGCTGGGCATGTGTGCATGTGTGTGTGCCCAAGACCCCAAGAGGAGAATGGAAGAGAAGGGATTGCGGCGTGGCCATCCCCCTTGGGGGGGTGATTTCTCACTTTCTGTCTCTCTGTCTGTCTGGCGAGCGCAGGCGCCCTATAGTGAAAAACCACTCCAAAAAAAAAAAAAATGCTGGGCATGCGTGTGTGCATTCCCAAAATCCCAAAAGGAAAGACTGAGAAAAGGGATTGTGGTGTAACAGAGGGGGCACCTTCTTACTTTCCCTTTCTCTGTCTCTCTCCAGTGAGTACATGCACCCTCTAGCAAAATAATAAAAAAAAATAAGACAAAATTAAGGGAAACAAGTTAGGTGCTTATGCATGTGCCCGAGATCCCAACAGAATGGAGAAAGGGAGAAGCAGGGATTGTGGCATGACCATGCCCCATTGTGGGGTTCTCTCTCTCTCTCTCTCTGCACACACCCACTGGGAAAATTTTTAAGAAAATAAAAACTGGAAAGTATTTGCTGTAACACAGAATATAGCTCTTGAAGACTTAAATGAGTATACAACAAACAGTTTCCTCCAAAACTGTTTGGAGAAACAGGCAACAGTTTTCTCTAAAACATAGTGATTCTGTAGCCTATCTATCATATAATAGCCAAACATAGATTCACTGGAATATATTAATCAACTGAGTATTTCTTCTGAGTACTGTCTTATTTCATTGTGTTGGTTACAGAGATAACTGAGATGGAAAACTTAGCCGCCTAGAGGTTTATTTAACTCACAGTACTGGCTTCTTGGAAGGCTCAAATGGATCACAAAATAGCACAGGGCAGGATCTTCAGCAAAATGGCTGCCTGTTCTGTTTTCTCTTCCTCTCTTATAAATTCATTAGAACTCAATCACAGGGGCACTGCCCAAATGACCTTATCATACTCAAAGGCCTGACCCTGAGATACCATAAAAGGATTTAAGTTTTTACTTAACATCTTAACAATACAGCCAAGTCCCAACTTGAGAAACATCCAAATACACAGCAAGTATAGACTATTTAAATATTTAGTTCCAAACTGCAGGAAAAACTGCAGCCCTCAAATCATTCATGTATTGGGATAGTAATTGATAATAAAATGAATAATTTGTCTACAGGATTTTAAACTATTAATATTTTTATATAGGGCAAGCTGGTGGCATGGTGGTTGAAGTAGCTGGAACCCATATGATTGACTGCCTGGCTCCACTCTCAGACCCAGTAGCTGGAGAAACATGCTGGGTGCATGCACATGTATATTCAAAATCTCAAAAAGGGAAATAGAAAAGAAGGGACTGTGGTGTGACTATCCCCCATGGGGTTGGTTTCTTACTTTTCCTCTCTCTTTGGTGAGTGCATGCACTTTCTTGTTTTGTTTTGTTTTTAGAGTTTTCTTTTGCTATAGTATACTTCTGCTTGCCAGAGAAACAGAGAGAGACAGACATAAAATGAGAAATTGCCCCCCAGGGGGTATGGCCTCACCACAATCTATTCTTTTCCATTCTCCTCTCAGGATTTTGGGCACATATGCACATGGGCTGGGCTTGAGTTTAAAGATGCTGGGTCTGGGTCTTAAACTGCGGTCAGCTATGTGGGAGTCCAGCAATGTAACCATTATGCCATCTGCTGGTCCTGTACCTTCGAACAAATAGAAAAAATAATTACCCAACCTTTCATTCTGACACTGTGCCTACCTATGTGAACTTAGCTGACCACTGTTTTTTGTTTGGCCATGATTTCATTATGGGCTGTTTCTAATCAGTCTAGTACCTTGCTTGGAAGTAGTTAAAGAGAGAACATATTAGCAAAACACATTTACCAGATACCATTATCTATCAAGAACTGTGCTTGACACTATATTCAGTCATTTTGATTTCATTATAACATTGCAAATAAAATATAGATGTCTCCCTTTTAAGGCTGAAAAACTAGGGTCAGACAGGATAGATGACTACCTCCTAGTTCTATGGGAAAGTGTACACACACACACACACAGTATGCATACACATATGTGTATAATAAAATTATATATGTATATAAACAACTGCTGTACTTTCTTATTAAAAGTTATGACAACATCCACGCATATATGAGAAAGAGAGAGAGAGAGACCCCTCCACAGGGCTTGGCCACATTACAATTCTTTTCCTCCTGTCTTCTAGCTGGCCAGGATCCTTGGCATACTCACATATGCCCACAGGTCTGGCATTTCGGGTCAACTGGGTTAGGTACTCAGAGTGGAGTTAACGTGTTGAAGAGATAGAGGGAATAAAAAATATGCATGTGAGGAATAATTCAGAGGTACTGAACTACAGGATACGTTTTAAGGTAGGGATGATTTTCCTAGTACTTTTGTCCCTTATCCAAATTCTTCACATTGTGTGGTCCTTCTCAGTTCAAAGTTCACTAATTGGAGATTTACTTGAATTAAAGAAGACCATTTAAATAAAGAGTTTTTAATGTCCATTATGCCTGGGGAAGTCCTAGTTTAGCCTGTTGTCCTGACAGAGTTATTAATAAGTGTCCTTTATTCCCACAACATTGCTGTGGTTTGGACAAATTACAGCCATACATAATAACCAGAAAGAATTAAACTGTATCTGGATGTGTTAGAGAGCACAATTACATATTTATTCAATAACATCACTTTCATTACTTTATAATAAGCCGTAGCCGAGTTCCAGTACAACAAAAGAAATGAGATCAGGGTGTTGGCTACTGAGCAAGCTGATATTGAGTATTGTTAACTCAATCTGTAGAAGATGCTATGATTGGGGTTTGGAGAAGTAACAGAGTAGTAGGAAATCTATTAAAAAGAAGGGCTTAGTGGGCCAGCCGTGTGGCCCAGTAGTTATGGCTACCAGATCCAACATAGCCAACTGTAGTTCAAGTCCCAGATCCAGTAGCTTGAGAAACATGCTGGGCATGTGTGTGTGTGTGTTTGAGGGCCCAAAATCCCAAAAGGTGGGAGAGATGGAGAAGACGGATTGTGGCATGACATTGCCTATGTGGGGTCCTTCCACTCTCTCTGGTAAGCACATGTGCCCTTTAGCAAAAAGAAAAAAAAATCAATAAGAAGTGTTCTGGGATAAACTTTATTTTTTTAAAAAATAAGATTGACTTTATAAAAAATGGAAAAAGTGTTTTCTGTTACTTTGCCTTCTTTTATACACTTTCTCATTTTCATCATATATATATATATATATATAGAGACTTTATGAACTCTTCTGAGAACAGAGAAATTAGCACTCAGCCTTCCTTAAAAGTTTCCATGAAGTGAACTATGAAAGGATCTATATGAATCACACCATGTGTTAGTGGCGTACTTTCTGTGATAACTGAATAATATTTATATGTAAAATATAAGAAGAAAAGGAGTTTTTTTTTTTTTCAGCATCACTAAGGAAACTTAGGAATACAGTGGTATGTGTACTCTGTCCTTCAAGATATTGATGCCATGACATTGATATGTTAATAATAATAGTCGGATATTTTCTTTTTGCTAATGAGAGACACTTCCCTAAAAAAACCTATCCATGTATTTAAGTAATGCCAGATGATTAGTCAAAGAAGGTGGTAGATTTTGCAACATTATGATCATGAATCATGTGTATATGGAAGATAAATAATAGAGTTTACATGTTTGATATCTCACACAACACACACCATCTTGGAACTCCATGATGGTATAGACTATGCAGGGTTTGCACATCTCTTTGGTTAGTGTTTAACAGTGTGCTAAGTAATAAGTGCTAAATAAAAATTTATTGAGTGAGTAAATCATTTTCAAAGAATAATATGAGAAGTAGAATTATATTCACAAAATAATTCTAATAGTCATAAATGGGGAAAATCAGAAGACTAAATAAGATGTACAATGGTATTACTGCTTTTTCATAAAGTAATGGAAAGTATGAACTGAATAAATAACTCTCTTGGGAAGACATATGAGTAGTCAAAAAGCATATGAAAAAATGCTCAACCTCCCTCATTATAAGGGAAATACAGATCAAACTACAATGAGATACCACCTAACCCTAGTCAGAATAGTGAAGATTAAAAAAAAAGAAGAATGATAAATGCTGGCAGGGGTGTGGTGAAAGGGGAACTCTTACACGGCTGGTGGAAATGTAAATTGATCCAGCCACTGTGGAGAACAATATAGATCTTCAGAGACCTACAAATAGAACTATCATGTGATCCAAAAATTCCACTTCTGGGTATCTACCCAAGAGATAGGAGAATGCTAAGTTAGAAAAGTGCTTCATATCTATGTTTATTGTGGCATTATTCACAGTTGCTAAAACACAGTACCAAACCAAATGTCCACAAACAGATGAATTGGTTGGAAATGTGTGACACATATGCTCTGTAGAAATACTACTCAGCCATAAAAACAAGACCCTGGCATTTGATAGAAAGTGGACAAATATGGAAGATTTACCACTGAGCAAAACAAGCCAGGCTATGAAAGAGAGACATTGTATATCTCCACTTAACATATACAAACTGTCTGCACTCTCTGGTGCAAATTGAAAGATTAGAGGATTTAGAGGCATTGAAAATGGTTATGAATACTGGAGACAATGTGAGAAGAGAGTGGGAAAAGGGGGAGAGTGTAAGGAAAGAAACTAAGGAGGAATACAGAGAAGCAAGACATTTATGTGACACAGAAGTGGCTTATTACCTGTTGATGATAACATGTTTAGTATGCTCAACTGGACTGGTGTGAAGTATATTCATGTTGAGTAAACTCAATTCACATGCTAAGTGATGTATAGTGACCAAATGTATAAAAAAATAAAATGAATGTATATTACCATTTTAAAAAACTCTCTCTCTAAAAAATTTTAATAACATCTATCTTGTGCATATTTACATTACTTGGACTAAGATCTGCATTCATAGCTCAAAAATTTGAAGTCATGTAATCAGAATGCTTTTGAGTCCCTAACATGTGCTGAACAATGTATTATTAGGTCATCGGAAAGTCATCATGCATTTTTGCATGAATAACACATCATGACTTTCCTGATGACTCCATAGATTGTGTTAGTTAAAATTACACTTGGCTATAAACCAATGAAAAATTCCAACACTAATGCTGTAAGCAAAGTACAAGTTTCCTTCTCTATCACAAGAAAGAAATAGAAAGGCAGATAGTCAATACATGTTGTTAGGTAAGCAGGCTTTTTTTTATCTTGTTGCCCTACTTACAAGGTGTCTGAATATAGCCCAGGTTGGATGCTACAATTTTAGATAAAACAATGCATTTTTTTTTTATTTTTAAGAGAGATTTTTGCTAAAGGGTGTGTGTGCTCACTGGAGAGATGGAGAGAGACAAACAGAAAGCAATCCCTTCTCCTTCATTCTCCTCTTGGGATTTTTGGGCAGGTACACAGACATACCTGCTTGAGTTTTAAGCTGCTGAGTCTGGGACTCAAACCATGGTCAAATACATGAGAGTCCAGTGACATCACTATTACGCCATATGCTGGTCCCAATACAATGGATTTTAAAACATCAAATATATTTTTTAATGTAGCTTTTATTTATTTGTTTTAAAACTCTCCCTGGTGATAGCTTACAACTTTTTCATAAATATCTTACTACGATTGATCATAAGGTCCCAACCAGCTACTGCAGATACTGAGAAATACTTTAGCTTAGAGGAAATGCACCCAGCTAAAGCCAGAACTTTTGTTTACTGAGTTTACTTAGAGGATACCTAGAGCAGTTTGTTTCAAATAGGATGTGGTAGAGAGAAATCAGAGAAATAAAAGCCACAGTCCCAAGTCTGACAAAGAACCTCAAATATATTAAGTAGTAAGCAGTATAATGCAAGTTTCAATAAAAACAATAAAACTAGGAATAAACATTGCAATGGAATATTTAAGAGACCTAAGAATTCACACAAGGTCAAGGGTAACTGATCAGAAACAGAAAACATAATATGGTCACAGAATGACTATTCATTGAATTAATTAACAAATAATTTAGAGAATAGATGAGCATTCCATTCTTTTACTTTTTCCCCCATTGAGAATGATTCAAAGTCACACGATATTAGAGATACTTTAACATTGAATTGCTTATGATAATGGGTTATGATATCAGTTATGTGGGTTATACATCTTGCGTTATTAAAACCTTTTGAAGTTTATATTCCTATCCTATTTTTCTCAAATTGATAAAGGTGGAATGTTCCCAGTATCTTTGTGAGTCACGGTTATTTGGAAAGTGAAAGTCCTGATTGTACAAAATCTTCTGTTCCCTAAATACAATATTTTCGAAGCTTATAAGTGTTCCTGTTTAGAGACAAGACCAATCTCCCACTATCCAGAAAAATAATAATGAAAAAATAATTTTAGAGACACTCATTGATCTTTTTGATGTATCCCATGAGGAAGGTAACAACTAGCATAAATTATAAATTACATGTGAGGTGAAAGCTTGAAAATAAATAAATGTTAGCAGAAGCAGAATTTGGGAAAGGAAAGACTCTTTGGCTTTCAGACTCTCGCCATCATTTCAGGAAGAGAAGAAACTAGATTTTACTAAATAGCAACTTAGGGATTGCAAAACTGTGACACTGCGTCTAGTGTTTTTAGCTTTGAAATGTCTGCAAAAATCCCTTATGAATGGTTACCTTCAGTAACCATCCATGCTTCTTTATGTTGATGACATTATTCTTTCTAGATAACTAATGATTACTGCTAAATGATATATCAAACACTGATCTTTTTCTGAACTTTTAGATGACTTAATGAGACATTTCTTTAAGAATGAAGAATTGTACTGGCCCCATGGTATCATGGTTAATAGAGCAGCATCCCTTGGCCAACCATGTGGTTTGAATCTTGGGCCTGGAGAGCTGTAAAACATGCTGTGTACATGTGCATGCCCCATATCCCCACAGGATGGAGAAATAGAAATGGGATTGAGGCCTGACCACAACCTCTGGAGAAGTACTTACTTCCTCTCCCTCTTTCTCTGTCCCTCTCTGACAAATGCACATATCCCCTGGCAAGTAACTTAATTTCTCTCTCTTTTTTTTTTTAAATCAAGAATTTATTTTCTTGGGCTGGCAGGTGGAGTGTGGTTAAGGGCTCTGAATTCCCACATGACTGACCACTGTTCAAGTCCTAGAGTCCTAGACCTGGTGACTTGCTTTCTCTCTCTCTCTCTCTTGCTCTGTCGCTCTCTGGTCAAATTTAAAAATAAATAATTAAAATTATATAAAAATAATTCTTAAAATAAGAATAAAAAAGAGCTTATTTTTCATAGAGGTGAAAATTAGAGGTGTGAGGGAACCAGCAGTTAGCGTAATGGCTATGTCGCTGGACTCCCACATAGTCGACCGCGGTTCGCGTCCTGGACCCGGCGGCTTTAAAACTCATGCCGGGCACGTGTGCGTGCGTGCCCAAGATCCCGAGAGGAGAATGGAGGAGAAGGGATTGCGGCGTGACCATCCCCCCTGGGGGGTGATTTCTCGCTTTCTGTCTCTATGTCTCTCTCTGTCTGTCTGGCGACCCTGTCTGTCTGCGACCGCACCCACCCAAAAGCGAAAAAAAAAAAAATGAGAGGAGTGAAAAGTCTACTTAGGATTGCATTGCTGGAGGGAAACTATTTATTTATTTATTTTTATTTCTTTTTTATATACATTCAATTACCTTTTTTAGCTTAAAAAGTGAATATTTCACTATGTGAACATTTCTCCCTAGACTAGTTTGTTAAACTATAAAATATCTTCAACAGATAATACCACATTTCTTTGTCCCTTTAATGCTTCGCCTCCCTATTTTTCTTCTAAATGTCCTTCCTCAGGCCCTACTCTTACACACTATATCTGGTATTTACACCCTTTATTGTGTTTGTATATCCTTTAGTCAATTATTTCCATCATAGAGTGTGGACACTTGGTATATATTAAGTGGGGACATACAATGTCTCTCGTTCATATGGACATATAACGTCTCTCCTTCATATCCTGGCTTGGCTCACTCAGCAGTAAATCTTCCATATTCTTCTACTTTCTATCAAAAGCCAGGGTTTTTTTTTTTTGGAGAGGTTTTTGCTATAGGACGCATGTGCTTGCCAGACAGAGAGAGACATAGAGACAGAAAGCGAGAAATCACCCCCCGGGGGGATGGCCACACCGCAATCCCTTCTCCTCCATTCTCCTCTCGGGATCTTGTGCATGTATGCACACGCGCCCAGAGTGAGTTTTAAGCCACCGGGTCCGGGACGCGAACCGCGGTCGACTACGTGGGAGTCCAGCGACATAGCCATTATGCTAACTGCTGGTTCCTGGGTTTTGTTGCTTTTTGTGGTGGGGTTGTGGTGAAAGGGGAACTCTCTTATACTGCTGGTGGGAATCTAAATTAGTCCAGCCACTGTGGAGAACAATTTGGAGATTCCTCAAAAATCTGCAAATAGAACTACCATATGATTCAGCAATCCTGCTCCTTGGTATCTACCTATCGGACAGAAGAATTCTTAATCAGAAAAGTGCTTGCACATCAGTGTTTATTGTGGCACTATTCACAATTGCTAAGACATAGAACCAACACAAATGCCCCTGAACAGATGAATGAATTGAAAAACTGTGGGACATATACTCTATGGAATACTATTCAGCTGGAGGGAAACTCTAGCTGGAAATTTATAGTCTCCTTGATTAGTATTCTGTTAGTTGTATCAGAGTTTCAGAATATTTTTCATGACATTCTCAAATAATGATGTTGATCTTATATAGGGGAAATGCTAACATAAGAAAAAAGAAAGAAAAAAGCTGGTAGAACTCCTATGGAATCTACACAACACAATGTAATACTCAATGTCAAATCAGACAAGTATGCTTGATTGGATTACTACACACTGTATGCATATTTCAAAATACCATAGTCTACCCCACGAAGATATACAACAAATATATGTACCCTAGAAGTCACATTTAAAACAAAATAACTAAATCACTTCCAGAAATTTGAGCCTGCAGAAATAAAGTAGTTCTTCTAAAACTAAGTGAGAAAAGAGCTAGTGGTCAGTGGTCATTCTTTTTTTTTTTTTTTTGAGACCTTTGCTGTAGGATGTATGCACTGACCAGAGATAGAGAGAGGCAGACACAGTAAGAGGAAAAACTGAGAAATCACTCCCCAGGGGGACAGGCATGCTGCAGTCCCTTCTCCTCCATTTTCCTCCTGAGGTAATGGGTACGCAAGTCCAGTGTGATTTTGAAGCCACCAGGTCCAGGACCTAACCCAGAGTTTGTCATGTGGGAATCCAGTGATGCAACTGCTATGCCAACTGCTGGTCCCCTGTCTCCTTTTAAGAATGTCACAGTACAGAGCCAGCCAGTAGCTTGGTGATTGAAGCAGCTGAATTTCACATGGTCAACTGTGTGATTCGAGTTCCCAATCTGGCAGCTTGAGAAACATGCTGGGCATGTGCATGCATTTGTGTGTGTGTGTGTGTGTGTGTGTGTGTGTGTGCACAAAATCCTGAAAGGAATGGAGAAGGAATTGTGGCATGACTGTCCCCCACAAGGAGTGTTTTCACACTTTGTGTCTCTTTGTCTGTGTCTGTCCTATGGACGTGTACATCTCCTAGCAACAACAACAACAAAAGTCAGTAGAAATCTAATTTATGAAGGCATAGGCAAGATAAGGGATTGCTTCTGGATTTCATAGAAGCAGATTGTGAATGGATTATAAACAGTTAACCCTCTCTTCCTCTGTTATTTGAATTCCTGAGTCTTGCCCATGTTTTATCTTAACTCTGGTTTTCCACTTTTGCCTCTAACTTTATTAAGTTACAGATAATCTAGAACCTCTATATGAATCTATTTTAGGGCTAGAATGCCATCATACAAAATAGCATAGATAATCATGAGCAATAACAATGAAGACAACCATTGGGCATTTTGTTCTTTTTTCTTACCATGTTATTCATTCGGACTGCATTGTACCGCACAGCACGACTCTTTCTGTTGCAGCTGTCCTCCCCCCTGCCCATCCACCCCAACTATTCATATTATATGTACATTTACTAAAGTGTTATTGTTTCGAATGCTTAGTCATAAAATATCCTTATATAATGTGAAATTCTTAATAATGAGGTCATTTTAAAGTGTATTTTTTCTTAGATTTCTCTAAATTGATCCCGACCAATAAATGTTGACTTGTCTTGTATATTTACATTTATGTCTTTAAGTTACCCTTCATTGTTTTCACACACTAGATAGGCAGATGCTATATACTGTCACACATAAAACAGATCCATGTTTACCATTACAGAGTAAGTGTCTAACTTTGTCAGAGCACAGTTCCGGCAATTAAGCAATTTAATTAGTTCTCCATAAATATTGACAGGTTAAATGCAAATTTAAATTTTCAAAAAAGAGAAATAGCCATATAAAATCTTTACCCTATTCTTTTTGTCCATTTTTAGATAAATTTCCTTATTTTTTCATCTAAAAATGTTACATTAGAGGAACATTACATCATTCAAAAAGTATTAAAAGTTTAATTCATACAGATTTTTTAAAAATATTGTCATTTAAAATTTTTCTTTTTTTTGGAGAGCTTTTTTTGCTATAGGGTATTTAAAATTTTTCTTTTTCTTGGAGAGGTTTTTTTTTCTATAGGGTATGTGTGCTTGCCAGACATACAGAGAGAGACAGAGAGACAGAAAGCGAGAAATCACCCCTCCAGGGGGGATGGCCACGCCACAATCCCTTCTCCTCCATTCTCCTCTCAGGATCTTGGGCACACATGCACACGTACCCGGCGTGAGTTTTAAGGGTCCGGGATGCGAACCACGGTCGACTACATGGGAGTCCAGCGACATAGCCATTATGCTAACTGCTGGTCCCTAAAATCTTTCTTTTTAAATAGATATATCTTAGAAATAAATGCATGCATATATCACATATTTCAGATTTTTTTTCTTCTTTCTAGTGAGAGTATGTTCTTACAAAGAAGACAAGATGAAGTAGGGAAAAACTGACAGTACAAATAATGTCCTCAGGATTAATACAAAACTAACATTACTTTTTTTAAAAAAGAAAAAAAAATACACTCTCCTCATTTTAGCTTTCTGGACAAGGCAATAGATAAAAGCCTTAAAATGATCTATAATAGGCAGTCAAATCATATACTATAAGTTGAAAAAACACAACAATAAAAAAGTAGAAAAACACAAAATGATATAACCTATTACCAAAAATTATGAAAGTGTGACCTTTAGGTGTCTTAGTAGAAAATTATATATAATTCAAAACTATGTTTTATTCTGCATAAAATGATAAAATGCACACCTAAAATCATTATAAAGTATTGCTTTAACCATGGTTCAAGTGCAGTAGCTACAATGAACCATTACCTTCAATTATCCACAGGTCTAGAAGTATACACACTGGTTTCCACTTCCCCCTTTTGACAGTTTTCCACCCACATTTATATCCATAATAAAATGCTTACAGTTCCATACAATCTAAATAGCATAATTTGAAATAATTATTTTTTACATAAGTGATAAAAACAATGAAAGCTAATATGAAGTTACCATGTGTTAGTTACTATTTTAAAACATCTTTGGCCCAGCAGGTGGCATGGTGGTTAAGGCACAGGACTCCTACATAGCTGACAGTGGTTCAAGTGCTGGACCTGGCAACTTGCTTTCTCGCTTTCCCTCTCCCTCTTCATTCTCTGGTGTGCAAATATACCCTATAGCAAGTTAAAAATAAATAAATAAATAAATAAATCTAAAAATATATAAAAATAAAACACCTTCCATGATTAAAATCATATAAATTTTTATAAAATATTTATTAGTTGGATATAGTTATTGATTATATATGTGTATATATATATGTTTATATATTTTATATATGTGTATATGTCAATAACTATCTTCTAGATAAACTAAATGCTTTCTCATAGTATACAGCTATAGGTAACAGAACCATCAGTTCTCCACATCTGGCTGTTCAGGTGTACTTATGCCAGGGTGTGGTGCCAAGTGGACAAAGACCTCCATCCAGCTCACATTCTTCTCATGAGGATGCACATTCCTGGTACTGTATCCACTCAGAAAGAATGCCCTTTCCTAACTTGCACAAAGACAGTAGCTATTCCAACAGGGGCTGAACACTGAGCTGTATGAATCCAGAATTAATTTAATGCACTAATGTATCAATTTAAGCATTAATGCACCAAAGTAATCCATTACTCATGCATTTTGACATTTCAAGAGAATACAATGGTGTTATTTTCCAAATACTTGTGAATATTTAGAAAGTCAGATTTTTTAAATGATTTACTTTGTAATATTTCTTGAACATTACTATCTCAGACCAAACAAGAACACATATTTAAAAAGAGAATCCTATAGAACATTCCACATAAGACAGCAAACTCTACTGTCTTTTGGTTAATATTCTCAGTACTTTAGGTGAAATGAAGCCTCAGACTGAGGGAGTTTTATATAGCTAAGAAACAGCAGCCATAGATTTTTATGCAGCAAAAATGTAGTGGATAATATGACAGAGCAAAATTTTGGAAAAGGGAAGCAAGTGAGCCTTACCAACTGATGAAGCAAACCCGAGAACTTGAAACCAAAGTGCTTGGACTTGGACAAGTCAATAAAATGAATGAGTGAAGAATTATGGGAAGGACAACTTATTTAGCAAACTATTATAAATGCTCAGTTAGAAGGAAATCCAGGAGAAAAATAGAGGCAAGACATTTAAGGTAAGCAGAGATGGAGGATTGGCTGTTGATAATGGGTATGATAATATCTTTAACTGGACTGTGTGCAGTGTATTTATGCTGAGAAAATTCATTTTATAAGCTGTGGTGATGTACAATGATTGATTGTACAAAATAACTTAAAAATAAATTAATAAAAATACTTGGGTGACAGTAGAACTAATTAAAAGAGCAATAATGAGACAACCAAAGCACTACCCTGCTTGAATTGACCATTGTAAGCTACCAGACTTACTACCCTTGACTTCCTCTCTCCCCTACTTGAATTGACCATTGCAAGCTACCAGACTTACTACCCTTGACTTCCTCCTCCTCCCCACCATGGGTAGTTAGAGGTCAGTAAATGGGAGAGTAACCCAGAAAAAAGACCTATCAATAACTGTATTTAGAGGTTCTCAACAAAATGGCTGGATTCCTACTTAGTCATCTTGTGATGATATTCATTAGTGGAAAAGTGCTGTCCCACACTTAGAGAATCCAGTCACATTCTTAAGGGTTCATTTATTAAATATGAATAGTTAAGTAGGGCTTGACATATATGCGAAGATAGCGTCTATGGTTTACACTGTGGATTAACTATTTAAAATCTATTCAATCCTCATTTCCTTTCCTGTTATGTAAAACAAAGCTTCCTAGGATCTCTTGCTGCTCAGTCTATGGTTCAACATATGCAAAACAATAAATTCAATACATCAGATTAACAAAAGGAAAGATTAAAACCATATCATTATATAAATCAAAGCAGAAAGAAAACATTTGATAAAATAGAACATACCTTCATGATGAACATGCTCAGCAAAATCAGAATAGAAGTCATTCTTCAACACAATAAAAGCCATAGCTAACATCATACTGAATGGAGCAAGACAAGGCTGTCCACTTACTCCACTCCCTTTTAATATAGTACTGGAAGTATTAGCCAATACAATTAGGCAAGAGAGTCAAATAAAACTCATCCAAATAGGAAAAGAAGAAGTGAAATTATCTCTATTTGGAGATAATATCATAATATACATAGAAAATCCAAAAGAATCCCCCCAAAATCTCCTGGAAGTGATAAATGGATATAGTAACATAGCAAGATACAAAATCAACATACAAAAATCTGTAGCATTTTTATACAGTAACAGAGACAAACTGAGACAGATTTGAAGAAAGAAATCCAATTTACAATAGCCACAAAACCAAAAAGATATCTACAATTAAATCTTACCAAAGACGTCAAAGATCTCTGCAAGAAAATTGTGAAACACTAGAAAAATAAATTAAAAATGAAATAGAAAAGGTAGAAAAACATCTGTTGCTGGATTGGACAAATTAATGTAATCAAGACGTCAATCCTACTCAAATTAATCTTCAAATTTAATGCAATTCCAATCAAAAGACCAGAGATAGTTCTCATAGAAATAGAAAACAAACAAACAAAAAACAAAACAAAACAAAACAAAATAAAACAAAAACGCAGAATTTGTCTGGAACCATAAAAGTCCCCATATTGCTAAAGCAGTACTGTGCAAGGAGAATAAAGTAGGAGGCATCTCACTTCCCAACCTCCAAATATATTACAAGGCTGTGATAATTAAAACAACATGGTATTAGCACCAACACAGACAGGTAGACCAATGAAATGGAACTGAGAATCCTCAAATGCCCCCCAAAACATACAGCCAACTGATCCTTGACAAAGGGCACGAGACAATCCTGTGGGAAAAAGAAAATCTCTTCAGCCAGTGGTGATGGGAGAACTGGATATCCACCTGCTGAAGAGTGAAACTGGATCCTTATCTGTAACCACTAACAAAAATTAACTCAAAATGGATTGGGGATCTAAAAATAAAATCTCTAACTATAAAAAACACTGGTGGAAACACACAGGAAGAACTCTTAAGAGCATGGAGTAGGCAAAGATTTCTTAAAGAAGATCTCCAAACAACAGGCAGTTGTCCTAAAAATCGACAAATGGGACTATATTAGGATGAGAAGCTCCTGCACAGTCAAAGAAACAATAGAGTGAGAAGACAACTGTCAGCATGGAAGATTTTATTTGAAAACTATATCTCAGATAAGAAACTGTTAACCAGAATATCCAAAGAAACAATAGATAGAGTGAGAAGACAACTCTCAGCATGGAAGATTATATTGGAAAACTGTATCTCAGATAAGAAACTGTTAACCAGAATATACAGAGAACTCAAGCAGCTTTTGCCCACAAAAAGCAAAAAAATCAATCCAATTGAAAGTTGAGAAAATGAACCAAACAGACAATTCTCTGAAGAAGACATACAATGGCCGAAAAGCATATGAAAACATGCTTGACATCTTTTATCATAAGGAAAATGCAAATAAGAACCATAATGAGATATAATTTAACTCTAGTCAGAATGGTTAAAATTTGAACAAATAAATAATGATAAGTGCTGATGAGGCTGTGGTGAAAAGGGAACTCTCTTACACTGTGGGTTGGAATGCAAATTAGTAAAACCACTTTGGAGAATGATATGGAGATTCCTCAGAAATCTATAAATAGAACTACAGTATGACCCAGTAATTCCACTTTTAGGTATTTACCAGAAAGAAAAAATGCTCAGTCAGAATAAACACTTGCACATCCATGTTTATTGCAGCATTGTTTACAATCGCTAGGACATGGAATCAACCCAAATGTCCAAAAATAGGTGATTGGATTGAAAAAAACAGGGGCAAATATGCTCTATGGAATACTACTCAGTCATAAAAATAGTGAGAGCCTGAAATTTCATACGAAGTGGGTGAATATGGAAGAATTAATACTAAGCGGAGCAAGCCAGGCAGACTTTGTATGTCCCCACTCAATATATACACACATTGTCTGCACTCTGTCGCAGAAACTGAAAGTTTGGAAGGTATAGAAGGAGGGAGGGCAACGGTAGATACTAGAGAAAGTAAGGATGGGGTAAATGGGGGTGGGTTATAGAGGGAGGGAGGGGAACAAGGGAAGAGAAAAAAGTACATTTAATTGACAAAAAAATGAAAAGCTATTTGCTGATGAAAATGTATATAGTAATGTTTTTGTCTTGACTGATATGCCTGGTATTCGTGCTAGAAAAAAATCAGTGTTGTACACTGTAAAGATAGAAGTGATTAAATGTAAATCAAAATAAAAACAAACAAAAAAATTGGCAGTGTGTAAAATAAGAATATATGCAACTGGAACTAGCAGGCCATGGTAAGTATTACCCTTGGCCTAAAATTCGGAAACTAAACACTGTCGAACATCCCAAAAAATTGTTGATATTGTGACTTGAAAATTCCAGCAATGCATTGTGATGCAAATGTAAAAGTTATGATTTATAATTATACTTTACAATAGATCAAGAATAGATTTTAGAGCTACACATTAAAACATTTAGCATGGGTATTTCTCCTTTAAGTTTGCTTTAATGAAATCTAATATTAAAATCTTAAATTATGGGCCAAAGGATGGCATGAACCACTCTGCAAGACTGAGCTATGGGGGAAAGTTCCAAGTTGGCTTTCTAGACTCTCCTGAGTATTTCAGGAATAAAAATGAAATGTGAAAACCCAAAGTTAAAGTCTAGAAAGTATACTTAGCTTAAGTGCAATTTGCAGAAATTCATAATATTGAAGGAAAAGTTGACTCTGTATTGTATACTTTCAAGTGTATATTATATTAGGGTCCTGAAAATAGTTTTATAACTGTTTAGGTGTTAGCTATATTTAACTATGACTCTAAAATAAGGATGGCAAAAAGGGACTAAAACATAATAATACCCACTATGAATCAGGGTTAGTGTAAGATACTTTAAAATATTAGTTTATTTTATTCTTTATAATAATCTTGCATATCTTTATTAACCCCATATTTTGATGAATGACAAAAACATATTTTTTACTAAGTAACCCAAGGTCACCATTTCAAAGGCCATACTCTGCTCTGGGGCATGAAAAGTCACATGATAAATCTTTTTTTTTTTTTTTTATTTTCTGGATCAAATAATTTTCTCTGACTCTGTATGTCTTGCTTAGATGAGGCCAGGCTTTTCTCACCAGAAGTACATTTCTTATTCTTCTTTCAACCCCTGCTTAAAATTTTTCTTTAGAATACAACAGATTCCTTTCTCTTTTCCTTCCTCCTTCCCTCCCTCCCTCTTCCTTTCTTTCTTTCTCTTTCTTTCTTTCTTTCCTTGTTTCCTTGTTTCTTTCTTTCTTTGTTTCTTTTTCTCTTTTTATCTTTTCTATCTCCCTCATTCTGTCTTTGTGTCTTTCCTTCTTTCTGTATTTATGTCTTTCTTTTTGTGTTTCTGTTTCTTTCTCTCTCTTTCTGTCTCTTCTTTACTCTTTTAAACATTCTTTTTGTCTGTCTTTCTGTTCTTTGACTTTCTCTCTTTTTAGCCTGCCTCTCTTCCTGCCTTCCTTCCAGCTTGCTTGCTTGCCTGCCTGCCTGCCTGCTTGCTTGCCTTTCTTTCTTTCTTTCTTTCTTTCTTTCTTTCTTTCTTTCTTTCTTTCTTTCTTTCTT
>NW_006159584.1:823332-825407 GCF_000334495.1 Tupaia belangeri chinensis
TTGCCTTTCTTTCTTTCTTTCTTTCTTTCTTTCTTTCTTTCTTTCTTTCTTTCTTTCTTTCTTTCTTTCTCTCTCTCTCTCTCTCTCTCTCTCTCTCTCTCTTTGCCTGCCTGCCTGCCTGCCTCTCTTCCTGCCTTCCTTCCAGCTTGCTTGCTTGCCTGCCTGCCTGCCTGCTTGCTTGCCTTTCTTTCTTTCTTTCTTTCTTTCCATTCTTTTTGTCTGTCTTTCTGTTCTTTGACTTTCTCTCTTTTTATTCTTTCTCTTTCTTTCTGCCTCTCTTCTTGACTTTCTTTCTGTCTTTCTTTCTCTCTTTCTGTCTTTCTGTTTCTTTCTTTCTTTCAAAAAGAAAAAGAAAATAAATACAACAGATTCAAACCAAGGACAGAAAACAAAGCCAAACAAAATCAAGCCAAACCAAGAAATCCTCTGTGTACTTGGAATTTTTTATTCTATAAAATATTAAAACCTTTGGCTTGGCTTACAGTACACACAATTACTAACTGTTAGAAGTGGTATAGTTTAAGGTTACTGAAGTGTCCACCCATAACTACACTCCCTTTGTGACATTTTATTGCCTGAACTTCTGGAGAGTCCAGATACTTTAAATACAAGACAGACATTGCCCTAGAGAAATGCACTACTATGCTGCATTAAGAGAAGGTGAAGACGAAGAAGGAAAAGCAAATGAGAAAGGAGAGGAAGCAGCAGCAGCAATGGAAATTTCATTCAAATTTGCAAATTTTAATGAAAGCTACGTACAGTGACAATTGTTGGTGATTATAAGACATATGACATTTTACTTTCAATAAAGGTAACATTTTATTTCTAAAAAGTTCTCAAGTCCATCTTCTCTGAGGGTAAAATAGAATGAATTCTGTATAAAATCTATATTTTTGTGACTTCGCTTAAGTTACCTATGCTTCTTGAGCATCACATTTGTTTGTTTTACTGTATAAATTGAGAATGTAGTCATCTCACAGATAGTCTGTGTCAAATAAATGTGCAAAACACCTAGGATATACCCAGAAAGTACAAATATTTAAGACTCAATGTATTAATGTTTTCTTAATGACCAAATGCAGTAAGATATTATTATTTTTTGGAAATGCCAATAGAAGTCAGGCTTTGAGGCATCACACTGTGGGTGAGCAGAGGAGAATGCTATCATCCTTAACTTCCAACTTTGGGGAAAGTATTACTAACTCACACAGCTGCTTTAGTAATTAAATTGTTAGAGTCTGGGACCAACAGGTGGCAAGGAGGTTAAGGCACCGAATCCCACATGGACAACTGGATGATTGAAATTTCAGACCCAGCAAGTTGAAAAACACCAGATTTATGTGCATGCATGCCTGAAGTCTCCAGAGGAGACTGGAGAAGAAGGGATTGTGGCAGGGCCATCCCTATAGGGGTGGATTTCTCATTTCCCTCCCTCTGTCTCTCTCTCTCTGCCTCTCTCTTTGGTGAGTGCATGCTCACCTATAGCAATAGAAAATGGTTAGAGCCTGATAACATTTAATTTTGGCATTGTAGTGGGACAAACATGGTAAGTCCCCTTTCATTTCTAATTTGGTAAAAGGATAGTCTGTGATATATTTTAAAATAACTAAATTATTAGAGTAGCTTTGACTTTTTAAACTAGTCTTACTTGTAAAATACTGTTACATTAATAGTAAAAGACTGTACTTCTCCCAAATGAAAACTAAACAAACCATTACATTAATGTAAGCTTGTGGAATTTGCTAATTAATACAGGGAGGATTAGCTGCAAATAGTCCAAAACACCTGAAGATAAGACATATACAACAGTTTAAGCCTTTCTGGAAGATCAATGAAACAGAAGCAGTATTGGAAGAGTGCAAATAATCAGAGCAACATCACTAGGTCCTTGATTAGGCCCGTGAAGTAGTTGATATTAGAGACCATTTTATATTTTTCCACTAATTTATATACACACATTTTAATTTTTTTTGAGAGAAATTTTTGCTGTAAGAGCACATGTGCTCGCCAGAGAGACAGAGACAGAAAGCAAGAAATCACCCCCCTAGGGAGATGACCATGCCACAGTCCCTTCT
>NW_006159584.1:829924-913276 GCF_000334495.1 Tupaia belangeri chinensis
ACCAGATTTATGTGCATGCATGCCTGAAGTCTCCAGAGGAGACTGGAGAAGAAGGGATTGTGGCAGGGCCATCCCTATAGGGGTGGATTTCTCATTTCCCTCCCTCTGTCTCTCTCTCTCTGCCTCTCTCTTTGGTGAGTGCATGCTCACCTATAGCAATAGAAAATGGTTAGAGCCTGATAACATTTAATTTTGGCATTGTAGTGGGACAAACATGGTAAGTCCCCTTTCATTTCTAATTTGGTAAAAGGATAGTCTGTGATATATTTTAAAATAACTAAATTATTAGAGTAGCTTTGACTTTTTAAACTAGTCTTACTTGTAAAATACTGTTACATTAATAGTAAAAGACTGTACTTCTCCCAAATGAAAACTAAACAAACCATTACATTAATGTAAGCTTGTGGAATTTGCTAATTAATACAGGGAGGATTAGCTGCAAATAGTCCAAAACACCTGAAGATAAGACATATACAACAGTTTAAGCCTTTCTGGAAGATCAATGAAACAGAAGCAGTATTGGAAGAGTGCAAATAATCAGAGCAACATCACTAGGTCCTTGATTAGGCCCGTGAAGTAGTTGATATTAGAGACCATTTTATATTTTTCCACTAATTTATATACACACATTTTAATTTTTTTTGAGAGAAATTTTTGCTGTAAGAGCACATGTGCTCGCCAGAGAGACAGAGACAGAAAGCAAGAAATCACCCCCCTAGGGAGATGACCATGCCACAGTCCCTTCTTCTCCATTCTCTTCCTGGGATTTTGGGCATGCACATACATGCTCCCAGTGTGAGTTTCAAGTCACCAGATCCGGGACTCGAAACACAATCGACTGCATCAGTCAGAGTCAAGCAACATAACCATTATGCCATCTGCTGGTCCCTACACACATTTTAATTAATCGACACACATACTTTAATATAGGCACACACATTTAGTTTTATATAATTAAACATAACACTATAATTAATATACATTTTAATTGATTAGTAAATTTAGCTAATTCATTATGCCCAGTACTTAACTTGTCAAGCTTGTAGTACAGTGAGAGATCAAAGTTAATGTGTTCAAAACTGATACCCTGCAAGCTGGACTCCCAGATTGGGAACTGATCTGTAGATTTCCATAGAAATTTGTTATGCCTGAACACTTAGGTCATTGATCCTATAGGAGCTGTAGGAGGCTGAGATAGATTGGGCCCATGGTAGTTGTCAGAGTGGCGACAACATACAGTCCCTATCTACTCATTGTGCTAGGAAAGTGGCTGTCTCCTCAACCAAGGACACTGAGGAGATGAAATTGTTCTAAGTCACACAATAACTGGGTCCCTAGGATATGATTAACCAGAGAAAGGACTCTGGACTCTGTTTTTTCTGTTCTTAAAATTCTTTTATTATTATTATTTTTTTTTAATAAGCCAGAAGGCACATGCACTCATTGGAGAGAGACAGTGAGAGAGAGAAATGAAAGCACTCTATTGGGGGATGGCCATGTAGCAATCCCTTCTCTATTTCTCCATCCTTTTGGGATTTTAAGCATTCATACACACACACACCTGGACAGCTTCTCAAGATGCAGGTCTGGGAATCAAATCTCCCAGGAATTGCAACATGATCTTACCCCATAGAGGGTGCTTTTTCAATCTTCCCCTATCCCCATCATCTCTCTCTGGTGAGCAGATGCACCCTCTGGCAAATTACAATCAATCAACTAATCAATTGTATATGACGAATACATTGAGTAAGAAATGTAGCCATTGATATGCTCATGAAATTCCACCTGCCTTTTTCCAACCTCTGTTTTATGTTAAGTACTGTATTAAAGTAAAGCACAACTTGGTTCTATTCTGAGAACTTTGCTCCATTGCTAACTTACCTTTGGATAATTGCTTAAGACTTCTGAATGCTCAAGATATAGATTCTGCTTTTTAGAAAACACTTTGATTCTTGTTTTGAGTCTAGAAGAGGAACATAATTTGGGAGGTATTAAATGAAAATACTTATGTACTCTGTTGATAAAGCACTCTGGAGTACTTTGGGTGAGACTCATAAAATTGAAACAATAGTTTAGTTAAAGGGAAAAAAACACTCTTTAATTGTCACAGACCAGGCTTTCTTTAAAAAAATAATAAAAAGGTGATTAGAGCTATTATATAAGACTTCATTTTTTTTCTCAATAGTAAAATCTATAGGCATACTTTGAAACCTATGAAGGTAGTGATGGTTCAGCAATTTCTACAAACATTTTAAAGTAACTGACACTTTCCCCAAAATAAATGTTGAGTATGAAATATAGTCTTAAAGTAATATATTCTTTAATTTCTTTTCATTTTCTTCTTTCCTGAGAACTAACAAAATACTTTGATGTATGTCCCCAAGGATTCTTGATTGTAATGGAAGCCTCAGTATTTTGAAAAGTGAGAAACAACTAAAAATTCCTGATTTGTTATGGACTAATAAGTGTTGAAAAATAATGGCTACATATTTATAAATTATTTTCATATTTAAAATTGCCATTAATAGTTTTATCATAATTGTATAACCTCAATAAATGCTTCTAGAGATCATAGTTATTTGCTTTGAACTCTTTCCAACTAAGGTATCTTTTGCAAGCAAAAAAATCTGTCCTTGCTGGCATTTAGTCATACATGTCTTATATTTTTGTGTTTTTTTAATGTACCTGGAGGACACCTCATGCATTGAACCTAATCTTCAGACCTCAAAGGGTTTAAAAGATCTTTGTATCATAAAGAAACTAATGTGCATTTGGAAACAAAAATAAAAGTAAGGAAGAAATGCAGGTTTTAACCAATAATCAATTTGTATACCTTTGATATATGTTTACTATTGTTCTAGTAAGTATCATCCCTATCTATGGCTCAAATTGAGACAAATGCAAAAGTTATTTAAAGTGTGAGAGTTATTACTTAAAGAGATAATTTTGGTTGACAGATCTATGAAGGTAAAAGAATAAAAGCTTCAAATAACACTGATCAGAACTTCAGATCCAAATACACATCTGTTAATAACTTATACTTTTGTTACTGAACAACTGATCCATTGCCCAGTGCATACAATTGCCAAACACTATGACACCAGATCTTGAAGCAAGAAAGTTTTATTGCATAAACAACTGGCAAGGAAGCAGGTGCAAACCTCAAATCTGCCACCTCATCACAAGAGGGCAAGGTCTTTTATAGTACAAGAAACAGGGAGGGTATGTGAGGTAGTGTTTTATGTCAGTATCAGATCGGTTGGTACTCAAAGCTGGGGGAGCGACCAATCTCTGATTGGTTACTACTAGCAGAATAAGATTGCTTGGCAGTCCTGGATTGGTTGTTGCTAGGATATGGCATGATGTTATTTTCCAATGCCACATTGGTTGTTAATAGAATTTAAGGCAACTTCTGATCTCATTCCCCGAGAATAGGTCCTATTCTTTTTACTCCATTGCCAAGAGCATTTACATTCCCCAGGCATTTGAGGTCAACGTTAGCGCACTCAACTCTGGAAAACGTGGAACATTCGTGTAGGCTTACACAACAACTGTTAGTAACAGGCTTTTCTTATGTAGGCTGTTTCTGGACCATTACACTTGATTATTAAAGTTATAGGATTCAGCTTTTAGAAGGCTTTTAAAAAATAGTGATTGTGTGCATTGAGATGCTAATTTGATCTTCTTGCTTTTTGTATAAAACTTTAGGTTTCACGAGCCAAAATAATTATGTTGCCTACCTCCAAATGCCAATCAAGATAACCTTGACAATGAGAAATTGAGAGAAAAGTTGCACCATCCTTCAAGGTTGCACTGGGGCAGAAGAGTCCATTTTGGAAAACTTTAGGAAATACTTAACTGTATTTAATAGATTATATTAGGTTCCAAGTTGTCAAATACCTAAGTTACTAATAACCTCTCCAAAGAATGATGTGGCTTTTTCTACAGTAATTTTCAATTACTTTTAATAAAATCCCAAACAAGAAGAAATGATAAATATTGTCATCAGAAAAGTCATGACATATTTTTTGGGAAAGTCATGACGTCTTTTTCTATGTTGAAATGTGTCATGACTTTTCCAATGATCCAATATATCACAAATTTATTTTGTTTATATTTACTTTCTGTGTTTCATGACTTTCCCAATGATCCAATATATCTCAAATTTATTTTTTTTATATTTACTTTCTATCTATAAAGAAAAGTTAAATATAATACACACCTAAATAAGATGAAAATATTTAAATACTTTTAGAATAAAAATATCTAACCATACCATAACATATGATATGGTTTCTTATTATTCGACATTATATAAACTTTTCCCCTTCATTCTCCTCCCTGAGTCTGTAGCACATGTAGATGTATACTAGAAAATTTTAATGCAACAACTTAAAATCAATGTTATCTAATATTCATAAAATATAGTGCTTTCCTCAAGAGCACAGAGTTAGAGAGTGTTAGAATTAGGATTTGAAATCAAACCCTTTGAAGAAAATGAAACAATATTTACATTAGCTCTTGTTTTGTAATAAAATGATAAAAAAATCAATTCAGGAAAATTTTGAAAACCATCTTATTTAACAAGATAAAAGTATTCTTATGCTTCATAATGTAAAGTAATAACAAAAAGAAGCATCCCATTATATGAGTATCAAAAGAAATAATACATCTGTGAAACCTGAAATTCTTGACAAAACATGAAATAGTTAATGGTCAAGCTCTCAGAAACTAGAGATGCAATGGCAACTGGTTTAATGCAAAAGAAATGTGAGAAGGCAGTAACAACAGTAATAAGCCATTGGGCAAGATTTGTATTTATTTAATAAATGATTTCATCACCGCAAAGTTATGTACTTTAGCATACATAAAAAGTGAGAATATTTCTACTGACTCTCTCAATCTATCTTAATGAGAAATCCAGGCCACTCATAAGCAGAAAAAAAAAAAATTGACCAGCACCTTTAAAATAAATTTTTCTAGAACAAAAATCTATAGCACAAAATCTGGAGAAAGTCTCAGACAGAGGTGGGATACATGGGACTAATTGTCAGAATGTTCCTCATTATAAAAGTGTACCATTCAATGTTAATTATATGCTATGATCTAAAGATTGACTGAGTTTTCTTGGGGGTTAGTGAATGATTTCTGTTGCCAGTATGACTTTTTCACAACCACTCTTTCAGAGTATTTGTAGGTAAGTTTATACACACACACACACACACACACACACACACACACACTTTCTCAAGCATATCTTTACTGCCTTGCCAACATTGACTGCAAATTCTTCTAGTCCAAATTCAGTTATTACCATGCATATCAGGTGTTATTTTTGTTGATGCAGTTTTCTGCTTCTATTATCTTCAAATATTACTGGTGGTGAAAAATGGAGAATCAAGAATATATGGGCAATTAAGTCTAATCTGATCACAACTGCTCAAGTGTACAATGATTCTAAGTCATGATGATTTTCTCTAATTTACTCAATAACCATGTAGAAATGAAATTTGAATTGAGGCCTCCCTCTTATTTAGTTAAATATCAGGAAAAAAAATGCCCAAATCACTAATTAGCATAGAATATGCTGGTATTTGGGTGAATTGTGACCAGAAAGAAGTAAAACTGAGTTGCAATGGCCCTATAGAATGTCAAACCCAGCTATTATTAGAAGACAAGCAGATTTTCAGAAAACTACAAGAAGTAGGTTATTATTAACAAAGCTCTGGAAAAAAAAATTCTACTCTAATATTTCTACATCTCTTTTCTTTTTTTTTGCAAGCAGTAATGCACTTGGAAATGTGTGGGAAAGGTTTTTGGTTCATGTTCCCTAGATTGGCTGAGACTGGTGATAGATTGGTGGTGTGAACACAGTCTGGGGTGCCCACCTGTCTCTCTCTCTCTCTCTCTTGGAAAAAAAAATAAAAAGATGACCAGTGTTCTTGACTACTCCCTATCCCCAACCCCTCGCCCCCCCCACACACATTCTTGCTGATGATAGTTTCCTTAAGCAAATCTAATTTGGTTTGTCTTACTCCTATGACAATGGCTTCTCATTTTTTGTTTTGTTTCCATTAACATTTATTCAGTACTTACTATGTGTCAGGCCTGTAATGGAAATGGTACATAATATAAACTCTGCAATAGATATATTATTAAAAATACTAAAAAACATGGCTGGGGTTATTTAGTTTATGATCTCAAAACAAGTAAGTAATGGTGCCTGATACTTGAGCCAAGTTCTTTCTAAATTCTGAACTTATATTCTTAGCAGCTATACATACTGTCCTAAGTGTACTTGTGGTATTAAACCATACTTTATTCATTTTCTGTCTGCCTGTCTGTCTGTCTCTTTCTCCCCCTCTCTCCTACTTCCCTATTTGTTATTTAGTTTATGATCTCAAAACAAGTAAGTAATGGTGCCTGATACTTGAGCCAAGTTCTTTCTAAATTCTGAACTTATATTCTTAGCAGCTATACATACTGTCCTAAGTGTACTTGTGGTATTAAACCATACTTTATTCATTTTCTGTCTGCCTGTCTGTCTGTCTCTTTCTCCCCCTCTCTCCTACTTCCCTATTTCTTTCTCTCTCTCTCCTTTTTTATCTTCCTCTTTCTCTCTCATCTTCTTCTCATGCACCTCATCATCCTCTTTCTCCATCTTATAAATCTTTATCATTTTTCTTCCACTCAGTTCTTCCTGCTAACCCTGTAATTTGAAAGATCTGCTTAATAGCATAAAAGAGTTGTTCACCATTTCCAGATTTATAGTTCTACTTTTTCATGAGATGAAATAAAAACCCAAGACTCAAATTGCTTAGTCTCGATTCCATTTTTTTTTCCTTAAAAAGGGCCCAATGTTTGGAGATGGTAAATGCTTTCTACTGGTGATATTTTTCTGTTATTTTCATTTCCCTTTTGGTGGTTTGATCCTGTTGTATGTCCTGTGTTTCCCTTCCAACTTATTCTAGCGATTTTTAAATAATTATTTATTTTAATTTTATTTGTTATTATTATTGTGGTTATTTTTAAGTTTTGGTAAATGGCAGAACACTCACCAGCGAGAGAAAGGGAAAGTGAGAAAGCAAGCCACCGGATCCAGTACTCACACAGTGCTCAGCCATGTGGGAGTTCAGAGCCCCAACCACCATGTCACCTGCTGGCCCTAGTCAAGCCATTTTAAAAGGCTATTTTTGCATAAATGAGCTACACTGAAAGTCCTAAACACAAATTTCACTGTCTATATGAAAACCACATTCCTAAGGGCAAGCCCTCCTGTTTTATTAATGCTCTTTCTCCTCCCTTCTCTTGAATATACTTTTGAAATTTCCATCTCATTAGGTTTAGGGTGTCGATAAGTAGAAAAGTAGTCATATTTTTCACAAATCCTGCTTACAAATTCAGATACATAGGATTATAGTTTTACACAAACTTGCTGTCTTTGGAACAGCATATTAAAAGCTGGACATAGCTAATTTAGTATGATTCTTTTTCTAGGTCTCTGTTCCTTCAACTGGGAATGAAGGAAGGAATTCAAGTTTCTAAGATTCTGTTTAGCATTCAGTTTCATATGGAAGATAAAGGTCACGTTACTTGCCTAGTTCCTCTTCTCCCTGTTTCCTTGGCAGTTGGCCTGTTTCCACTATCCCAAGTACTTATGGAAATAACTCAATTTGGGATGAATTTATAAAAAAAAAAAAGTTTTATAGGACCAGCAGTTAGTATATTGGCTGTGTAGCTGGACTCCCACGTAGTTGGCCGCGGTTCGAGTTCCAGACCTGGTGGCTTTAAACTCACGCTGGGCGCGTGTGTGTGCGTGCCCAAGATCCCGAGAGGAGAATGGAGGAGAAGGGATTGGGGTGTGGCCATCCCCCCAGGGGGTGATTTCTCTCTTTCTGTCTCTCAGTCTCTCTCTGTCTGTTTGGTGAGCACACGCGCCCTATAGCAAAAAGAAAAAAGAACATCCTCTCAAAAAAAAAAAAAGTTTTATTAAAAACCTGACAAAGAATAGGTAGAACAAAACATGTCCACTGTGGAGAGCCACATACACCAAAATGGCTGAAATGACTTTCACGGGATGACCTCCGAACTTTCCTGTTCCTGGAATAAACAATCCACCCCTAGGCTTCCCAACCTAGCTAACATCTGCAATCAGCTTCTCAATCAGGTCCGTGACAGCAATCTGCCCCTAAGCTCCGCCCCCTGGTTAATGCTCCCTGACAAAACAATCAATTACTGGTCCAAAACATATCCTTCATTTACATATTGAGCAACAAATTACCACCCTGCTGTGTATATAAGAATGTTCTCTGACTCTAAATAAATGAGCGATGGTATACCATTCAGAGTTGTGACACTCTGTCGCTCCCCTGTTGTGACGCTGTGCCGGTTCCCGACCTCCGCTCTCTCACTCAGGTAGCCCGTTCGATTGTCCCGTGGGCCGGAACAGTCCACAATGAAGGGTGTAGATTGTACAGTTAATAACAAAGGTTCATGATCATATTTAGTTAATAAAATGTACATATGCAACCTGAACAATGTTTATACTGAACTGTACTGACTGGTAGGTAACACATAGTAGCACCCTACTTCTTCTTTAATCCTCCAAAATATGTCGGAATTTGCTCTTGTGTTTATTTCTATCCTTTTCTGTCTCTCACCTGGACACACGATCACTGGACTAAGGACCTCTGTCATTTCTCAAAGCCAGCCTTCACAGAGAGCGTTCCTCTGTATAACCGTCCCCTCTTATCTGCAATTTTGCCTTCCATGGTTTCAGTTGCTCACCACCAACTGCAGTCTGAAAATATTCGGTGGAAATTCCAAAAATAAGCAATTCATACCGTTGATACTGTGTACCGTTCTGAGTAGCATGGTGAACTCTCACACCATGCAGCTGTTTTTCCACCCAGGATATGAATCATCCCATTGTCCAGCCCATCCTTGCTGTGGATGCTTCCTGCCTGTTGACCACTTAGTAGCCTTCTTGGTTGTCAGATCTAGAAAAATGAGTATGTGGATTTTGGCTTTCAGGAATTCACCAGGGATCTTGGAACATATGTCCCAGTAGAAATGGGAAAACAATGGTGGTGGAATCAGGCAGAAAACCTTATCTGAATTCTGTGAGCAGAGTTCTCTCTACCACTTTGAGAGCTCTACAAATTGTGAGCCTGGCTATGTCTCTTCTCTTTCTCAGTGGAGCCATGTTTTAGAGCTGATGCTTCTTCCACTGAGTGAGAGATCAATTTTATTTTCCGTCACTGAAGGTAGTTATCTCGTAGTTCCCAACAATCCCACAGATAGCTCTGTTCTCTTCACTGTTGACTGCCAAGACCTGAGGTTAGAGAATACATTTATACTATGAACATTTTTATTGTTTTGCATGAAAGTAAGACAATTTCCAGTGGGATCAACATGATTATTGAGCTCATTTTAAAATAGTACAGTTCACTAAGCCAGAGAATCCCCTTCTTCACAATGTACAGGAGCAGAACAGGGACATCTGTCTTCTCTGGTGCAGTTGTTCTTCCTGGTATTCATGGCAAACAGCACCTGAGGGAGCTTTTTAACCATCTCAGAAATTTTAAGACTTGTAACCAATTGTTTATCAACCCAGCCTCTCACATTTCACAGCCCACAGTGGACCACCAATCCCCAGCAGAGCTTTAGAAAGCTACATATAATAAGAAACTTGGAAATAGGGAATGGCATTAACAGTCTACAATAACATGATGGTTAATGTGTAAAAATTATTATTTTAATTATTTAAACTTTGTTTAAGTTTATTTATCTCTTCCATTAGAAAGAGAGAGAGAGACAACTCCCTCAACATGGTCCCCACTCTGCATTTCACCCCTGCCTCTTCCATCCCAGAACATAGGCATAAGTGTGTACTCCCAGCATGCACAAGGATTGAATGAATAAATAATAATAATAGTAAAGAAAAATAAATAAAATAAAATTTTAGCACAAGAAAAGTCACAAAATAAAAAAAAAAATAATTTAAAATAAAAGTGAATCCAAGGCCTGCCCATGGGACCCAGGACGGCAGAACACTGCATTCTGCTGCACTACCATCAGTCCTAAATTTTATTTTATTTTATTTTATTTTTTTATTCTGCTGCACTACCATCGGTCCTAAATTTTATTTTATTTTATTTTTTTGAGAGGTTTTCACTATAGGGCGCGTGCACTCACCAGACAGACAGAGACAGAGAGACAGAAAGCGAGAAATCACCCCCCAGGGGGGATGGTCACACCACAGTCCCTTCTCCTCCATTCTCCTCTCGGGATCTTGGGCACGCACGCACATGCGCCCAGCGTGAGTTTTAAGCCACCAGGTCCGGGACACGAACCGTGGTCAACTACGTGGGAGTCCAGCAACATAGACATTACGCTAACTGTTGATTCTCCTAAATTTTATTTTTAATAATAGTTATCAGTGCCACTGTCGGAAAAAGAAGAAAATATTATAAGTCAGAAATAATTCCAAATTATTTCTGCTTCCTATGTTGTCATTAAAAAAAAAAAGAACTTACATTAACTATTCTAATCTTAATTGTATTTGTTTTTTAATTTTTCTTTCAGAATCTCAGTCTCCTTGAACCTTTCTTCCTGCATTCGGAGATCTGTATTTTAACTGTTTCATGTTGGTTAATTATTATTTTGTCAGGTATCACTCAGGACAAGTAAAGAGCCCAATGAGTAATAGTTTGCATATTTTGTATCTGAGATTCAGGGACACAGTGCCTGCCAAAGACTGAGCTTTAATAAAAATGACAGACCATGTTCCAACCTTATCCCCACACACCCAGGGAAAAGCACTGATAACAAATAATATATCAGACACAAAGAAAGCAAAGAGAAACCTGAAGACTGATAATAAATAATCATTTGAAAAAAATAATCTCTAGCTAACCGAAAACCTAAACACAAAAAATGTGCCATATAAATTTGAAGGTAACCATAACAAGAACAAAATTTCAAATCCTTCTAATTCGATTACTCAAATTCTGCACTGAAGAGCTAACACAAGGATCAGTGTGCCCATTCCCAGTCATAGAAACATTTTTTTATCTCAGTTGTTGCTATCCCATATAAACTGTCTGATACATTAATAATAAATGACAAGACATATGAAAATACAAGCAACAAAATCCCAAGATAAAAAGCAATCATCAGACTCACACCGAAGCATGACACAGATGTTAGAACTCTCCGACAGGGAACTTAATATTGTTATAATTAATATGCTAAAGGTACTAATGGAAATGACAACAGGGAAAGCCAGATGGGTAGTTTTATTAGAGAAATGAAAACCATCAGAAATAAGCAAATAAAAGAAGCAAATAAAAACACAAAGTAGCAAGGAGAAGGCTGCCTTTGACTGGCTCATTATTAAACAACACAACAAAAGAAACAATCAGTGAAATTAAAGACATATCAAGAGCATTCACCAAATGGAAATGCAGAGAGAAACAAAAGGTTAAAAAATTGTAGAGAATATATTTAGATAATTTTACCTAATGATTCCCTCAAATTATCATATGCATAAGAACTTTGTCTCCTGCTCTTTATGTTCTACACTGCTAGCCTGAGTTAATAATGCTCTTGGCAGTAATAATGAATTGAGTAAGTCTGACTGGATTGTCTAGAAAAAAATGTTTTACTCCCAGGGCTACTAGTTCACCCTTGTGCTAAACTATAATTGTATATTTCACTGAGGTATTTCTTTTTTTTAACAATTATTTTATTTTATTTTATTTATTATATGTTTTTAGTTAGACCAGAGAAATTCAGAGAGAGAGAGATGGAAAGTGAGAAAGGAAGCTATCAGGTCCAGGACTCAAACCATAGTTGGCCATGTGAAAGTCCAGTGCCTTAACCACCACACCACCTGCTGGCCCCAGTATTGTATTTCTTATTATTTGCCCACTCATTCTCACAAAAGAAAGAGACAATTATTAGTTATAAGAAATTTCTTGTTTGAAAATGTAAATTCTAGCTGGTTTCATATCATGCTATATTTTTAATAAATCCTGAGTTTATACATATTTCTTTGACCATCTTATAGAATTTGTGTGATTTGTTGTCTTGCATGCTTTATATCTAATATTTGAGATGAACCTGCATACAAATAGAATGATTAATATCCTGTGTGTGTAAATGAAAGAGTTTATTTCCATTCTTTACCCAGTCATTAAATTATCTCTTCAGACATCATGAGCCTTAGGGAAACTGGTGGCCCTGTTGTCTGAAATACATTAATAAAGAAATTGCTCCCATTGATGCACTTTGGCTCTTTAAACACTAAATAACTGAGATATGTGAGTACTGTAGTTAAATGAATCACCAGGCTATGTTTATAATGAAGATTTTTTTTTATTATGTTAAAAAATGTTTCAGCTTCAGCGTGTTACTGTTGACATAGTTATTGGGAAAAAAATGTTAATCTTCATCAAGATCTTTCTGGTGGCCCTGTTGTCTGAAATACATTAATAAAGAAATTGCTCCCATTGATGCACTTTGGCTCTTTAAACACTAAATAACTGAGATATGTGAGTACTGTAGTTAAATGAATCACTAGGTTATGTTTATAATGAAGATTTTTTTTTATTATGTTAAAAAATGTTTCAGCTTCAGCGTGTTACTGTTGACATAGTTATTGGAAAAAAATGTTAATCTTCATCAAGATCTTTAGGGACATAGAATTGGATTTATTTTAAATACCATCTGTACTTCTAATTCCTCAGGTTAAATTTTTAAGTGTGAATTAACTTACATGAAAACAAACCAGGGAAAATATTTTATACCCTTTACTCCATAGAGAAAAAACCCAAGTAATGAATCAGTAATTATGTAAATCTGATTAATTATGATGTGTAAGGAGGAAAAAAAAATAGGAACTATGCTTTCAGAAGATGGCAGTATTATTAGTGAAAAGTGATGCTTGCATAGAGAAATTTACGAAGAAGGAAAGGGTAGTAAAGGGGCTTATAGTAAATTATTTTTATTTTGATTAAGACTGCTCAGAGAATTCACAGAGAGAAAAGACAATTTTTTTAAGGCTTAATTTTCTTTCTTTCATAAGAGAGATACAGAAAGAGAGAAAATAAAGACATGTACCCTCAATAGGATCTTAGGGTCTTACACTGCAATCTTCCCTCCAGCCTTCCCAGCCTGCCAGGATCATGGACCTTAATGTATGGCTAGTGTATATTGATCCATGTAGGAACTAACCCCCTCCCCAATCTTCTATCTATGGCTGTAGGATTGCAATATAGGAGGTTGCCATTGTGCCAATGTCACTGTGCAAATTTGTGAGGCAAATGCTTTATTTTAAGCAAGAGCTGATGAATGTATTTTAACTAATAGCTTCTAATTTATTCAAACAGATTTTTTGCTTTATTTTGGTACATTCACAAAATTCATTTAATTAAAGACTAAATATTTCGACGTTTTTAAAAACTGTAGTTGCAAGTATTTGATCTTCACCCTTCCCAAACAACTGTATGTCAGTAATTTACACTTTCATACCTCACTTATCTTCAGAAAGAGGTTCTAACATAAATGTTTCTAATATTATTCTGGCCTAATAATCTACAAAAATACTCATTATTTGAACTAATCTATTTAACAGAAGTTTGAATTAATGTCTGCTTTGTTTCTTTTATCCTATTTCATTCTTAATATATATTTTAAACAACTAGTAGAGAATGGAGACATCACCTTGGAATAGACATTGGACTGATATGATAGATATTTATGACATTTTAGTTCTACTCTTATTCTTGAAGTCTAAAAGGGTACTTTTAAAAAGCAACTAAATGGTTGATCTAATCAACTATTTATGTAAAAATATAAAAGAATCTTTGTAGAGATGATGAAGAATAAAGAAGACTGTTGTTATATCCTCTAGAGGGTACTAACCAGTCTTCATTTAAGGTCTGGATTCTGTCATCAACTCTCTGCTCTCCCAATTTTAGTCTTACCACAGAAACTATAGGAGTCCCTTTTCATTTAAAGATTCAGTAAAAGCTCAATGGATATTATTTTGTCAAAATTGTTTTTGGTTTTCTCTAAGCTGAAGGAAGATGGGTAGGAATATTTGTCACCTCACCAAATTTTAGCAAAGGGGTGACAGTGAGTTGAGAAGTTTCACATCAGTAGTCAAAAGTCAGATCAACTAGTTGTGGAAAGCTAAAAATGAGGACACATGTAATTCATTATGAAGAACTCTGAAGTTGTAGATACTCTTAGCCTGCTTTTATATAAATCTTCACTTGAGATATGAGTATTACAACTGAGAAATATAACATTTATGTTTATTTAATTTCAGTCATCCTAAGTTAAATACAAAATTTTTACTCAATTCAGACATTGGAAAACTTTTAAGTATATTTAGAATAACTTTGCCATGTGAATCTACTGCCGGAAGCCTGCTCCAGCCAGGGTGGGTTGAAGCTCCTACACAGGAAGGCGATGCTGGCAAGCAGAAATTCAGACTGAAACTTCAATGCTCTTTAGGAGGGGTGAGGGAGAAGTAAAAGATTTACTCTAAGAAATGAGGTATTCAAAGTACAATGATCTTAAAACATGATGTCTGTCTTGTTTGATTAGGTATAATCAATCACAGTTCCCAGGATGCGGGAGTCCATCTGTCTGGTGCATTTTCTTCTTAGATCTTAATTACTGGGAAGGGTCTTTTGAAGAGGGGGCTTGCAGGAAGCTTGATAACTTCTATCCTGCGCCAGCAGCATTGCCGGTTACAAAGACCTAGATAGAAATCTTGTCTTGTTAAGTAAAGACACGATTAATATATACTAAAGTGGAATATCTATATTACAACTAAGGGAGTGAGCCTATTGCCCATATGGAGAAGGAATGTGGAAGGAATGTGGTCTTGTAAGCAGCTTAATGACTGACCTAAAGGTTTTTGTGTACTTGGGACCCTCTATATGCTGTTATATACAATGGCTGTGGCTTGGGGAAGTGGCAATCTTTCCTCACCCTGAGATCAAAGGTGGCTCATTGTCTTTGTTTGGGGTATCAATGCCTCGCAGATGAGTCCCTAAGCCTCCCCCAACTACTGAGGTCATTTCACCAATTTAGTAGCTTTCCATTAACTCAAACCTTTTTTTTTTTTTTGCAGAGGTTTTTTTTCCCTATAGGGCACGCGGGCCGCTCCACTCGTCAGACAGAGAGAGACATGGAGACAGAAAGCAAGAAATCACCCCCCAGGGGGGATGGTCACGCTGCAATCCCTTCTCCTCCATTCTCCTCTCGGGATCTTCGGTACACACGCACACGCACTTGGCATGAGTTTTAAGCCACTGGGTCTGGGACATGAACCACAGTCGACTATGTGGGAGTCCAGCTACATAGCCATTATGCTAACTGCTGGTTCCCTAAACCTCCCCCAACTACTGAGGTCCTTTCACCAATTTAGTAGCTTTCCATTAACTCAAACCTTTCTAATGCTATTTATGTAATCCCCAGTGGGAGAGGTGAATGCAGCATTCTTTATTGACATTTTCCAAGCAGGTGGAGTGAGTCTCAGGAGATAATTCCCATTCGCTACTGCATTAGGGATCCACATTCCTTCAGGATTATTGTAAAAGTTACAGTAAGGCTGGGGGCATTATTTTGCCCTTATGGGGTACCATCAGTAAAGCTCATGGTAGAGAAATTGAGCACAGATCAGTACAACACAGTAGAGAACTGGAGCTCGTAACTTTTGACCTTGCTAACAGTTCTTCTCAGCCCAGTCTTGCTTAGACATGAGAGGCAGCTCCTCAGGTTTTGCCTGTGTTAGCTGTATGGGCTCTGTCAGTCTACTTTTTCAAATGTAAGTTTTATGAAATTTAAATACAAATCAAGTTTTTTTTCTGAACAGAAAATTTGATTGATTTGAAATTTGCTGTGTGTGTAAAATACACACAAAATTAAAAATAACAATATGAAAAAAGAACATTAAGTATTCCTCTAATCATTTTTATAGAGATCAAAGAATAAAATTGTAATATTTTAGACATACTGAGTTATATAAATCATCATTATTAAATTCATTTTTCTCTATACTTACTTTTTATTGAATTGTCAGAAAAGTCATGACATGGTTTTGCATAGAAAAACACAGAAAAATACGTCATGACTTTTCTGGCCACCCAAGAACTTAGCTATAAAACATTCATTATACATATGTAGCACACCTTATATTTCCATCACACAGCTGTGGTTTACATCTTTGTATAACTTTTCCCTAGACTGTCTGCCAGGACTCTGAGTCTTTGAATCTGTTCTTAACTAGCCTCTTCCTATTTGTTTCTGTTATCCAGCCTGATGGGTGGGTGTTCGACTCCTCAAATAGCCTGTTACATAATGCCTCATGTATATCAGAGAATAAGGTACTGTTTAGTATAAGGAAACTTTAGAGGATTACTTCAGTGCCTGAGGGTTTTAGTGTGTATTAATAATAAGGCCATGAATTAAGGACAATCGCTGATGACCTGCTGCTTCTATGAAGTTTATTAAGCCATCTCTGATTATTCTAATCATTTAGTAGGGATAAGTACAAATAAAAATTTGCAATAACTTTAACCATAGTTCTTCTTTTTTAAAAAACAATAACTCTATTTGTATTTAACAAACATCATTGATTATCTGCTGCATGTCATGCACATTGCAAAGTTCTGAGAATATAAACATACTAATTTCCAGGAACTGTTATGGAGGAGATGAGGGCCGGGGTCACAGTTAGGGGTAAGTACCATGATGGAGTGTGAATGTTACGAGACACACAGTGTGGATTTAACTGTCAGCATAGACTTCCTACAAGAGACATCATTAGGATTCAATTTGGAACAACTAGATTTTGCCAAAATAAACTTCAGAAAACAGGGAATGCCTATTTGGTGTCAAGACAAGTGATATGTAATGGGGATGAAAAATGTAAGACAAACATGATTTTTGCCTTTGCTGAGTTCATATTGGAGATTGAAAGGCAAACCTATGAGTAAATAACTTATTTATTATAAATATGACAAACATAATTGTCAGTATTTTTAAGGGCTAAAATAGAAAGCAATGATGGTCCCAAGAATAGGCATTTTCTTACAAGGGGTATCACTAGGGAAGTTTGTGAAGTGAGACAATTTGGTAGTTTAAGAAGTGTAAGTAGTGCAGGAAAACTGCAGATGAGGGTGTGAGGGAGGATTTGAGACTAGCCTTTATCCTGATGGTTACAGAGAGCCAGCCTTATTCTAGAGTCCTATTGAAAAGTGATGATAGCAATAACAGGCCCTTACAAGTCTTTCTTACTCTGGTCAAAAACTCCATTTATAATTATCTATTGAACAAAACTATCAGAAAAGTCGCATCATTGGTGAGTACAAATATCAATAATAATGCTGAATGTTAATTTCCAGGATTTAAAAGAAAAGATCAGACCACAGTAACACTGCAATTTCAACAAAAGAGAGATTAATTACATGATTCTGAACCGATGAAATAAGAATTTTATGACTTTTTAAAAATTTTTATTTCTTGGAACCAGCAATTAGCGTAATGGCTATGTTGTTGGACTCCCATGTAGTCGACGGCGGTTAGAGTCCTGGACCTGGTGACTTAAACTCATGCTGGGCGTGTGTGCTGCATGTCCAAGATCCCGAAAGGAGAATGGAGGAGAAGGGATTACTCGCATCAAATTAGAAAGTAATAAATAAAATTAAATAAATTAATATTAAAATATTATTTATTATTATTTATGCCTTCAATCGTTACACATTATTTAGTTTGTAAATAGATTTTACCCAACATGAAATACGTCATAAATTATGAGTTTTGACTAAAACATTACTGATTTTCTTCTATGCTTTGTCTTCTACATTTAAGGATTTTTGTTTTCTTTTGAGTTATTGATAAGTTCAGCAAAGTATTCATTTTTTAAAAATTGAAACATAAACTTTTCTCCTGTCCTGACCCCTCTGCAATTGGAAAATATTTGTGAGCATTCTTATTTTGTAGCAGAATGGCTATTTGCATAAGTTCAATAATATAATAATATCTGTTGCATTGCATCAGAAATTGAATTCTGTTATTTGCAAAAAGGAAATAACAGACCGAACTGAGACTAGACATATTTTTTTCCTGCACATAGGTTAGTTTTTGCCTCTCTTTAGTAAAAGGGGAAATGGAAAGAGAAAAAAGTGTTTCAGAAGAAAATTACAGCGCACTTAATACTAGATTTTAGCTTTGTCCATGTATTTAGTTTAATTAAGATCTTTTGTCAATCAATAAAATGTGAAAAAAATGGTTTGGGAAGGAAGAAGAGAAAGGGGATGTAAAAAGAAGTAAAAGTATGTTTCGTTGACAAAAAAATGAGAAACTATTTGCTGATTATAATGTATATAGTATGTCTTTGTCTTGACTGATATGCGTAGTATTTGTGCTGGAAAAGGAGATGTTGTACACTATAAAGATATATGTGATTAAATGTTAATAAAAGTATATAATAAATAAATATTAAAAGGAGAGTTCTGGGCAGATACATATTTAAATAGCAGTAGAAAAGGCTTTCATTTTACTAAGGTAAACACGTTTCCCTGAGTAATTGTTGCTTATTATTGAAATTTACAATAATTGTAGCAACTGAAGAGCTGAAATCCATTTAGGCAATTAGACATTATATTAAGACAGTATTCTGAAATTGAGCTTCCATTTTGCTCCCACTTGAAGTGCTCTTAAAAATTAGAATTATCCAGTGATTATAATTATAAGAGGCTTCAGATTATTCTTCCTTAAATAGTCTAGAAAGAGTTGCAGTGTCATTAGCATTCCTGGATGGTGGTAGTTTTCATTCAAACAGCATATGCATCCCAACTGGAAACCTTAACTATCACATCTGTGCCCACAGCACTATGGGGTCTTTAAAAAGTTCATGGAAAATGCCTATTATTAAAAAACAATTGAAAATTTTTCCATCCAAATAAATTCATACTGTAGTTCCATTCTTCCACAAACTTTTTGAAGTTCTTGCTTCTATTAGTCATTGAAGTCTGATGAATTGACATTCTGAGGACAGAAATTGTGAAGTATTTTCAACAATGCAAAATCACTGTGTCTGTGGAACATGAAGACTTCAGCAAGTAAAAATTGGAATAAGATTAAAAACCCTTTATCTATGATAACAAAAATTTATATTAATAATTAATGATATTTGTATGCATATTGGCTAGCAAAATTGTGTTGGCCAAGGTTTACAACTTTTATATTAGTATTTAATAAGTTGAGCAATAATCAGATGGTATAGGATCTTAAATGGGCGAATCTGTATTTGCAGGAGCTTATATAACCCTTGGCAATAATAACAGATTTCTATAATTGCTCAATTCAGACACTTAAAATAATCTTTTTAAGTGATAGAAAACTGTTCATTTTTTAAAACTGTATACAACATGTTTTGAAATATATATTGTGGAATGGTTAAATTGAGCTAACATATGCATTACTTAACATTAAAAACTGATCAATGACAACATAACATTGATATTATTAAGAACTGACGACTGAGCCAGCTGGTGGTATGGTGGTATGGTGGTTGAAGTGACTGACTCCCACATGGCCAACTGTGTGGTTCAACTCCTGGACCTGATAGTTTAAAAAATACACAGAGCACATGTGAGTGTATGCCCAAAATCTTGAAAGGGGGAAGAAAAGGGAGAGGTGTGAACATCTTCCATGACAAAGGGCCGTGTTTCTCACTTTCTTTCTCTCTGTCTCTCTATAATGGCACATGTGCCCTATGGCAAAAAAAAAAAAAAGAAAAAATTCTTTCACCGCAAAAATTCTCAGTGTCTTTGATATGCTTCAAAGTTTGATGGGTGCCTCAGAGGGAGACGCTTTAGGTAGAGCTTTTTTAAATCCACATCATTTAATAAATAAATTAGTCCTTTCCTGAAGCAGCGTTGTATTAAAAACTAAAATATGATTTTGGGAACACTACATGAGAGGATCTCTGATTTTCATTCATTCTTCATATCTGTTGCTGGAAATAATTAAATGAAAGAAACTGGATGTTGGACATTCAAAGGGAGCCGAAGTAGCTGGCATAATGAGAGTAGTTATCAGTAATAAATGAGGTGTCTGTGGAATATCATCACTGACCTGTTTAATCATGTAGTTAGAAACAGAGCCAGTAATGAAGTAAGCACATCAAAAAACTTCTCAGTACAAGAAATCCTCAAAAACCAGAGGTCAAGTTAAAGTCTTATGTTAAAGGGAGACAAGGACTCAGGGGAGCAAGAACATATACCAAAAGCTGAAAAGAATGAACTACTAAAAGAATGAACTACTAAGATAGAAATCTACAAAACATGTACAGGACTTACATCCCCAAAACTATATAATACTAAGGAGTATAATTACAGATGATTTCAGTAAATGAGGAGCCTTATGTTGTCCATGAATTGAAAGACTTGATGTACTAGATTTTCAGTTCTTCCCAAATTGATGTACAAGTTTAATCTTTATCACAAACACATCATGACATACACTTGTTTCAGCAACTGTTTTATTGAGAAGACTTTTATTTTTTCCGTTGAAATGGATTTGTATCTTTGTCAAAACCTGGTTAGGAATATTTGTATCAGTCTATTTGGGATTATTGTTTTTGTTCTATTGATCTATATATCTACTCTTCTGATAGCACACAGGACAGGTTACTGTAGACGCAAGCTGTGTAAAAGAATGAACCTCAACCTCAGTCTCACACCTTCTATCAATACTTAATAGTTTGAGAATTTTCAGAGGACTCCATGCTAAGTCACTCTCTTAACTCTTGGACTATATTATTGTTCAAGTCATTGTTAGCAGGAAAGAAACACCCCTAAATAGAAGATCTATCAATTCTAGAATATTACTTTGTCCCATTGAATGCTCACTTTATGATTTGCTTGGACTGGAAGAACATGGCAGGAGCAACACTATTCCAACCAAACATCAAGAGCCCTTGTGTGTTCCCATTTCTCTCTTGGAAGCCCTGCAACCTTTCTAGATGGACATGTATTCTAGTTACCTGCATTGCTGTAGCTTAGCACGGGCATTCGCCAGACAAGTGAATGAGGTCACTTTAGCCCAATCTTTCCCAGAGAACCAGTCAGGTTAATCCAGATGCATCAATGAGGCTAACTGTGATCAGCCAAACTCAGTCTCTATCAGCAGAAACACCCAGCTGACTCTGTAGTGATAACAAATGATTGTTTTGAGTCACTAAATTTTGGAGTAGCTTGTTATGGAACAAAAGGTAACTAATATTAATGGGGACCACCAGCCAGTATTGAAAATTATAGAAGAGTTATATTCTACACACAATGATGTTTCTTTTGATTTGCTGGGATGTGAGGCACTAGACTTCCACTTTGTTTTGCCTTCCTACATTGCTTTTTCTGTACATGTATTAGAGCCATTATTAAGGTTATGTCAGCTGCCAAGTGCACCCATCTAAATTATGCACTGAACGGCTAGCACATTAACCATAAGGCAGGCCTGCAGACCTATTACATCTAATACTACTTGAAATAGGAGAAGAACTCCATAAATTATCTGGTCTCCATATGCTACTGGTCAAGGGCTGATCTCAAAGGAATGAATTTCCCAGAACTTCCATCCTAAACATGTTTCCTTAGCCAGAGAATATAGCCTTACAGAGAGCAGCAGCAAAAAGTGGTAAAAGTTGCTGACATACATAGAAAGAGAGTGCTAAGGGCACATGGGTAGGTCACAGACTTTCTCTTCCAATAACGTTAAGAATTCATAAAATCTTGCATGGAAGGGATGTTCAATTTTATTTAAAATATAACAGAAAATAAAAGTTACTGTTACTGTACACCAATTACCTATTAAAATGCCTAAGCTGCATTAAATCCATTAAATTCACTGAAGCAAGCAGAGTTATCCACCATCGGAAAGACAGGTTCTACTCCTAAGTAGTCAAGCAGAGCTGTTAATCCCGATTTGTATGACTCTACATGCCAGGATATAGAAAGTGAAAGTTGTGTCTAATCCTTACCATTATGCTATGTTAAACCATGCAAAAATAAATAAATAAAGACTAAGCCTGTTTTGTGAGAATCCTGAGTGCCATAAAATAAGTAGAAAACAAATAACTATAGTTTGTCTCGGTTTCAGATGGTAAATTAATTTGAGACAATTTGCTTCAGTTGGTGGCTGAAAATTCAAAAAAATTAGATACAGAGATAAAAGATACAGGCGTTCTAAGTCAGACACTTGTCCATTTCGCTCTCAAAATACAGAATTTCCCCAAAGGATAAAATTCAGAGGAATTGTCTTATATAAATATATATGAGAATAAGTATATGTTTGAATATTTTTTTGAGGGAGAATGTGTGTAGATAAAATTCTCTTATTCAAATAACCTTGTTCTAAACTGAGAACAGAGAGGCTCCAGAATATAGACAGATAATGAACAGTGAATTAGATGAAGAAAGCTAGACAGAACATAGATATTGAGAGACCTATAGACAGGTGCATATACACACATGCATACAGAAGGCAAACCTAAGGGGACCAGCAGTTAGCGTAATGGCTATGTCACTGGACTCCCATGTAGTCGACCGCGGTTCATGTCCCGGATCCAGTGGCTTAAACTCACGCCGGGCACGTGTGCGTGCATGCCCAAGATTCTGAGAGGAGAATGGAGGAGAAAGGATTGCGGTGTGGCCATCCCTCTGGGGGGGGGGGTTATTTCTCGCTTTCTGTCTCTCTGTCTCTCTCTGTCTGGTGAGCGTACGTGCCCTATAGCAAAAACCTCTCAAAAAAACAACAAAAAAAGAAGGCAAACCCATATAGCTGTACGAAGAATGCTTAATAATGTGAAAAGGAAGAGAGGAATCAACAATACGTAACTGACTCTACACTTAAGCATACAGCCTCTGTGCTCTTCCAAACTCAGTTCCTTACCTCTTCATTTTGCCTTTTCAAAAATTGGTGAGTTTCTGTTGTCTTTGCTTTGCTCAGAGAAAATGAAAAACAGAGGGAAACAAGTAGGCTAAAGTAAAGGAAATTCAATAAATAGTCTTTTTTTTTCTTTTTTGAGAGTTTTTGGGTGTATGCACTCGCCAAAAAGACAGAGACAGAAAGCAAGAAATCATCCCCCGGAGGGATAGCCACCCCACAATCCCTTCTCCTCCATTCTCCTCTTGGGATCTTGGGCATGCACGCACAGGCACCCAGTGTGAGTTTAAGCTACCGGTTCCGGGACTCAAACCGCAATCGACTATGTGGGAGTCCAGTGGCATAGCCATTAAGCCAACTGCTGGTCCAAAGAACCAATCTTTTAAAAAGTGTATTTACTTGTATCTTTCATAAGAGAAACAGAGACACAAAGAGAGATGCAGAGACAGATAGGGGGAGAAGGGCATCCTCGTGACACCATCCACACCAAGCCTCAGCTGTCCAAGATCACTGGTGTGGGTGCACTCAGCATACACACAGAGACCTCAGGATGCAGGGAAATATAAAGCAATCACATACAGGTTCCAAGAACTCAAAATGAAACTGACCACTACACAAATATATTTTATCTCCATCTGCTAGCTATTGATCTGCTAAGAAGAATCTGGTTGTTATCAAATAAGTAAAACCCAGTTGTACAAGCTGGCGATAGGCCAGGTGGTTGAGGCACTAGATCCCGCATGGCCAACTCCATAGTTCAAGTCTGGACCTGGCAGCTTGAGGAACATGCTGGGTGCTTATGTGTGTGTGCCCAGAATCCTAAGAGGATAATGAAGGAGAGGGGATTGGCCATCGCTTCTAGGGGGTGATTTCTCTCTCCCTGTCTCTCTGTCTCTCTCCAGCAATGCAGGTATCCTATAGCAAAAATCTGAAAAAACAAAAACCATTGTGCAGGAATGGGCATGTTCTCCAGTTGCTAGTGAAGGCTGCCCAGCATCGTTGCTACCACCTCCTCAATGCTGCACTGTGGACATGGCTGATACATGCAGACGTATTTTGTATCTGGTTCTTCTCAGTTTTACTGTATCAAGGGATGTGCTTGCTCATCAAAACATACACAAATAAGTATTTTCTTTCATTATTAATTATAAATCTAATTCAAATGAGGAAGTAATTTTAGTATTCTAATAAAGTCAGACACACACACAAATTGGCTCTTTCCCCAAAATATTCTTTTTATAAAACTGTATTTATTTATTTATTTTTGAGAGGTTTTTGCCATAAGGTGCATGCACTCACCAGACAGACAGAAACAGACAGAGAGATAGAAAATGAGAAATCAACCCCTAGGAGGGATGGCCACACCGCAATCCTTTCTCCTCCATTCTCCTCTCAGGATCTTGGGCATCCACGCACACGCGCCCAGCGTGAGTTTAAGCCACTGGATCCGGGACATGAACCGTGGTCGACTACATGGGAGTCCAGTGACATAGCCATTACGCTAACTGCTGGTCAAAAAAAACTGTATTTTTTTTTTTTTTTAGTGAGATTTTGCTATAGGGCATGTGTGCTTGCTAGAGAGACAGAGAGACAGAATGCAAGAAATCACCCCCCCACCCCACCCCCAGGAGGGATGGCTACACCACAGTCCCTTCTCTTCCATTCCCATCTCAGGATCTAGGGCATGCACTCACATGCCCAGTATGAGTTTTAAGCTGCCAGGTCCAGAACTTGAATTATGATGGACTACGTGGGACTCCAGCAACATAACCATTCTGCCATCTGCTGATCCTATAAAACTATCATTTAAAAATAAAATTCTTGGACTCAGCTAATGGTTGAAAAATCAATTTAAAAATAAATCTTCATTGTGTCACAGTGGTAGTAGTATAACTCTTCTTTCCTTAATTCCAACATTTTTAATATGCTTTAAATAGTTTTAAAATAATTTCTAAAAGAGTTTCCCAAAGTATCACTTTGTTTCTCATATTTAATCCCAGGAGCTCCTTAACCCTTCATGGGTTGCTGAAGCTCTGTACTTAGTGGTTCTGGCTCCAGAATTAGGAATTTCTTTTATTCTGCAGGAATGATGCTACCTATCTATGCTATAGCATCTTTAAAGTTTTTTTTAAATTAATATTTAGTATGATTTTTTTTTTGGAGAGGTTTTTGCTATAGGGTGCATGCGCTCGCCAGACAGACAGAGAGAGACAGAGAGACAGAAAGCGAGAAATCACCCCCCAGGAGGGATGGTCACGCCGCAATCCCTTCTCCTCCATTCTCCTCTTGGGATCTTGGGCACACACGCACATACACCCAGCGTGAGTTTTTTTAAGCCACCGGGTCCAGGACGTGAACCGTGGTCGACTACGTGGGAGTCCAGTGACATAGCCATTACGCTAACTGCTGGTTCCCAGTATGATTTTTTTTTTTTTGAGAGGTTTTTCGCTATAGGACACGTGTGCTCGCCAGACAAACAGAGAGAAACAAAAGACAGAAAGCAAGAAATCACCCCCCAGGGGAGATGGCCACACCACAGTCCCTTCTCCTCCATTCTCCTCTCGGGATCTTGAGCATGCACGCACATGTGCCCGGCATGAGTTTTACGCCACCGGGTCCAGGACGCGACGCAGTTGACTATGTGGTAGTCCAGCGACATAGCCATTACACTAACTGCTGGTCCCAATATTTAGTATGATTAATGAAACATTGCCAATTTTACTAATCAAACTTTTATAACGAAAGCTTTTAAGCTAGGTTGTAGTGGACATTTAAAAACTGAAGCATAAATATTTTACTCAATTTTTATCCAAGAAAATACCTTTCTTCAAAATGTTTTTTTTCTTTTTTTAAGTTTAGATAAATCTAGTCAACCTGGTTCACTTTTCCTCACTATCTCTAACACCAATCTAATCACAGATCTTTAATTCTATGCATTTTTTTTTTTTTTTTTACTTTTAGTTTGAGAGAGAGAAATTTTCGCCATAGGGTGTGTGCACTTGCTGGAGAGATAGAGAGACAGAAAGTGAGAAATCCCTCTCCAGGGAACATGGTCACACTGCAATCCCTTCTCTATTGTCCTCCTGGTCAACCATGGTTAAAGTCCAGCACTTTAACCACTACACCACCTGCTAGCCTCAATTCTATATACTTTTCAAATTCTTACAAAACATTTATTCAGTTAGATTATTATGCTTATATAAGCTTAAGATATATTATTTAACCTAGTATTTACATTCTCTCGGATACAAACACACACACACGTATATATAGAGAGGGTGTATATCTTTTCTTTTCTTTTTCTAATTTGCTAGAGGTCACATGCACTCACTAGAAAGAGAGAGAGTGAGAGAGAGAGAGAGAGGAAGTGAAAATGTACCCCTTGGGAGGGATAGTCACACTGCAAACCCTTCTCTTCTGTTCTCCTCCTAGGATCTTGGGCATGCATAAGCATGCATCCAGTGTGTCCCCCAATTTTCTGGGTCTTGGATTCCAACCACACAGCTAACCATGAGGAATCTTAACTGCCTGAACCACCACACTACTTGCTAACTGAGCATATTATTTACATAATGGTCCCTAGCAAATTGAGATAAATGCTACTCAAGAAGTCCTAACTGCCATCTGTCAATATAACTGATTAAACAGAGTAAGGAACCCTCACTCTCCAGCTCAAGATTTTCATTCTGATGGTAATGCAGGATCGATTCGTTAGCATGTTTTTTGTTTTGTACTCCATGAATGAATGTGATTGTTAATTAGATGAGATATTATTACAGATTTATAAATCATAACTCATGTATTGGGTCATCGGAAAAATCATGGCATATTTTCCTATGCAAAAATGCATCATGACTTTTCTGATGACCCAATATTATAATTATATAAAGAAAATGTTATGCTCCAGACACTGTTGATGATAAGTAAACTGACTGTAAGAGAAGCTCTATCTCTACGCTATCATAGGATTGCTTCAAACACTTAAGACCAGTCCAAAGATTCCTCTGCTTCTGCTTGACTTGTTAATGCAAACTTAATGGCTTCAGACAACTCCTATTTCTGTAGTTGAGAAGTCTATATAGCTCTGCTAGATGTGTGCACAAGTTCTCATGCTTAAGGTAAAGGGCAAAGCTATGTTTTTATCTGGTATTTCTGGCAAAGGATCTCCTAACTTTTTCAGGTTGTTGGCCAAATGTAGTTTCTTTGCCAGGGTAGGACTGAAATCCATATTTTTTGGCTGGCTGCCAGTCATGGCTATTGTCAAGTCCTCGAGTGATCCAATAATATTTTAGATGAGATGGAAGCAAAACCAAGCAAACTGGGAACTTGACAAAGATAAGTAGCCGTGTGCCTTCTTCAGGACATTATTTGTACTTACCCTTTCCCATCTGTAAAATGGACATAATGTTATAAAATTGCCTATTTCCAAAGGTTCACATGTGTGCAGTTAGAGCAATTCAAGACAAGTCTGCCACACAGGTAGTGCTCCCAAAATGCTTCTATTCTGAGACTGTGTGTGTCATTAATTCTAGTTACACAGAGATAGATAAATGACAAAGGAGTAGTGGAGTATATTAGAATACGTGGGAAGAAGGTAAAGAAGGAACTGTGCTGTGTGTACTATATATATTTTATTTTACTTAATATAAATAAATGACAGAAAATACATGTAAGATTGTGGGTGATCATTGTACAGGTAGCAAATGCATCCTTGAATATTTCCCATTATTTAAAACTATAATGATTCTGGACTTAATCCTGACAAAGAACAGAAGGTGGTTTTATTCACACGCTAAAATGATTTTTAGCAGGTGGCATCAGTGTAAGCATAGCTTATGATTTACTCATCCAGTCCTCTTTGAAATCCTAAGGTGCGTGATAATTCTTGTTAGGAGTATGGTGTCAGTGGAGAATTTAAATCATATGAAAATTTGTACAGAGTGTCAAACTGTATAAATGTGTTCTCTCAGTCTGTTTCAAAAGAACACAATTGGGTAGGCAGCCATTTCTGATGAACTGGTTTAATCCCAATGTTCTTGTCCAGGCCAAACTCATTATAGGCAGCCCTTATTAAATATTGGCTCATCAGAAAAGTATGTATTTTTCTATGCAAAAATGTGTCATCATTTTTCTAATAACCCAAAGGGTCCAGAGTAGCTAGAAGTCTTGGACAATTGGTGTTAAAACCCCTGTAAAAAACAGCAGATACTTCTTTTTTTCTCCCTTGCTTATTGTATTTTTACTTTTTTATTTCCACCTACCTTTCTTTCTTACCTATCATGTGATTAAAGACACAGTGTCATCTGTGCAGATCCCTCAAGTTTCCAGTTAAACACTCTTTTGTAGCTGACAGTAATAACTTAAAATGCCTCCTTTGGTGAACAATGATCAAAATTAAGTTATTAATTACCCACAGAGGTATTATTTACTTACAGTTACTGAACAGCTGTTTAATAGCCTTTTCTACTAAAAATTTCTTGTGATCCTCACATATCACTATTAAGAGGAATATTTCGTTATTGTATGAGCTTTTCCCTTTGTATATTTGACAAATGGCCATGGGAACTACATGAGGTAATTCTCTGTCATTCCTGCACTCTGCTAAAGTTATGAGAGAAGGGCAATGTGACTGTTCAATACCTCTACATGTAATTTGCTAATGTAGATGCATGTAAGTAGTAATTATAGTATTGGTATATAAGGTCTTTTGATAACTGACTCACCCAGCTGACAATGGTAGTAATAGGCTAATGGTTTGCTTGATTTTTAAAAGTAAATTTAAATGTAATAGTGTTTTATTCTAACTTGCAACCCCTAGCTGATAACTCTACTTAGGCCCTCAAAAACTAGAAGGGTTGTTCTGGGGTGTTTATTTTCCAAATGTCTGTGGTAATGTAGGAAGGGGAAAATGGTCTAACACTGAATTTCCAGTGCTCAGGAACATGAAAACATTTCAAGAATAGCTTCTTTTACTTCAAAATGTAGGTTTTCCTGGGACTGATTCTAAAAGAATTCTGAATTTTACCATCAGTCTCCTCAAAAGACCAACCCACGAGGGTGATTATTCTTTCCTGAACTTTCTCAGGAGGAGCCTTTCAGGATTCCATTCAACCAGTCTCTTAAAACTGGAAGGTTTAAGTGAACATGGAAGTAAAATTGTTAGTAGTCTGAATGTGGAATACTCCAGATTCTTTAAGAAATTAAAATTTGAAAAGAGATTGATTAGCAGTGGAGAAACTGAGGCAAAGCATGCAGGTCCAAGATGTAAGAAATTAGTCCAGTTGGCCCAGGATGGAGCAAAGTCTCTCACTGGAGTGGAGTCTCAGGCCACATGTTATTATTGGCAGACCAAATCTAAGGCAAGTCCCCAAACAAAAGCCATGTTGTTAAAATCCAGGTAAACTAGGATGTTTATGCGGAGTTGAGCAAATATCAGAAGTGAGTGGCAGCAGAGACCAGGTGAAAATTAAAACAGAGAACAGAAAAGAATATTGAAATCAGGTTATTCAGTTGTTAGCTGTCTCAGCAAAAGTCTGGGGTCTGGAGGAGCTTGTAGAAGCAGAGCTTGGTGCAGAAAGATGACACTATCTATTCACAGGTTGTCATTATAACAGGAACAGTGATATTAATATTAACAGTAACTACCTTTAAAAGAGTCTTCAAAGTCTATGAAGTATGGGGACCGGCAGTTAGTGTAATGGCTATGTCGCTGGACTCCCACATAGTCAACCGTGGTTCAAGTCCCGGACCCGGTGGCTTAAACTCATGCTGGGCAGGTGGACATGCATGCCCAAGATCCCGAGAGGAGAATGGAGGAGAAGGGATTGCAGCGTGGCCATCCCCCTGGGGGGTGATTTCTCGCTTTCTAGCTCTTTGCCTCTCTCTGTCTTTCTGGTGAGCGCATGTGCCAGATAGCGAAAACCTCTCCAAAAAAACCCCAAAAAAGGTCTATGAAGTATGTGATAATGTCTGTAGTTCAGATGGGAAACATTGTGCTAGTGCTTGCCTTTAGTTCCCATCAGTAGCTATTATTGTTCCCACTGAGAGATGAGAGAAAGTAAAAGTGCCTAAGGTCACTAAGCCAGCAAGTTGGATTCTCACAAGAGCATGCATGCTAGTGGCCATTCAGGAAGCATGACAGCAACGCAAGTGAGTTGCAGTTTCTGACAGAAAGAGTTAAACGTTGGGTTTGTAAAAAATCTGGAAAGTGGCCTTTTGAGCCACTCTTTCTCTGTCTGCTCAGGCCTGCTCCTGCCTCTCAGGAGTGTACTTTTACTTAATAAACTACCTTTTCCTTTCCCCCTCCCCCCACCAAAAATAAGAAAAAGAAAAAAGAAAAAAAAGTCTGGAAAGCTACATTTTATCAGTCTGTCTTTCTATCCTATACATATGAAAAATCTTCAACTGAAACTATTATTGATCGAATGCAAGTAATGAAAAAAGAAAATCGATGTTTCAGATTTAGGAGTTATGAGTTCATTGTCATGCTTTGTCACTTGCCATTGTTATAACTCTGGACAAGAACCAGCCTCTCTGAGCCTCTCTGCATCATTCAGGAAAGGAAGTAATAATGCTTACGTCACAAATATGACATCATACATGTCGATCTCTGGTACCATCAACATCACCTTTTATTCCTACACTTGTATTACTTATCTCTTCTGTAACGTAATTTCTATCAAACAGTATAAATTTAGGTTAAATTTTATTGTCCTTTTTAACTTATAACTTATGTCCTTTTTGATCATGGACCAAAAAAAAGGGACTCAACTTTTTTATATTATCATTCATTCATTTTTTTCATAATATGATTTTCTCCAAAAGCAAAAGTTATCATACCAACAACCTGACATTCAAATTAAAGATTGATTCCTTTTAACTTGTTAAAATAGAATTGACATAGAACTAATACAAAGCATCCTCAAAAAGTTTATGGGAAATTAATATTATGAAAAACTATGCATGGATTTAAAGCTTTTGTGCATCAGAAAAATCTCATACTTTAATTCTATATTTCATGTGGTTTTTAAAGTTCCTTTGATATCAACATCTTACATCTTCTTTCCTGTGTTTTAAGATCCCTTAAGGTCTGACCTGTGCCATTGAGGATGGAGTGAAGATAGAAAACTGTTCTGATGAAGAAAGGTCATAGAAACTAGTAGTGTCTAGAGATTTTGTTGTTTGGGATTTGTTGTTTTAGCGATGTCTGCAGATGTAAACAGAAGGCTGCTGGCTATCTGTTTATTTATATATTTTTAAATGATTGAGGCCAGCAGGTGGCATGGGAGTTAGGGCTCTGGGCTCCCACATGGTCAACTGTGATTCGAGTTCTGGATCTGGTACCTTGCTTTCTTACTGGGACCAGCAGATGGCATAATAGTTACATTGCTGGATTCCCACATAGTCAACCGTGGTTCAAGTCCCAGACCCGGCAGCTTAAAACTCATGCCAGGCATGTGTGCATGTGTGCCCCAAATCCTGAGAGGCAAATGGAGGAGAACGAACTGTGGCATGGCCATCATCCCCCCCCCAGGGGGTAATTTCCTGCTTTCTGTCTCTGTGACTCTCCGGTGAGCACACACACCCTGTAGCAAAAATCTCTCAAATAAATAAATAAATAATTTCCAAATTAGAGTACAGTTGTAGAAATGAGAAGAGGGATAATTGGTTAGCTGGATTCCAGGGAACAGAGAATGTTTGGGATTAACCTACTCTGCAATTTTGATTTGTAATACCAATAGAATGATAGCAAATTGGGAGATAGCTTTACAGCATTACATGAAGAACAGAAAAGATTTAGAGCAACTCTGACTCCTGTTCCTTAATATTTGTTGAGTCTTTTCCTAGTATCTAGTTTCCTCGTGAGCCAATATTTGAAAAAGCTCTGTGGACTGTCACAAACTTTGTATTCTTTTTAAATCAATGGAGTCTATCATGAAATTTGATCTATACTATTTTTACCTTGATTATATATTTTTACTTTGGTAGACAAGATAATGATCCCCTCAATTTACCCAGATCTTAGTCTCCAGAACCTGCAACTATGTTATATTACTTTATACAGGAAAAAAAAAGTCCTTGCTGATATAAAATTCAGAATCTTGAGACGGTGGGATTATCCAGATGTGCCCCAATGTACTGATAAGGTCCTTAAAGGGGAAAAAAAAAAAGGAAATGAGAAACACAGAGTAGAAGATGGGATGATGGAATAGAAGTTGAAGTGATACAGGGTTATATATAATGAGGGGTGAGGGCAGCCTCTACCTGCTGGGGTGTGGGGGGACACACAAAGAAATGGATTTTTCTCTAGAGGCTCCAGAAGGTACACAACCCATTTGGACTTCTGACCCCTAGAAGTGAGTGCATGTACATCTGTGTTGTTTTAAACCATTTGTAAGTGATAATTTGCTACAGTAGTAATGAGAAAGTACTACAAATGTTGTACTTGGGAGCGTGATGAGTAGGAAAACAGCGTGGTCTGCTCTCGTCTTTTTCAACACACAGATCACTCCTGTGATCCCTACTGCGTGGGGATTTCCCCCCCCCCCAGCAAGCAAGTGGGTCGATAGCAGACACCAGCTGGGCACCCTGTCATCCAATTCAGTGCTGATGTTATCCTCCTGGAGAGAGCGTCAGGTACCTCAGGTTGAGGGCTTTGTCCACAAGATTACTCCCCACATTGGACATCAGTTACAAGTCTGTTTCTTGAAAACTTCTGACCAACTGGCTACAAGCTGAATTTCCTATGGCCCTCTCTCCTCCTCAGGCTCAATTATTTTGCTAGAACAGCTTCCAGAACTAAAGGGGACACTTAAGGTAACCTCCTTATTATAAAGGACCCCAGATGAAGAAATGCATAGGATCAGCTCTAGAAGGGTCCTAAGCACAAGAATCTCAACCACAGAACTTCAGTCTCCATAGATTTTGGGATGTGCCACGCTCCCAGCACGTGGGAGTTTCTTATTCACCTTCCTAAAGTCCTCCATCTGTTCAGCTATCCAGAAACTCCCCAAACCCTATCCTATTGGGGTTTTATGGTGACTCATTGCATAGATATGAAATGCTAATAGATTGGGTGAGGAAATTAGACAGGCTTGTCTATTCAAATGTGAACTCCTTCCTCCTGGCAAGAGGCAGAAACCTTGTAGAATAAAGGTTTTACCTGTGAGAAGATTGAGGTTTTTATGCCCCACCTTGTGGTAGGTGCAGGAAGGGCAGGAGATGGTCAAGCTGTCATCTTTACGTTGCTAAAGCTGTTCTGAACCTGCTTCAGGAACCAAGGACAGAAGGCTAAATACTTATGAGCCAGGAAAGGGGGATGAAAACCAATATATACATTCATATTATAATATATCATAATATCACAGAGAGGAATGCTGCTGTAACAAATGCCTTACGACATGAAAGTGTTTTTGGAATTGCAATGGACATAGACTGGAAAAAGTATATATACATATTAGCTCCAAGTCTGATCTGGGAAGACAGATTTCCCCCCGGTGGCCTGCAGCCTAAAACTTTTGCTTGAGCCTGAAAAAAATCACACATAGCTTGTTAACCAGGAGCCAGATGGTTTAAAATGAATAACAGAATATACACGAAGATCATGAAATTTCTTGAGTCAATTTCTGAGCAAATGACTCCAACTCCATCTAATTATTTTTTTTTACTATATATGAAACTTATATCCACGAATATATTTTTATACTTAAAGAATAATAGGTTTTTCCAATTTCCTCTTGAGTGTTTAAGTTGAGTTGACTATTTGTTCTTTAATCAGGATACTATATGATGGTTTCAATTATGAAATCAAAATATGAGTATGGAGAATCTGCTGACTTTAATGTAGATATGGGCATAAAATTATTTTTGTAGGGTAATTATAATTGGACAAGCATATTCTCATTATTCATATAACTAAGATTACTGTGGTAATTGCAGTAGCTCAAAGTTTAAATACGATATATATTAGAGCTAAAGATAATGCATTATAAAGGGTTTGATTTATTTGGGAATATATTACCCTACACAGAACCTTGACTTTCAGTATTCTAGGATGAAAATAGCAATTTTTACTTGCTTTTCCCCAAAACACTTTAAGAAACAGTGCTGACCTATTGTTTTGACAGGTTAAAAACACAAACACACATGGATTTCAAAAATTCATTGACAAGTAGAATTAAAGTACAAACTTACTTTTGGTGCAAAAAATTAAAATCAATAGTAGTTTTTCATAGAAGACATTTTCTGTAAACATTTTAAAATACCATACATGCACATACATACACACACGTGTATATATTTGACACTTCCAAGTATAATATCTTGCTATATGCATTAACTCTGAGAAATAAAATGATTTAACTAATCTGACAGTAAAGACATCTGAAATCCCTGACTTTATTTAATGTATACCTCCCAGGCATAGACAGATATTATAAGCTGTACCTTAATGTGGCCTGATGGCTTGGTTTGTACTTTAAGACCACATGAAAGATCAGAATGAGAATTAAGTGGTACAAAAGTGTTATAAGATATGATGTTGACTTCCCATCAACTTTGTAGTTCAAGGACAAACTCTTATTTCTGTACGTTTTCTAACTGACTTTTTCTATATACATACCTATTCATTTTTAGTCTAATTTAAAAAAATGCATTTTCACTTGATTTAGATGCTTACCAAAACTCTTTTTTAATGTGTCTAATTTTGGTAATTTATTGTTTATTTTTTATAAAATGACGATCAAAGCTGTGCAGAAATGCATCACGGGATCTACCTAATATGTTGACTAGACATTTTAATTTAAATAGTATTTATTTTTAGTTGATTGACCCTAAAAGTCAAGTTAATCGTTAAACTACTGACTAAGATAACCTTATTGTTTTTCTAAGCTTGATTAAAAGTTAGGTTTACCCATGATTTTAGGATCTTCTGTCAGAGCATTTATTAAAAACAAACAAAAAACAACTTTCAATTGTAAACTTTCTCTGTCCCTTTGAGATGTACATCTTCTCCCAATCTTTTGTTAGCTTTATAACCTAGGAAGGTCTTGCTCAGGGACCCTAGAGTCTTCCCTTTGAAATGTATCTAATCAACATTGATAGGCCCCTAACTGGAAATTTCTGGTAGGGTAGGAGTCCAGTTTTTGTAAGTGCCAGTTAGCAAACACAGATGACCTGATAACATTGCCCAAGCTCCTCTTTCATGTCTTCCGTTCCTTTGTTCCTAACTCATCCCAGTGGTCAAGCACTCTTGCCTTTTGTTTCTGTGGAGTTGAGCTCAGGATTGTATTGCAGCTTCTTTCTTCTGCCACAGGAGCCTGAATAGTATCAGTTTTGCCCACTCCCTCTTTTTAGGTATCTAGTGCAATTTTCCTTCAATACCAACACCATGAGATATTCAGTGAATTCAGGAGTTTGGACTAGACTACTTTGCAAAGCCAGTCACCATTGTATAAGGAGCCAACAAACAAAGTTGATCCAGTAATCGATCAACAGCACCTGCAGAAAAAATCGATATGCTTGTCCACCGCTTGTTTAAATCTCCACATTTGAACAAATTATTTTGAGCAGCTCTACTACTGCTGATAACTGTTCTTATCTTTATTCTGCTTCTTACACAAGTACATTTGAATAGACTGGAGTTCTTAAGGAACCAAAACGGTTGTAACAAATGTAGAAATGTTTTCATTAATTTTTTTGTTTTTCTAATGAAATTTTCAGAATCAGCCTGACCTGTTCTGTTTTTGACAGGTTAAGAATACACACACACACACACACACATACACACATACACTCATACATACATACATACATACAAGGGGAATTCAAAAAGTTTATGGGAAAATAGAATTAAAGTATGATTTCATTTTGTTCAATGCATTCAGTTTGACTTTCTTCCTGGTTTTCTAAGACCAAAGATAAATTCATAACCCCCCCCCCAGAAATGTTTGCATTAAGCTGATTGATCTTTTGGGATGATAACAGTAAATTATTGACTTTGTAATTGTGTGAACTGTATTGTTTAAGTGTTGAAGTGGTTAGAAGTATTTTTGTATTATGTGGAAACAGAGTTTGACTTAAATGTTTTAAAAAAATCATTTTGTCTCCAAAGTAATATGATTCATTTTGGAAACAAAATATTATGTGTGTCATTAATGAAAAAAAAATGTATATACAATGCAAGTAAATTTAAATCTACCTACTTCTACTACCCCAAGAGAACCCCTTGTGTTATTGCTGAAAAGATGGCAGATTTGGGAGTTAGAAATGGATACTCAAAAAAAAAAAAAAAGTCCTTATGGAGGTCATTTCTGAGTCAGTAAAGTGGAATATGCAGCAAGACAATCTAATTCAAACTTAACCTTATTCACATTTTCCCCAGGGCTCGCTCGAGGTATGTGATGTGTGTGTGTAACTTATTTTGAATTTAGGCCTTTGCTTTCTTTATTTGTATTTTTTTGCTATTACATTGAGTCTACAGAGTAAAAGGTGTCACTTTTACATCTAAAAGAGTGTACTTTTCTCTTTTCATGAGAGTTAAAAGAAAAGGGGAGGATGATTGCACATCCTTGTTCATGCTAACCCACAGCTGAGAAAGCGCATGGTGTATATACTGAGGCTATAGTTGGCATTTTAAGCAAATACATTCTGCTCTGAGCTATGAAAGTCAATTCTATTATTTTTTTTTTGAGAGGTTTTTGCTATAGGGCGCGTGCGCTCGCTAGACAGAGACAGACAGAGAGAAAGAAAGCGAGAAATCACCCCCAGGGGTGATGGCCACGCTGCAATCCCTTCTCCTCCGTACTCCTCTTGGGATCTGGGGCGCGCACACACGCACCTGGCGTGAATTTTAAGCCACCGGGTCTGGGACACGAACTGTGGTCGACTATGTGGGAGTCCAGCAACATAGCCATTACGTTAACTGCTGGTCCCACAAAAGTCAATTCTATTATTTTACTTGAGTTAAAACTAACTCACTTTTAAAAGTTTATTATTTATTTATTTTTTATCAAAGAGAGAGCATGAGAGAAAGACAGGCTCCCTCACCAAGGCCTCACACCATGATTACTTGGCTTTCCTTCTTTCCCAGCTAGCCAGAATCATAGAAACTTGAATGCATGCCCATTGTAAACAGGTTGACCAGTAATCCCTGTCCTCACCATGGCCTCTGTAGAGTCCTGTGCCTGCTGCATGCCGTGGCTGGGCCTGATTCAGCCACTTATTACACTAATACTAACCCAGAGGTGTTAGAGAAAAGACAGAACTTGAGTAAGCAGCAGCAAGTGGCTCCATTTTCATAAAGAAATTATTTTGGAAAAAAATATTTTCCTTGTTGTTTTTGACATTATAGTTCTTGACATTCAGACTGAAGGTTGGAATGCATTTCTTTTTATTTTTTTAATTTTTATTTATTTATTTATTTATTTTGCTTTAGGGAACACATGCTTGCGTGTGCGAGGGTGCGAGGGCGGTTGAGAGAGAGAGAGAGGAGAGAAGATGGAGAGAAGAATCTCCCTCAGGGGGATGGACCCACAGCAATCCCCTCTCCTCCATTCTCCTTCCAAAAGTTAACCACACACAAGTAGTGATCACCATCTTCAATCTGATTCATCTGATTTAACACTTCCTAACCTGTGGGCAGAAGAAGAGAATAATACTTGTTTGTGACACTGAAATGAGAGCAGCAACCACAAGAGCAACCACAGACCTTACAATACAGTTGCGTGGTCACATCAATCAGAGTCAAATGTAAAATGGCAGGGAATGACCTTGATATTTTAAAAACTATTGTTACAGGTAAATACCTACTTCATATCTTCTGGGGGTGTAGAAAGGCAGTAGGGATTATGTCTATGGTGTATTTCTTACTTGTGGCTAAGGAATCTCTCCTTGTTTTAGATATAAATGAGGTGGGGCTTATCTATTGGGTGACTGGAAAAGTCATGAAATATTTTTTCTGTTTTTCTATGTAGAAATGCATCCTGACATTCTCAACAACCCAATATATCACTTTCTGGCATAAAATAGATGGAAGTTGAGTCTGTAAAGCTGTTACCAATTCTGTAGAGTGTGTGTGAAGGTTACTTGAACCAAGTAGACCAAGCTTCTTGAATTTACTATACTACAGATACTTAAATGGAAATGTATAGGACCATTTGTAAATGTAAACTTCTAAAGACATAAATACTAATATCTCATGAGAGATTATGCATAAATATAATATATGTCTTTAGTAAATTTAAGTAACTAAACTTGAGTAAATAATATCAAAGTATGGTATACATTGTATAAAACTTTTTTAAGGATAGATTACTAGAAAAAAAAAGTAGTAGTTTTGGGTTCAGCATAGCATGAACATTGTCATTATTAAGCAACAAATAGTTTAATTGGAGATGAATTCTAAATTCTAATACACTGATTGTACATTATAAACTGGGTACTTTTTTGATTAATCTTTTGTTGTTAAAAGGTATTTTTTTTCCCCAAGAAAAAGACATATTTTTCTTTGAAGTTCATAATTAGGAAGAGAATTTTCAGAGTTCAAAAGGGTCTGAATGTGTTATGTAGCCACAAGCAAATGCTTTCCTGGGGTATCCACTTTAATCTAAGCTGTAAAATTTACTTTTCCACAGGTATAGAGCACTAAGTGGAAATGCACATTTAATTGTTCTTATCCCATTTCTACCCTTAGACTGAATAGAGTTTGGTTTGTAAATGTTTTCTGTCACCCCTAAGCATTTTCTTCAATTCCTAAAGGCATTTCTTATAAAGAGAGAGCGGGAGGCTATAATTCCAGTGAAAGTTGAAGTTCTTCTCTCAAAGGCCACTGTTTTTGTGTTTATTAAAATTTGGATCTTCTGTTTAGCTGGATATTCTAGCAGGCAATGTGGATAAGAGAAGTAGATATTTTCAGACAGAAAAAAATATTTTGCATTAATCATTTGGTTTGTTGCTTCACATTATCAAGTATTATATAGTCTCTCTAAAATAAACACTGCATTGTAATCAGCCTGATACAATAGTGAAACTATTCAATCAGTCTACCATTAAAAAAGATATGTTTTCACTTGTTTTCATGTACATATCAAAAACAAAGTCCTGGGAAACTAACTGGATACTTGCTAACATTTTAATGCACAAATTTAATATAAGCTTTAATATCTATAAATTATATAGATAACTAAAAATATAATGGAGGACACTATTTTTGTAATTATTTCCAAAATCTACCCCAAAGTGCCGTATGGCTTCCAGCACACAGAATGTGCTACTACTATACCACTGTGGCTGGGCCCAGAACTTTTTTTCTGAATCAATATATGGGTAGATGCATGCATATATAGGGTGAAAATATTTAAACATGGGGCCAACAGGTGACATGGTGGTTAAGGTGCTGGACTCCCACATGGCCAACCATGGTTTGAGTCCTGAACTTGGTGACTTGCTTTCTCACTTTCTCTCGCTCTCTTTGCGTCTCTCTGGTGAGTGCACATGCCCTATAGAAAATTTTAAATAATAACAATAATAAATTAAATAAGTAATCTTTAGAAAAATGTATAAAAATAATGAGCTAGCTTTTTCAAAATGTAAGAGGTAAAGGGAGTTTAGAAATGCTTTAGTTTAATTTTTAAAATATGGAAAGTGTCACAAAGATACAGATTCTAGATTAAAGTTTATCCATGAACTAGTAATGACCTTTTGAGAATCTCTTCATGCTTTAGGATTCTTTTTTTTTTTTCTTTTGGTAGAGAAGTTTTTGCTGTATGGCACAGGCTTATAGCCTTGGAGGAGAAGGTAGGGAGAGAACTTATTTGGAAAATGAGGGTATTCAAAGATGTCTGCATACTATAGAATTTAAAAGGTCACACAGATGTTCAAGGCAGAATCACACTCACAGAATATCTGAAAGACACTAGGCTTCCCCAAACATAAAGTTCCAGTAAAGTTTTATTCCTGTGTTCTCCCTAAATGTTTTGTATTTTGAAATCCATGGTCCATTTTTAACTTTGTTTTACTACATGGTGTAAGGTAGGGGATCCAGAGTTAAATTTGGAATTTTTTTTTTTTGACTGTCCTAAATTGTTTATTAGGTATGAAGTTTACAAACATTTCTTAGATTAGTGGTAACGGTGGAGCTGGAGAGTATTGCGCCTTCTCCAAGCTGCATGGCGAGAGCCACCAATAGTGTGGTGGAACTTGTGGCCCTTTCCAAGGCCTCAGTTCTTGCGGCCTGCGGATGTCAGCCCATGCATCTCCCTGTGCTTGTGGACTGGCTTGGAATTTTCAACCTACTCAACTTAGATACTTGTCATTCCACCATATCTTTGAGTCAACATCAGCAGAATCAGAATTAACCTATCTATATTTCCTTCTATTTTTCTCCAGTTTATCTTTTTTTTTAAATATACCATTATTTTTTATCTTTTTAGATGTATAGATAATCTTTTTCTCATTATTCTAATCTAATTCATTAAAATTACATGGAAATTTTGTAACATATCATGGGGACTCCTCCAATTCTGAATACTTTTTTTTTTTTGAAGCGAGTTTTGCTACAGGGTGCATATGCTTTCCAGAGAAACAGAAAGATAGAAAGAAAGCAATCGACCCCTAGGAAGCATGCTCACACCACAATCCCTTGGAGGATGGCAACACCACAGTCCCTTCTCCCCTATTCTTTTCTTGGGATTTTGGGCATGCACACACATGTGCCTGGTGTGGATTTTTTAACCTTTCAGGTCCAGGATGTGAACTGCAGTCAACTACATGGAAGTCCAGCAACATAACCATTACACCATTTGCTGTTCCTCTGAGTACATTTTTTTAATAAAATTTAATTAATTTATTTGTTTACATTTGACTATAGAGAGTCAAAGTGAGTGAGAGAGAGAGAGAGAGAAAGAGAGAGAGAGAGAGAGAGAGAGAGAGAGCAAGCAAGCTTGCCAGGTCTGGGATTCGAACCTTAGTTGGCCACATGAGAGTCTGGCATCTTTAACCACCATGCCACCTTCTGTTCCCACTCCTGACTGCTTTTTTAAGTAAAATCTCCCAAAGTTCTTCCAGGAACCACTACAATAATTCCATTACTTCCCAGTTTACTTATATCTTACTCTGGTATCAACTACTAAAATTCTAGGTTTATAACTTTTCAGTGTCTGTAGAATAAAAGCCTGTCTTCCTGACATTCAGTGCTCACTTTTTAGTTTCAGTTTACTTTTCTATCTTGCTCTCTCTTCTGTCTCAAGTAAATATCCCCTCATTTTCCGGATAATTTTAACTTTTCTATCACCGTAACTTGAATTCTTCATTTATGTGGATTACTTCCTTTTATGATTCATTCTTTTCTATCATACTCTTTCCTATGATCTCTAACACAGATAATATCAGTTTGCCGAAAGTTGTATAGATCAATTTAGCTGGAAGCTCTTGATATATTTTTTTTCTCTTTCAGTTCTCCTGCTGTTTATTGCCTAGTCTTTCTTTGTAGTGCTCACTAGTATATGTCATGCCATAAAGAACAACTGCTTCTATATATTGCATGCCACATACTATACTTCAAAGTCCTTCACAGTAAAATCTACATACAGGTTGTTTCTACCACTTATTTCCAAGTGTAGTATTTTAGAATAATAAATTTGCTTCTGAATGTATTAAGAAGAGATAAATTCGGTGCTCAGAAAAATGAATGCATTGTTCTTCACAGAGGTGAAGGGACAGAAGAAACATGCTTACCATTCCAATGATATTGAAAAATATAGATCCTAGGGTCAGCTGGGGGTGTGATGGTTGAATACACCTGATCTGACATAGCCAATGGTACAGTTCAAGTCCCAGACTCAATAGTTAGAAAAAACATGCCAGGGACATGTGTATATTGTGTGCCCAAAATCTTGAAAGAAGGAAGAAATGGAGGAGAAGGGACTGAGGAGTGACCCTTCTCCATAGAGGATACATTCTCACTTTTCTCTCTGTAGCAAACTCGTATAGCCTCTGACAAAATTATAAAAAGGAAAAAAAAAATTCCAGTCAACAGGTTATCATTACAAAATGATCACTGCTTAGATAGCAAGTGTATCCTTCTGTCACTTTTACCCTTTTCACATTTATCAAATGTCACAACTACATGTGGAGTGGGGCCATCTGTTAGTCAATATTCATTTATCAAAAATGAAGATCTATGCAGAGTCTAAGCTACATATCAAGAGGGAGACACATGAATGCTTCTTGTAAAAAGTTAGTTACACCCCCCCCCAGGGGGCACAGTTGGTGATGAATTGAACTGCAGTGCTGGAAGCTCTTAGTACATAGCCATCTGCAGGTTTGGATACCCAGGTCAGTATGAAAACACTCTGGGTGCTTGTCTGCCCAAGATCCTGACAAGTTGGAGGGCTGGGGAAAGGGGATGATGGCATGATGAGAGCCTGTGGTCGAGGGTACTCCCTGCCCTTGTATGCACCAGCATGCACTTTTTTGTCATGGATAAAATAAAGTAACTTAAAAAAAGTAAAGTCAGTTACAGAGATGATTTCCTTGTTCTAACACTAGAACTAACTTCACTTAGATCAAAATATATTTCTTCAAGACTGCACAGCATCTAACCCTGCCGAGTCCTCAGATTTCATATTCTCTCTAGGTACTTTGTGCAGTATCACTGAGTACCCATCAGACTGGCCTCTGTCCTAATTTTCAAATATGCTAGGAAAGCACACACCTCAGTGCCTTTCTATTGCTATTCATGGAGGTACGTATGTCTTCCTCCACATATTCTTGTGGGTTGGTTCTGTATTCTTTTTTTTTTTTAATTGCCAGAGGGCATGTGTATTTGCTCAAGACAGAGAGAGAGAGAGAGGGGCGAGAGAGAGAGAGAGAAAGCACCTGACCCCTCCCCATGAGGCATGGTCACACTCCAATACATTTTTCTACTACTTGTCCATCCCATCAGAATTTGGGGCATGCATGCACATGCATCTGACATGTTTTCAAACCACTGTAACCAGTATTCTAACCACAGTAGGCCCTGTGTGATCCAGTTCCTAATGTTCTGTGCTTAATCACTCTGCTGTGGGGCCAACCCACTTCTCCAATGCTGTCCTGTCTCTGCTTCAGTAATCATGACTGTGTCTAAATAAAACCTCCATCCATCCTATTCTCCATTATATTTTCTTCATTATTTCTACATTTAACTGGCATTATATTGAATATTGTTTATTTTAAAATCATTACCTTTCTTATCTGTTGAAGATATTTTATAGTTTAATCAACTGGACCAGGGAGAAATGTTCACATATTAAAATATTCACTTTGTAAGCTAAATAATGTGATTGCATGTATAAAAGAAAATTAAATTAAAAAAAATCAAGTTAAAATAATGACCTCTCTCTCTCTCTCCAGTGTGAGCTTCATGAGGGAAAGGATGCTTCCACACATAGAATAGTGCCTGTTCTGTGTGTCTTCTAACATGGTCATGTTCAGTGTCTTTGTTTAATAATTGAGTGGCTGTCGATGGCCTTGCTGTGAATGGTCCTGTCACTGGTCCTGTCACTGTGCACCAGAGTAATTCTACTTAACACCAGCCTATCTGAGCGTGAGTTCAGGAAGTCAATGATTCCTGAAAACTAAGACAGAATCCCTTAAGATACTTCCCAGGTGACAAGTCATTAATGAAGAAAAATACTATTCAAGGCTATAGCTCCATAGAGAGGAGCAAACCCTGAAACCTTCTCAAAGATAATAATGTCTTCAAAGACACTGGTAGTTAAATTGAAATTGTGCTGTGGCAATTGTTAAGAGAGATTAAATAAAAATTAGGGCAGAAAAAAGGTCCTCTCCTCTGAATATTTCAAAACCAAAAAACAGAGAAACTGAAGTTTGTGGCACAGAAGTCAGAGTAGGATAGCCATAACGTGAAGAGAAGGTCTAAGGAGAAAGGGCAGGGTGGGCCTCACCAGGTTATTGTTTGTTGTCGTCTGATTCTCCCCACATCCTGAGCTCATTTATCTCCTTGAATTGTCATACCAATTTCCTAAAATACGTTGAGCCTGAATTATAAATATGTTGCTAGCTAGGGCAATAGCATGCAGAGAAAACGGCTGATTTGAAGCTTAGCAGAGTGATGCACACCCTAATCACACTCCTAAGATCCCTAAATCATTAGGACAGACCCTCCCTCTCCAGATCCCACTGCTTAGTCTCTAATAAAGGGGTTGGTTCTTTTGTGCCCTGGATGGGCAGTATGGAGTCGCTTAGAGAGACTGGGCCAGCAATTTCAACCAGGGACTTGGAGACTGTGGAACAACAGATTGGGGAACAAAGACAGTGAATAGAATGACCATCTTGGGAGTAAGAAAGAAAGAGTTTGGATGAAACTGGAAGTTAAGGACACTTGTCCATTCACTAACAATCTGGACAAGCCACAGTGCAGATTGCATGGCTCGGAGCCCAGGTGTAATGACTGCTTCAGACCTCTTATAATAAGCGCTGATTAACCTCTTGGGATAGAACATAAACTCTAAATTGCATGTTAGCGTTGGTACCAGAGCACAAGGTGAGATCAAATACACTTGATAAAATTCTGTGGTAGTCCAGGAGATGCAGTAAATTGGTTGCTTTTTTTTTTTTTTCCTGTATTTTTCACATGTGCAGACTCATTTCCAAATAGTCTATTACTAAAATGTGCCACATTTCCACTCATATTTTATATAAGAATGTATAATCTGTGGAGAATTAGAAATTAATAGTATGGTTTTTTTGTATAGTCTCAAAACCTTTTTTTTTAATGATTATATGAATAATTTTTGTAAAGAGTTACTGAGATGTGGTTCAAAATTTACAGAGGAAAAATAACTGTATCTCTTTACATCAATTCAAAAATAGCGGTAAATCCAGTGTTTCAAATACCGAAAACTTCATTTTGGAAAATGTCAAGACTTTCATAAAATGTAGATTAATTAAGTTTCATGTTTTTAATCTTTGACTTTCAAGTATATTCCTCTCTTTCATTATGTGAAATTGACAATATTTGTGTTCAGGTAGTAAGTTTTCACTGAGTAGTTTGGAAGGGTTTTAAAACATATTACAATAACTCTATTTAATTTGTGAAGTATGAGTATAAACGATGTTAAAAAATGTTAAATTTTGGGACCAACAGTTAGCGTAATGGCTATGTCGCTGGACTCCCATGTAGTCGACTGCGGTTCGAGTCCCAGACCCGGTGGCTTAAACTCACGCCAGGCGCGTGTGCGTGAGTGCCCGAGATCCCGAGAGGAGAATGGAGGAGAAGGGATTGCGGTGCGGCCATCCCCCCTGGGGGGTGATTTCCTGCTTTCTGTCTCTCTCTGTCTATCTGGCGAGCACACGCGCCCTATAGCAAAAACCTCTCAAAAAAAAAAAAAAAAGTTAAATTTTTACCAGAGGATGCCTGTGCTTGCTGGAGATATACAATGAGAGAGAAAGTGAGAAATCACCACCCCAGTGGGAATGGCCACACCATAGTCCCTTCTCCTCCATTCTTCTTTCAGGAATTTGGGTATGCATGAACACATGCCTCACATAATTTTCAAGCTGACAGGTCCAGGACTCGAACTGCAGTTGGCCATGTAGGAATACAGTGCCTTAACCACCATATTTCCTGCTGGACCCTGATGATCATTTTTTTTTACATAAACTGAAGATCCTGGCTGAGCCTGGCTAGCAACTTACCAATACAAGACCTAAAATACAGTAACTCCAAGGAATATCAGCATGAAACAACCTTGCCATCTCAACAAATCTGTTTTATATGACAGTCACTAATTTTTCTTTAAATAGATCTTGACAAAAATTACAAGATATGGTAAAAGCACATATAACATTAAAATATGGTCTAAAAAATAGAATTTGGGACCAGCGGGTGGCATGATAGTTAAGGTGCTGAACTCCCACATGGCTGACCATGGTTTGAGTCCTAGACTTGGTGGCTTGAAACATTCAACAGGCGTGTGTGTGTGTGTGTGTGTGTATGTGTGTGTGTGTGTGTGTGTGTGTGTGTACGCCCAAAATCCCAGGAAGAGAATGGAGGAGAAGGAACTGTGGCATGACCATGCCTTCTGTAGGGGTGATTTCTCACTTTCTCTGTCTCTGCCTTTCCTCTCTGTCTCTCTGGTGAGCTCATGTGCCCTATGGCAAAAAAAAAAAAAAAAAAAAAAAGAAAACTTAAAAAAAAATTAGGAAATTAAAAAAAGGCAGTTTTAATCAGTATGCTACCTACTCATTTACACTAGGTCCCCAATTAAAGAAATACTAAAACCAATAAGGGAATTTCATTTTCTCATATCATAGTCATATGGAAATAAATCAAGTATGATCAGTTAGCACTTAAACAAAACATGGCACAATAGAGTTTCATCTTTAGCACTTTGAGGGAGAGGAGACAAAAGATGCCACAATTTATAAAGATTCCATGAAGTTAATTCTCAAAAGTCACACTAATATTTTGTTATGTAAAAATATGCTTACTTTTCATGGATGATTGATGGTTTAAGAATTGAAGGATGGGGACCAACAGATGGTGTAATGATTACATTGTTGAACCATGTAGTCGACCACATTTCGAGTCCCAGACCTGGATGTGCATGTGTATGTATGCCCAAAATTCTGAAAGGAGAATGGAGGAGTAGGGACTGTGAGTATTGAATTGTGAGTACACACGTCGTATAGCAAAGTGTCTCAAAAAAGAAAAAAAGAACTGATGGATGATATGTTACAGGGATTATACAATAATGTAAGTACAGTTCTAAAAATATAACAATAAAACATAGAAATTAAAAGGTTACAAGAAATTATAAATAAGCAGAGAAAATAGGACAAAATGTCAACTAGATTCTGAAAATTGTTTAAGAGCCATTAAGCAGTAGGAACACAAACCTTAGGTGATAGCTTAATTAATTGCAAGGTAAATTAAATACATGCATTTTATCCAGAAAACAAAAATAAAACTCTTCACCTTTTGGGAGCCCAAATCACATAGAGTGGCTTCGAAGTGGACTGACCTATTTGTAACATCAACACAACCCAAGTTCACTAGTCACATGAGGCTATGGGTTATCCTATTAGACCGTGAAGCCACAGAAGATTTTCAACATTACATCTAGTTCCATTGAGCAATGCTAGGGAATTCATGATTTAATTTATCATGTTAATGATGAGCAATGTGGAAGACAGACCAAAACAAATGATAGAATGCTACTTAGCCATAAAAATGAATGAACCATCAGTATACAAAACCACAAGCCTGGTGGCCCCATAGCCAGATGATTAAGTGAACTGTATTCCACATGGCCAAATGTAGTTGGAATCCCAGCCCCAGTGGCTTGAAGAACATGCAGGGTGCTTGTGCATGCATGCCCTGACAGGATGGAGAAATGGAAGATACGGAATCAGCTTGCCTACTCACCACTGAGGAGAGCTTTCTCCCTTTCTTTCAGTCTGTCCCTCTCTGGTGAGTGCCCCTACCCTGTAAGTGTTAAAAAGCATATATATATATATGTATATATATATATATATACATATATATATAGATAATCAAAGAAGAGTCACATGTCACATTAGGGCCGGACCCATAAGGCAGAGGTTAAGAGTTGTGCAGAGGAAACTGAATCTCACATAGTCACCTAGGGTTTGAGTCCTGTACTTGGCAGCTTGAGGCATATGCAGGCATGTGTACAAATACCCAAGGTCCCGGCAGGAGTGAGAATTGCAGGAAAAGAGACCAGACTCTGTAATAAATGCTTTCTCTCTCTCATCTCCATGCCCCCAGGCATTAAAAATAAAAGTCACACAGAAAATATTGAATGATTGTGTTTATATAAAAGTCTACAAAATGCAAATCAATCTATGAGGAATCTTCCAAAATTTAATGGGAAAAGCAAATTATGAAAAAACTATGACTAGATCAGAAATTTTTGCAATGAAATAAACTTATACTTTAATTTCACCTTTTTATTAATTTTTTGAAATCCCTTCATACATATGCATGAGAATTGCTCCTTCTTCAAAGCAACTCTTCAAAAGCAATGGCATTGTTAACATTGCCAAGAAGTTAGAATAAAACCGATTTTCAAAGTATTATGTTTGACCATTATAAAATTCTTTTAGAAATCAACACTGTTTATAAGGATAGTTTTAGCTAAAATGAATGTTTCATCTTCCCTGCCAGGACTAAGCTGCTTTATAGTGTATCCAATTACATTTGTTTACTGCATAAAGTGTGCCTTATCTTTTAATTAATGATCAAAATGTTTACTATTTCCTTCATCAACACATGTCCAACCACACGCCGCCATTAACTCATAAAACAAAACCTCAGTTGCTCTCAAATAGATGTCACAGAAATTCAGTTTCTTTTAAATCAAGTGATTCTGAGTCTAAATGCATTATCTCTCATTCTAGTTTTATTTTTCTTTTCAAATGTAAAATCAGTTTCTCATTTAGTTTTGAATAATTCAAGGAACAAAGATGACACCACTTAAATGCAGTCCAATAATTTGGAAATTTTTGTAAAACATTCCTTGGTTTTTATTCATGTATTCATTCATTGAATATGTGTGAGTGTGAGAGAGAAGAGAGTTGAGAGAGAGGGGATACATTGGAATATATAAAAAATTAAATGAAAAACCTTTTCCATGACTTTTATACACTAGAGACTAAAAGAAATATAAAAAGGAAATGAATATATAATAAAATGTCAATATTGTTAATTGCCTTGAAGATAGTTAAATAGGATTCTGATATCAAGAGTCACTGGAAGGAAAAGAGCTGTATTTGATAGGGTGAGGGGCAGCAAAGAATCAAGATAGGCAAGTCTTTGTAAAAACAAGGAAGATGGGGTCCAGCAGGTGGAGTTGAGGTGAAGGTGCTAGACTCCCACATGGCCAACCGCAGTTCAAGCTTTGGAACCAACAGCTTGAAAATCATGCCAGGTATGTATGCATGAGTGCCCAAAACCTGGAGAGGAGAATGGAGGAGATGTAACTGTGGTGTGGCCATCTGCCTGGGAGGTGATTTCTCCCCTTCCCTCTCGCTTTCTCTCTCCAGCAAGTGCACACATCCAATAGCAAAAACCTAAAAATAAAAAATAATAATAATAATAATGATAATAAATAAGGAGAATAAGGTATCCAAAGCAGGGGTCATAGAAGTCATATGACTTTGAGCAAAGAGTAAACCTGCCATATTCATAATAGGAAAAATCCAAATTGTACTTGGATTGAAGGGATTGAAGCAGGCCATTAGGACTGCAGCCATTTTAAATTAAGGAAGGCCTTTGATGAGAACAGTCTGACCTAGTGCTGAATTGGGGGCGGGGGTGTCCGTTTGAGTAATGGTAGATGAGAAACCAGGAGTAGGTTGAAGGAATCAGGACAATCACTTGGGAAAGCAGTCGACTGATTGATTATAGTGAGGAATGATTTGCACCTACTTGTATCTTGTTCCTATAAATATTGAGAACATGGTGGTCTCTTTGAGAGATTTGTTGGTACTTCCTGACTGTGTCTCTATAACTGGTTACATAAACTTCCTTCCTCTCTAGCCTCTGCCTTTCATTTTGTTGACCACTAAACGATGCAGCTAGACTTAGTTGGCCGGTAACACAACGATTAAGGAGAATGGTGGAAGGTAATTTCAAAAAGATAAAGACCAATATACATAAGATCTTTTAGGATATGGCAAGCACTTTGTGTTTTACTCTAAGTGTGAGAGAAAACTCAGGAAATGAGAGTAATAGGGCCAGCAGGTGGAGTGGTGGTTTAAGATCCTGGACTCGCACATGATCAATCATGGTTCGAGTCCTGGACCTCGCAGCTTGCTTTCTCACTTTCTCTCTCTCTTTCTCTCTCTCTCTCATTAAATTTAAAAATAAATAAATAAAATAATTCTTTAAAGAAAAATGAGACTAATATTTATGTTATAAAAGATTACTCTGGCTATGTGGGAAATGAGTGACAGAAGAGCAATCATAAATCAACTAAAATCAAGGATACATTGGATTATCCAAAGTTTAGTGTGACTTGGGTAATATGATGGCAGTAACAGACTGAAAAGTGGTTGGTCTTGGGGTGAATTTTTAGCTTAACCCCAGCAGGATTTGCTGATTGATGAGAGGAGGTGAGGGGGAAAAGGGAAATTCTGAAAGGAGCTTCTTGGTTTTAGGCCAGAGAACTTAATGAATAATGGTACCACTTACTGCAATGAGGAAGACAGAGAATGGAGGTTTTAAGGGGGGAGAACATGGGGGTTTCTGCTTTTGACATATAACTTTTATCTAGGTGACTAATAGACATTCAAATAAAATGCTGTTTCTGCAGTTCTCTATTTAAGTCTGAAATTCAAGGGTAAGGATTTAAGTGGAGAATTATTTGGCATTCCAATAACCCTCAATGGTTTCAGGTTTTAGCAGGCATTTTGTCTCTATGTTGATTTTTGCTTTTTTCTTCTTTCTTATTTTTTGTTTTCTTTGCTAAGTAGGAGAGGAAAACACAAAAGTAAATAAATGATATTTGTGTGTGTGTAGACATACCTATTGATACACATGTATATATACATATTTCTTCCAGCAATCATTTGAGGAAAAAATCAAAATGTAAAAGCATGCATTTCCAAAATTGTATAGTGACTAACATATGAGAAGATGTATTGCCCTTTTATTATGTTCTGCCGATACTTCTACATAGGTGTTTTAAGTGCTCATGCTGCTAAGTGATACCAAAAAAGCTCATGGCAATGAAAAGATATGACTCTAATGCTGCCACTCAAAGTTTCTAATTTTGGTCTCAGGGAAACTTCAAATGCAACACTGGGACCAGCAAATGGCATAACGGTTAAGTTGCTGGACTCCAGTGTAGTCAACCACAGTTCAAGTACAAGACCCAGCAGCTTAAAACTCACGCTGGGCACATTTACATGCATGTTCAAAATCTTGAGAAGAGAATGGAGGAGAAGGGGTTGTAGCATGGCCACCCCCCAAGGGGGTGATTTTTCACTTTCTGTCTCACTGTCTCTCCAGCATGTACACACACCCTATAGCAAAAATCTCTATAAAAAAAATGCAACACTATTCTAAGAGTCATTTAAGAAATGACATATCCCTTTTTAAGAAAAAGTAAGTCAATGAGTACATGTGTACATATGATCTAGGGTTATATATAGATATACTACAAAGGAAACTTTGTTAGCAGCCATTATACAATTCATTATAGCAACATGGTACCTTGTTTGAAATAACATGCATTAAAAATAGTAAAAGCAAATAAATCATTGAAGGTACTTTACTTTCCTAAAGTTGCATTCAAATGTAAATTAGAATCACAATAATAACTTACTAATGGTTATTATAATTATAATAAATATAAACAGATATATGTCAATGTACGTGTGTATATATATTTGCATGTGTGTTTATATGTTGTGTGTTTTACCAAATTATAATTCTATAGTATAATGTTAAATATTTACCACTGTGAAAAACTATTTTTCATGTATGTTATTTTCATATGATTGGATGGGAAGACAATAAAGGAACACTTACATCCAAACAAGTGAACAAAGTATGTCACTAACAATGGATTTGATAAAGGTCAAAATAGAATTCTCAAATTGTGTTTTATGAATATGTTAAATATTCATAGATTGTGAAAACAGCGACTTAAACACACATGGAAATGCTGGGATAAGCAAAGTTCAGCACGTCTTTATAAACATAGATAATGTGCATATGAATTTTCAAGGTGGAAATACAGAACATTCTCAGATTATTTGATCAGAACTTTTCTTTATAGTCATACTGTATATGATTTAATTGATCTTGGTATAGAAAGTAAATAATTGGTCCTCTGTTATTACTTCTCCTTCCTCAAGCCAAAGAAAATATTTTCACCTTTTCTAATAAGAATGGCTAAACACAAGAGATGGACAGTGGTACAGGGTTAATATGTGGTGCTCTGAGAGGCAGACCCCAAGGGAAAGTTCTGTGTTCAATTTGGGAAACCTCCTGAGTATGACAAACACAGTTACCCGTGATCCAGGGCTAGCTGAGACTGAGGTGGATCATGGCATGAAGGCTTTGTTGAAGGTGTTGCCTCTCTCTCTCTCTCTCTCTCTCTTGTTCATGAAAGAAAAAATAGAAACTTCAAAAAATCTATTTAAGGGACCAGCAGTTAGCGTAATGGCCATGTTGCTGGACTCCCACGTAGTCAACTGCGGTTCGCGTCCCGGATCCGGTGGCTTAAACTCACTCCGGGTTTGCATGCGTGCATGCCCAAGATCCTGAGAAGAGAATGGAGGAGAAGGGATTGCGGCATGGCCATCCCCCCTGGGGGGTATTTCTCGCTTTCTGTCTCTCTGTCTCTTTCTGTCTGACTGGCGAGCGCAAGCTCCCTATAGTGAAAACCTCTCAAAAAAAAAAATCTACTTAAAAAACAAAACATGATTTATCATTCTTATTTTTTGCAATTGTAAAAAATAGCTTTCATTCTGCAATCTATATTTTTAATCTAAAAATCAATGCAGGGCAGGAGGAGGGGAGCGGAGCTCTGAAAGTATTTTATAAACCCTAGACTGAGAGTAAGGAGCTCCTTCAGGTCAATATCCCAACCTCAATTTACTTCTGAAAATCCAAAGATAGGGCAGTGGTCCCTTCCAGCTCTCCCACTCTATACACTGGCAGAATATACACCACTGTTCTCTCCGTCCCTCTAGGAACTACGCAATACCATCTTTTTGCATCAGATATTAAGAACAGGCTGAGATGCAGACTCTTAAGTCAGTAATTTTCTTTCCAGAACTGAATCTTAAAATTGCTGACTGAAACACTTCCTTCTGTGAAGATGACACTCACATTTATTAATGTACCTAGGAGAACTATTCTAGCGGCGTAGCACCACTATTTTCAAACATATATAAACCTTGCTTAAAAGAAGAATGAATCAACTTTCCTAAACCAGTATTTCATCTTAACTTTTACAATGCATGACCATCTGTTCTTAATTCCGAGAATGCCCAAGCACCAGGCTTTTTAATCTTTAATGGAAAAAAAAATTGCAAATATATCCCAATTTTACAGTGCTCTTTTTCATTCTTTTTCATTTCCACTAGCCTTCATTTACCTGTGCTTAATTATTTAAATATAATGTCCTTTTTATATGGCATGGCATTGGGACATGTCTATGTCATGTAAAACGAGTATATCTGCTTGTTTCACTTCTTATTTTTCTTATTAAAAAGACAGCAAGTGTTGCTTTGATAAAATAATTCTGTAAGTGGTAGTCATGCAAAATATCTCTCCCTCGGGACCAACAGATTACATTGCTCAACTTTTACGTAGTTGCCTGTGGTTCGAGTTCCAGACCCGATGGCTTAAAATTCATGCCAGGCATTAGGACCAGCAGTTAGCATAATGGCTATGTCGCTGGACTCCCATGTAGTCAACTGCGGTTCATGTCCCGGACTCAGTGGATTAAAACTCACGCCGGGCGCGTGTGCATGTGTGCCCAAGATCCCGGGAGGTGAATGGAGGAGAAGGGATTGTGGTATGGCCATCCCCCCTGGGGGGTGATTTCTCTTTGTCTCTCTGTCTTTCTCTGTCTTGCCAGCGAGCATGTATACCCTATAGCCTAAACCTCTCTTTCTCTCAAAATAAATATAAATAAATCTCTTCCTGCACTTGTAGCAATATTTTGCATGCTAACAATTGGGTGTGCATCTAGTAACCACCGACTCTGCCTTGCTTACACATTGCTTTCCCTCTTCTCTCTGATTTTATGTTTAACTGCAACTCTGTTGAGTCTTTCAGTTTTTTAAAGGTTGTAAATTAGATTCCAGAAATCTTAATCAAATTAAAATTACCCTAAAATGTAACTACAGCAATCTGAAAATGGTTGCCTCTAAAAGACATCTTTGTATGATGGAAACAGTAGTAAGTGGTGTATTCTCTGGACTGACATGCTCCCGAAAAATGAATTACTCTAGTTTGTGAAAGTCATCTGTTAGTTAAAAGACCATCATTAATCACCTAGCAAACAATGGATACTGACAACTTAATAAAAACGCCTAATAGACATTGTTAAATCATTTGTATAATCCTTTTTTTGTGTGAACTGTGCTGAATATCCATGAAAAGTCTTAATATTTGAAATTTTTGTAACTCTATTAATTATGACTCTCTTACCAGTGACTCATTTATATGCACAGTATCAGATTGTAAGACACCTTCATATTTTCTAGCATCCTCTGTTGAAAAGTTTTTCCCTACTACTAGTGCATCAACTTTTCTTTCCTTTTTTTTTTTTTTAACTTTCTGGATATTTTTTAGCCCATTCATAAGTGCACAAAAGTTTAGTAAAAAATGTCCTGAAGAATATTTGTGTGTTTAATCCCCTACCCTGAAAAAATCTGTAGTTCTGTTTCCCCAAGTAAAATTTGGACTCAGCGATGACAATAACCTTATGTTTTATTTGTGTTTGTTCAGTGTGATATTTTGTGTCTGTGAGAGAGAGGTTGATTTACAGGATGTAAACTCAACTTCCTGAGAGGCTGGAGAATAAGATCCATTATGTGGAGAGTCCACCATGCTTATGTGATAGAATCTCTCTCAAATCTCTAGCCAACCAAGGCCTGGGTCTGCATCTCTGGTGGTACCCTGTGTGTACTGTCACCTATCAATATCAGTAGAGTAACACTGTCTTGATTCCATAGACAAAAAGTGGGGGTTGGGAACCAGCAGTTAGCATAATGGCTATGTCGCTGGACTCCCACGTAGTCGACCGCGGTTCACATCCCGGACCCGGTGGCTTAAAACTCACGCCGGGCACGTGTGTGTGCATGCCCAAGATCCCGAGAGGAGAATGGAGGAGAAGGGATTGTGACGTGACCATCCCCCCTGGGGGGTGATTTCTCACTTTCTGTCTCTCTGTCTCTCTCTGTCTGGAGAGTGCATGCGCCCTGCAGCGAAAAACCTCTCAAAAAAAAAAAAGTGGGGTTATCCCTGTGGCTTAGTGTTTAAGGGAGCTGGATCTCATAAGATGAGCAGTGGTTGGAATCCAGGCCACAGTTGAAAAATACCAGGTGCATGTACCTGCACACCCAAATCCTGACAGGTTGAAACGATGAAGCAGAAGAATTGCAATGTGACTGTGCCACATTGGAGGGTATTCCTTCCCCCACCCCCCTCCACCAATTCAGTATGTCTCTGGAAAGCACATGAGCCTTCTAGCAATTAAAAAAAAAATGAGGGAGAGAGAGAAGGGACGACTGAAGCTGCATCTTTGATACTCCTGCCCTCGACAGTGCCTTATGCATCTCTTGGCTAATTTTAATTTGAATCCTTCTTATGCAGTAAACCAGACTTGTAAGTATAACAGCTTTCAGTGAGTTCTATAACTCGTTCAAACTGAATTATCAGATCTTTAGATGGTTTGGGAAACTACTCTAAAATTACAACTGGTGCTGGAAGAGAAGGTGCTGTTCCCTCTAACGTTACAGCTGGTTAATTTCTTGCAGTCATGAAGTCCCGTGTTCCCTGCTTGTACTCCTCTCTTACAGAAGTATCTATTAATCATTCTTGAATCATTATTTGTTGGTTGTTTTCTTGACCTATGACACACACTAATTAATACGACATGCTTAAAGGACCTACTTATTTAGGTATCACAGGGAAATATGTGAGAATGGTGTCTGCTGAGGATTGAAAGTGGAAAAGATAAATAAAGGACGATTAACAAAAAGTATTAGAAAGAAATTCAATCAATACATATTGCAGAAACTAAAATTATTTAAGAATGTATTCTTCAGCCACCCAAAAAACTAAAGATGAATTTAATACACTAAAAAGAGATGATGTTGTAGTTTATTAGCCCTACAGAGAAAAGAAATAAATGATAGGACTTCAAAATGGTTATGTTTCATTTGGAAAGCATTAATTAGAGTCATACTGGGATGTATTCCCAGGAAGAACTGGTCCAGGGAACAGACTGATAAAACGCACAAATTCGTATTCCTGTTTTCAAGTGACAGAATTCTCCAAGTTTTAAGTTTCTAGGTTTCAGAAAGATAGTATCACATTCCATCCATCAGTAAAGTTTATGTATATATTTATTTCAAAGCATTCTTATAAGGAAGATGTGAGGGGTAGAAAAGTTTATCAGACACTTATAATAAAGATAAAGATAAAATTACTACTGAACAGTGGTGAGAAATCTATGTGGGGGAAGAGTAAGTCTTTAAATCTGGAACTGAGATACCTCCAAATAGTCTCCTTAGTCAAATTTACTCTAGGAAATACCTTTGACAATGATTGAATCATTTTTCCTGCCTCACATAGATGCTTTAGCTTTATAAAGATACAGTCTCAGAATGCTGAAAAATAGACTAACTGCTTTTGGAAGCTAAGAGAAAATTCAAGAATAATCACTCATTTTATAGTTTAAATTGTCCAATTTGCTGACAAGCTGTCATTCATGGAAATCTGTCGTTCTCCCTTGGGGTGCTATGTATTTCTTAGATGTGGTTGTTTCATTCAGTGCTGAAGGCATTGTTTTCCAACTCTAAATTGATTTTTAAGTAAACCTGTACTCCAAGATTCTAAGTTCCTATTCTTTCCTCTTTTTTTCCCTCCTAGTAAATGTAAAATAAAACTGAAAAGAAATTAGCTCATTATGCTTTTCCATCTGAAGATTAAAAAACAACAAAAAACCAACCAACCAAACAAACAAACCCCAGCAATATCACTTAGGAAGAAGCTGATTTTACTACTTAAAGCATTTATTTCCATGTTTCTCTGTATTTCTGCTGGACTCCTGGTATGTGAATTTGACCAAACTTTGTAGTCTAAATCAGCTCTCTGTCAAACTTTAAAAAAACTCTAATTATACCTGTGAAGATTTCCTCTGGAAGATGAGACTATATACTTGGCACTGACATCCTAACTAGTTACTATTATCAGACTTATCTTTACTTTTTACTACATACCAGCTTCACTGCTAAGCACTCCTGAAGAAGCTTTCTTGTGACAAAACTAACTATAATTGCATCCTTGAAAAATGATCTTTTCCTGATTCTTCTGTATAAGTGGAGAAAGAAATATGTATTTCAAACTTACCTAGAATTCCATTGAATTCTTATTGGATCATAATCTCATTGCATCTAAGTGGTTCCTACTGTTAGAAGTAAAAACTTTTTATAGAATTTATTATTATATTTTTAAATTACGTTTTGAATTTTCTGGGGCCCAAAGTATTAGGTTGTCAGGAAAGTCATGATGTATTTTTTCATGTGTTTCTGTTCAAGAATGTGTCATGAGTTTCCCAACAACCCAATATGATAAGGGTTTTAAATGATATAAAGGAATTGAGTTGGGACTTAAGAAACTGAAATCATTTTAAGACCTAAAGTACTAAATGTTTGGCTCTACTGAGTGATTTTTCTCAGAGTTTCACAGCTCATTGATAGAAGATTGAGATTTGAACCCCAGCAGCCTCACTGTGGACTCTGTTCATTGATGAGAAATTATGAGACAGTAGAAGAAAAAAATTAAAAGAAAAACAAAAGAAAAATAAAAACATTGGCAATAGGGAGGAAGAACAAAATAAGAGAATGATCACAATTTCAGTGCTAGGAAACCCTGGCTGACTACAATTTTTGGCTGGGCCTTAAGTTCAGTGTTCGATACTTCCTTGGTGCATAAAATAGCTATCATTTCTTGACTTAATGGTACATTGTATGGAATTTATATGTATTTTATCTCATGCTTTAACTGAGACCATGAGATAAAAACTATTTTTCTTTTTGCTTTTAAAGATGAGGAAAGTGAGGTCCTGAGAGTTTCAGTGATTTTCCCTAGGCCATAAAAATAGTTTTCTAATGCCCTCCAGAGAGTATGTCTCCATTTTATACTCTCTTAATCATTATACTATAAACTCTGCTATAATGTAGATATATAGATGCTCAAAATAATGGTAGCTGTTGTCTTTATTTCTCTTACATTGCATGATACATAATTTCAAGTTGAGTTTTATACAGAAGTTTGTGATATTAATATAGACAGTGTAACTTGCATGGACAGATAAGACCTGAGTTCAGCCCTGTGTCTACCCATGATCCAATTAACTTTGCGATCTGGTCTTTGATTCACTTCTAAGACATTTCTAAATTCAGTGCAGCTCTGCCCCATGGCCACTATAGCCCTGTGTTAATTGAGGGGACTTTGCACTGTTGCCCAAGTCTCAGGGATGAAAGTGAGCTTATTTGGGTACTTTATATAAGAGCTTGTGAGAGAATAATGGTGTCATTGGAGTCTGTTGGTGACCTCATTAGGGTCCACCATATGTTCTTCAAGAGCAGGGTGATAGGTGATATCCAGCCAGTTATTGAGAGAGTATGGCCTTGGGATAATTGGAAAATGAGATTTTTTCTTTTCTTTTCTTTTCTTTGCTCTTCTTTTCTTTTTTCTTCCCTTCTTTTTATTATTCTCTTTCTTTCCCTCTCTTTTTATCTCTTTCTCTATCTTTTCCTTTTTTTTTTCCTTTCCTTTCCTTCTCTTTCCTTTCCTCTTTCCTTTTTTTTTTTCTTGATTTGCTGCAGGGTGTATGCACTCACCCAAAAGAGAAATGGAGAGAAAGTAAGAAAGCACCCTTCATGAGGGATGGTCATAGTGCAGTCCCTTCTCATTAATTTCTTCATCCTTTGGAGATTTTGAGTATATAGCCGCATGAGCTGGCTGTTTCTCAAACTGCCAGATCTGAGACTCAAACTGTACCATCAGCCATCTGGGATCCAACCATCTTAACCATCACACCATGGACAGGTGGCCCCAAATAATTTCTCTAAAAAGGTTTATGTCACTCTTATGACTTGCATAGAGAATAAAAAGTGGCTTATACAATCATATGTTTTAAATTATTTCATGTACATTGTGTATTAATTTAGATGTGTTTCTAATTTATTATGGAAAAATAATTTGCTTTAATTTTTGGAAAACTCTCATTTGGATCCCTGAGTTTCCATTTAACAAAGCTAAGTAAGGTAACCATTCTATAATGAAGCTCATGCAATTTAGAGTGAGCACAAATGTAAGTCTGCTGGTTGATGGATGACAAACAGCAATAATAACCAAACGTGTTTGAGGACGCTTTCAGATCATACAACTTTCCATCCATTGAATCACTTTGAGCAATTAAGTCTTCTCAGCGGACAACCAAACATTATGGAGCTGCTGGGTCCTCTCTGAATTTCTTACCCTCAGACTTTGTGAGCCTATCAAAATAGCAATTTTCATCCACTAAAATGTAAATTCATTTCGGGAAACAGCAGTTAGCGTAATGGCTATGTCCCTGGACTCCCACGTAGTCGACCGCGGTTCGCGTACCGGACCTGGTGACTTAAAACTCAGGCCGGGCGCGTGTGCGTGCCTGCCCAAGATCCCGAGAGGAGAATGGAGGAGAAAGGATTGCGGCGTGACCATCCCCCCTGGGAGGTGATTTCTCACTTTCTGTCTCTATGTCTCTCTCTGTCTGTCTGGAGAGCGCACGTGCCCTATAGCGGGAAAAAAAAAAAATCTCTCCAAAAAAAAATGTAAATTCATTTCTTATAGCAATAACACTAAGAACATCTTCAAGCAATGCCAAAGAAGATGAGTAACCATTAATAATAAGGTTGGTAACTCTTACATAGTCCTTTAATAGGCAATCTGAAAGCATACAGATTATTTACTGGTTGCGGATTCAAAAACTTTAAAAAAAATCACATTATATATCAATTTATAGTCCTTGTTAGTATTTATACCTTAGTAGTTTTATTAATATTTTAAACTCTGATTTAGTATCCCTTAATTTATAATTTGTATGGCCACAAAATTAATAAAATGATGTGTTTCTACCATTATCTTTAAACAAAGATTATTCCTTCATACTTGAAACTTTCAGCAAGTTTCAGGTTATTTTCAGATTTCAGTGTCTAAACATTATGTGGTTTACCACAACAATCTTGCAGTTCTTTGAAAATTCAAAACAAGTTGATACATTTCTTCCAAAACCGATATAGTCAAATACCAGTGGTATGTTTCTGGACAAATTTAAGAGGTGCCTCTATCTATTGAGTGACTAATAGTTACAGAGGATAAAGGCTCAGTGATTCTTCTTAGTTACAATAAAACATACTCAGTGTCCAATTTTCTTTTTTGGAGGAGGTTATTAGTTAAATTGCATTTACTTGGGGAGTTATTCACAGCATCGACAGGTATTTAGTTAGAAGTTATGATCTGTTGGGCCTTTTTTTTGGTGGTGAGGACACTATTTAGTCCAACAGATCAGTAAATGCTTATTGAATGAATCACATATTCATTACCTCAGCCCTCCACAGAACACCAAGTATGGTCAATAGATAACCTGTTTATAAATAAATGAATGCATTCATAAAGAATATTTATTTACTGAATGGTCAAGAGAAGTGAATGATCTATACAGTTAATCTATTGGGGACTGTTCTGAGTACATAGCTCTACTTCTTGGTGTCATCCACAGTAAACTATCTCTAGAATATCTCTACAAACTTCTGGAGTAGATGGAGCTCATAATAATGAAGCTGAATTTAACACTAAACAATGATACAATATTTAGGTTACTCTAGTTTTCAGTAGTATACAATGGACAAAATTAATTATCCTGTGTGTATTATTTAAAAAAAAGTTAGCAAAAAGTTAGCATCTGTTAACTCTAGCATACATATCCAAATTATTTTACAGAAGGAAATGAAAGGCTTCCACATCACTGTGTCACGTGAAATCCAGTGCCTAATGTAGCAGCAACCCTTTTGAATTAGTTGATGGCAGAACAACAACAACAAAAAAGGCAGTCCACCTTCCTTTGTTTAAATATTCTAGCACCATACTTCAGCATACACTAATTCAAATTAATTAAGAAATTTCTTCTGTCTTTAATGATATGGCGTGAAATACTTTTTGAAAAATATTACTGTATAAGCTATTTAAAGCCTATGACAAATATTATAGTTCCCTTCTCAATACTACTTAATAGCAGTTTGACAATAGACTTTAAAAAGAATCATGAACTAGGCAGTGGTTCAGAAGCAAAATGTGACACACTCTGTGCTGTCCTACATGGGCAGGTTGGTCCCTGGTTCAAGTGCAGAGAGTTCCATGAGTACACAAGCACATGCTTGCCCACAATCTGGGGCAGGCTGATGACTGGGGTGCATCAAGGCATCGGGATGCTGTTGGGGTTCTTTTATTAGATCCGAAAACACTATTGATCCTTCTTTCTGTCTCCCTTGCTCATGGAAAAAAACAAAACAACTTTTTTTTAAAGAATTTATTTAATTATGAGACTAACAGTGTAATGGCTATGTCGCCGAAGTCCCATGTAGTAGACCGCAGTTCGAGTCCCGGACCTGGTGGCTTAAATTCACACAAGGTGCATGTGCGTGTGTGCCCAAGATCTCAAGAGGAGAATGGAGGAGAAGGGATTGCGGCGTGGCCATCCTCCCTGGGGGTGATTTCTCACTTTCTGTCTGTTTGGGGGGTGCCAAAGCCCTAATGCAAAAACTTCTCAAAAAAAAAAAAAAAAAAAGAATTTATTTCATTATTTATTTATTTATTTATTCATTTATTTTTAATTTGACCAGAGAGAGAGAGAGAGAGGGAAAGTGAGAGAGCAATCCACAGGTCCAGGACTTGGACCATGGTTGACCATGTGGGACTGTCCAGCATCTTAGACACCATGCCACCTGCCAGCCCCAAAAAACTTTAAAAAATATCTTTAATTCTATTTTTCTAGGTATTATATTATGGTTATACTCATTGATCTGAACCAAGGAAATTCCATCTTGCACCAAAATTATAACTGCCAAAGTTAATAAATGTTTTATTTATTTTATATTATGTGTAAAATTAAAAATGTACCACATTCTCATAGAGATATTTAAACTACTAGATTAGAGACCATAGGTAAAGTCCCTGGTGCACATATAAATATAATTAATTGTGGTGACTAACTGTGCTATCATGGCCATCAGAATTGTTATAATGGCTACTCCACAGATTGATACTGAGTTTGGCCTCTAGCACAGAAGGATTTGTAGATCAGTATAGAACATTAGTATAGTACAATTTTTGCAGTATACTACTTAAGAAAAAAGTATGACATATGATTTCCATAAAAGCATTTAATAGAAAGAAATATGACTATTTAAAAACTCAGGAATGATGGGTCCAGCAGGTGGCATAATGGCTATGTCACTGAACTCCCATGTAGTCGACCGCAGTTCAAGTCCCAGACCTGGTGGCTTAAACTCACTCTGGGCGTGTCTGTGTGCATGCCCAAGATGCAGAAAGGAGAATGGAGGAGAAGGGATTGCAGCGTGGCCATCCCCCCTGGAGGGTTATTTCTTGCTTTCTATCTCTCTGTCTCTCTCTTTCTGGCCAGTGCACATGCCCTATAGCAAAAACCTCTCAAAAAAAAAAAAAAAAGAGAAAAAAACCCTAAAAAAAAAAAAAAAAAAAAAAAAAAAAAACCTTCAGGAATGATAAGTCATTATAGCTTACTGATGACAACTGAGAACTAAAATGACAAAACATTGAAATAGAGTGTAAGAGGACATAATCAGGTCAAATTCCAGTTATAAGAAAGCAACTCTCTCCTAAGAGTGCTTCTGTGGTGTGCTCATGGGAGGCAGTCATCTTTTCCCAGGAATAGACTTAAACTAAAATCAGCAATGAGACGGACAACATTCCCCATGAGATAGTCCTCCAATCAGGGCGGCCTCTGGATTTTATCTCCTGAGAGGAGAGTGGGGGAGAAGGGATTGCAGTGTCACCATTACCCCTGGAGGGGGAGGGGCTTTCTCAGCTTTCTCACTTTCTTTCTATCTTTCTCTGGTGAGTTCTCAGATCCTATAGCAAACTATTAAAAAAATATATATTAAAAAGGCGAGTTCCTCTATATTCTATTATTCCAAGTGGTTTATCTTTTATTTTCATCTGCCATGTTCTCTAGTCTTCCTCCTGTTTAGAAAATCCACCTTGACACAAGTTGATATTTTTTTCCTAATTAACACTTTCCTCTATGGCAAGGATTTTAAAGATTAGTCATTAGGAAGCTACTTCTCCATTAAGCAAAAATTCAGGATTACAAACTGTCCTTTAATCAGCCACTGCCATTGCTATAGCATAGCTCTGCGGGTGTCTCTGGACACAAAACTATTTGGTTGTTAACCTTTCTTGTTAAATCTACTGACAGATTTGTCCCCCAGGGAGCCAGTTGTTATTCATCTCTGTCTTCTTAAAATAATCTAAAAATGGCCAGCTGCAGTGGAGGTAGCAGTAGTGTGCTATGCTATTGATACAATGCTGGATCCTTACGGAAGGTCAAAGTGTAGTTCCTCGAATGACCTGTAGTCTCCAAGCGCAGGCATGAAACTGTGATTCTGGCTGACTAGGAAGGCTGAAAAAAGGACCTCAGTGTGACACCCTATTGAGGGTGCCAATCTCTCCCTTTATCATTCTCAAGACATAGATAAAGATATAATAGTGTAGGGCCAGCAGGTGGCATAGTAGAATACCATCTGGCAGACCATGGTTCAAGTCCTGGACCCAGTGGCTTGAAAATTACAACAAATAAATAAATAAATAATAAATGAGTGAGTGAGTGAAGGTATGTATGTTACAAAAGAAGATAGAGTGAAACAATTCTTGAGTTCCATGCAAAACCTAAAGTCCATACTAACAGATTTAATGGCTACAAGTGCAACATTATCACAACAGCAAGAAAAACTTTTTATCCTATGTCACTTTCAGCTTTCTTCTGAAATGTAGAAGAACACATTATCCTTTCTTAGTCTGTGAGGGAATTGAGGATTCAGTGAACTTTATCTCCACTGAGCTCTTTATCCATGATTGCAGGGAGAAGATGATTTTCTGGTACTTGATGAAAGCTTAGTTAAAAGGTGAACATCCGGGTCGGCTAAATTTAGTTGAGGTGACCTTAGACTTTGATTCCCTCATTACTGGAATCATATGATTATATTCTAGGTATGAGATAAAATAAGTCAAAACAAAAATTCGAAAAGAACACAATACAGTATGTCAAAACAAAGCTTAAATCAGTCTCAGAGAGACTAGGATGTTCTGTTCCTGTTGCCTAAACATATACTTTAAACGTCATTCACATTTCAGAAAGGAGCATTAGGCTACCATCCAGATTAAAAATATTAGCATAGCGTGGCCTCAGATTAGATCTGAGTTTCCAGATATGATCCTTTTGATATAAACATCAGACCAGATTTGATGAAAGCATACTCCATTTTTTAATGCCTTTGACATTCAGGTCAGGATTTAGTAGGGGGCAGGGGAATCAGTGCAGTTGATCTTCTAGTTCTTCTAGTGCTGAAATTCACTGTAGATCAGTTCCTGACCTTGTCTAGTTCCAACTGCCTCTACCCCATTTCTTTAAATACACTGTAAACTATGGATTATAAGAATAAACATTTTAGATCTCTGATATTCACCATTTCTGTATAAAAATGAATGGGACAGTGAATAAATGTAAGTTATTTTTTGGGGGAGAGAGTTTTTTGCTATAGGGTGTGTGTGCTCTCCAGAAAGATAGAGACAGAGAGACAGAGATACAGAAAGCAAGAAAACCCCCCCCACACACACACACACACACAGGGGGGATGGCCACACCACAATCCCTTCTCCATTCTCCTCTCAGGATCTTGGGCACACACACACAAGCACTCAGTGTGAGTTTAAGCCACCGGGTCTGGGACTCGACCTATGGTCAACTCCATGGGAGTCCAGCGACATAGCCATTACGCCATCTGCGGGTCCCAATGTAAGTTATTTTAAAAGGCCATTTAGCAATGTCATGATGTAGGAGACACTAGATAGAAAATGACTGGTTGGTTGTTTTCCAGTTTGGTTTAGAATCTTAATTTCTAACATAGTCTGTTCACTCAGTTTACAAGTTCAAAACAATACAATAAAATAAAAAAACTAGGTACAGAGGCACATGCCTATAATCTCAACTACTAGAGAAACTGAGCTAAGAAAATTGTGAGTTTAAAACCTGCCTGGACAACATAGCAAGACCCTGTCTCTAAAAGTAGATGAAAAATAAAGTGCTCAAAAACATAACAAAAAATATTCAAAATTTAGTATTAGCAAATAATTTAAATTATTCCACACGTCACGTATTGATCACCTTTGTAGTTCTTCTGAAATCTACCCACTGGATGGAATGAAAGAACAGGGCTGATTCTATTTATGAGCTCCTGGGCATAGTGCAGGTTCAAATCTGTCACTTAAGATTATTTAGGGGGCCAGAAGATGGCATAGTGACTATATCAATTATCACTAGATTCCTACCTCGCTGTGGTTTGAGTCCCAGGTCCTGTGATCTGAAAATCATACCAAGAACATGTGCATGCGTGCGTGCCCAAGATCCTAGAAGGAAAATGGAGGAGAAGGGATTGAGGGGTGGTGATTTCTCACTTTTCCTTTCACTGTCTGTCTCTGTCTCTGTCTTTCTTTCTCTCTCTGACAATCACATGTACCCTAAAGCAAAAACCTCTTAAAAATAATTATATAGGAGACAAGGCAAACCTGGGCACCACTGTGGAGTAATTAAATTTTCTGTTGACCCTGTCCACCTTTATTTCAACACCCACCTTCCTACTCATGGTTTCTTCATCTCCTTCCAGGTGCCACTGCCACGGTAACTCAGTGCCTGCTTCCTGAGACATTTAGCCGAGGGTTGGGAAACATCACTTCCTTTTCTCTCTCCCAATAAATAATTGAGGTAGGTTTTCAAAAATACATTTTCCAATAGTTGTAAGAATTTTTTTTCTTATTTTTCACTGTAGTAAACTGATACCACAATCAATGAAATGATAATCTACACACTGGCTTGTTTACCTGATTTGGGCTACTTATGCCTGTGAGCTGTTCTGATTAAAACGTTGTTTGAAATCAAACCAGTTCCACAATTAACAAGCCAGTACATAGGAACTCAAGGCCATAGCCCCAGAAGGAAAATGGAGGAGAAGGGATTGAGGGGTGGTGATTTCTCACTTTTCCTTTCACTGTCTGTCTCTGTCTCTGTCTTTCTTTCTCTCTCTGACAATCACATGTACCCTAAAGCAAAAACCTCTTAAAAATAATTATATAGGAGACAAGGCAAACCTGGGCACCACTGTGGAGTAATTAAATTTTCTGTTGACCCTGTCCACCTTTATTTCAACACCCACCTTCCTACTCATGGTTTCTTCATCTCCTTCCAGGTGCCACTGCCACGGTAACTCAGTGCCTGCTTCCTGAGACATTTAGCCGAGGGTTGGGAAACATCACTTCCTTTTCTCTCTCCCAATAAATAATTGAGGTAGGTTTTCAAAAATACATTTTCCAATAGTTGTAAGAATTTTTTTTCTTATTTTTCACTGTAGTAAACTGATACCACAATCAATGAAATGATAATCTACACACTGGCTTGTTTACCTGATTTGGGCTACTTATGCCTGTGAGCTGTTCTGATTAAAACGTTGTTTGAAATCAAACCAGTTCCACAATTAACAAGCCAGTACATAGGAAATCAAGGGCATAGCTTTTTAGAGTGTTGAATAAGCAATTAATTTGTTTCCAAGCAAATATTATCTTGTTCTGGCTATTTTAATACTGTGAAGTCATTTACAGTAGGAACTGAGTAGGTATTAGGCAGCTACCCACATTTACTATATTCCCAGTGAAGGGACTTTCCTTATGGATGAGACTGTAGAGGAAACACAAAAAGTGAGTGATGGCAAAAAGAATAGGTAGCGTTTTCAGGCATCTGAGCAATCAAAAGAAGCAGCCTGGAGATGAGTGTTCACTTCATTTCCAAAACCGCGCAGACTCATTCCCAAGGCTTTGAAACACAGCAGCAGACAAGTGAACAAGCAGCTGCTGAGCTCTGTGTTGTGCAAGTATAACTGGATGTTTAAGGACAAAATTTTGAGCAACTACAAATAGGAGACTTAATCAGTGAACAAATATGTCAACATCTATGCCAGGAGATGTGAGATTTGAGAACACTATCAGGCACTCAGCTCAAGAGTAATGGTGATTAATAAAGGAACCGTGGACAAGACAGGAACCAGAGGAGAGAGTGGCACTTTACTGTCACTCCTGGTAAATAGCTTTACCTATTCTATAGTGACAGAGAACTTATAGGTGTCACATTATTATTTAGTACACAATTCCTTAGTGTACTAAAAATAACACTGATCATTAGCGTCTATAGAATCTTTAATGTGAGACAGCCATTTTGCTAGGTAGTATTTACCAATGATTATAAAATTGCCCACTGGCTTCTAACATAAAAATCACTATGGTCCACGCTAAAAAAAGAAAAAAAAAACTATCTTCTTATTTGTGTCCCATATCTTACATAAGAATATCTGGGATAGATATCAATTCTGCATTTTAGCATATGTAACAGGGAATTCTTAGGTAGACTACATTTTTGGAAGACTTTAGTATATTATTTTATTAAATTCATACATCAAAAAAATGAAATGGGTAATTATTTCATAAAGGAAGAGACCTACAGGGTCAGCCTGTAGCATGGTGGTTAAGACAGCTAGATCCCACATGGTCCGCCATACAGTTTGTGTCCTGGTCTAGTGGCTTGAGAAAAATGCCAGGTGCATATACCCAAAATCTCAAAAGGAGGAAGAATGGAGGAGAATGATTTATAGCGTGGCCATTCCCCACGTTGGGTGTTTTTTGAATTTCCTTCTCTCTCTCTGTCTCTTTGTCTCTATCTTTTTGTCTCTCACCAGCAAGTGCACAGACCTTCTGGCAAAATATAAAAAAGAGATCTAACTTAAAATTTCAGTGATAAACACAAACATACTTAGTTATTAAATATAGAAATACAAGTCAAACTAAAAAGGCTTATATTTAAGGTCTTAGGTTCATATTTTTCAAACACCTGCTGTGTGTGTTTTCTTCTATAGTATAGATTAAATCCGACTACTTTTGTGAGAGCTATACTATGTGATCTGATATTATGATATGAGAAAGAATATTGAATTAAAGATATTGAAGCAACAGCGTGCTTTCCCACCTGTCTAGTGTACACATTTCTTCCTATAATCATAGAGGCAAAACAGAGTGGATTGTTACCTGTACATAGTTCCTTTATGTTTACAAGCCTAGAAACTAAGCAAGTTGAGAAGGAAAACTTGATAATGGGTGTGGAAGTGTGTGGTTCAGTCATGGAGCACTGCTCTAAACAAGGAACAGAGCAATGTTGAGGGTAACAGTTCCTTCTTTGACTTGATGGGATAGAAGACCTAGGAATATGCTAGGGTGCCAGTTTCATTTGCTCACTAGAAAATGAGAAGATTCTACCATTCCTGATCTATTCTAATCAGCACTGGGCAAGTGCCCACATTAGAGCTACTCCTTTCCAGGTAGTTTAAGTGATGAAAGAACCAGGGAGATGCCAGTTTAAATACAGGGGAAGTTGCCACAATCTTTTGGGTACAGGTTGAATGGATGGATACTTCTGAAACAGTCTGCTGGGAGGTATGGAACAAAAGAAATTTCCCATCAATAGTCCTTTTCTGACAGAGGTTTTAGACTAGTGAATGAATACTTTTATTCATAATACTGTGATTAGTTTGCAGATAAAGTGTAATTACATAAGACCGTAGTCATTGGGGTGTGGTGGCCAACTCACTTGGCTGAGTTTGAATAAAACAGAAACTAATGCTTTTGCTTTGGAGTAAATAAGGTAATAGTTGGTAAAGTTGCTTGATGTCTTGCAACTATTTGGCCTGCTCTGCTTCTAGTTGTAGGCTGCTGCTATTCCCTTAGTATCTGTACAATGAGTGGTTTCTGCAAACGTGCAACATCTTCTTTCGAATGACAAGAGATACAATTAAGTACAGAGAAAAGAATTCTTTGGCTAAACCAGATCTATTTTTATTGTGCCATAAATGTATTTACTTTATTTTTAAAAATATATTATCTTTTTTATTTTTTATACATTCAATTACTATACATCACTTAGTTTGCAAAGAGAATTTACCCAACATGAAATACATCTCAGACCAGTCCAGTTGAGAATACTATACACATTATCATCAAGAGGTAATAAACAATTACTATGTTCCACAAATATCTTGTCCCCTAATTTCCTTCCCTATACTCTTCCCTTCTCCCACCCTCCTTCCACACTGTCTCCAGTGTCTATAACTATTTTCAGTTATTGTAGCATAAATTTAAACAGACCTGGCAAAGAATGAAAGCAATCTTTTATTGTCACTGTGCCTGTGACATGGTGGGTTATTTATCTGGATATATAATAGATAAAAGGAAAAGGGTCTCTACAAAACATGCCCTATTATGTGAGATTGTGGCAGCCCAAGCTTTGGATACTTGATCTGGTAATTTTCCCCTTTTTGTAATAAGTACACATTTTAGGATGAAAATGTGAAATATCAAATATTTAGACCATGTTTGATTTATATTTCATTTAATGCATTTCTCAAAAGATCATATAATTTGTTAAATTAGTGTAAATGCTTACAGAACTACACACTGCATTTGTTCAATATATAACAGTGTCGGAAAATATGTGAGTAGAGAATATGAGAAAGATAGCCATAAATACAAAAAGTATATTTATCACCAAGGATGAGGATTGGCAATGGTGGTTTTGAATTTTGATTACAAACAGCAAACACAGGGTCCTTTTTAAAGAAAACAGTCCAGTAAAGGCAGGGAATGCTGACCAGTCTCACTTTTTGAAAGAAAGTTCAGGTTCACAGCTTAAAAGGCAGTGATTTAAACAAAGCCTGCTACCAGAGGAGACATTGGAAAGCTGGCATAGATTCGTAGACAATTTGGGGCTAAAATGATTGTTAACTCAAACACTGGATTTGAACTTGGCCCAATATCACATTGCAACAGGCTCTCTAAGCCATTAACCTAAGGGGACATTTGGAGTAGGCCAATGGCATGGTGGTTAAGGCAACTAGATTCTCTACATGACTGACTATGCAGTTCAAGCCCCAAATCCAGTGGCTTAAGAAAACATATGGATGTGTGTGCATGTGTGCCCAAAATACCAAGAGAAGAATGGAGATGAAAAGATTGTGTCATGGCCATCTCTCTAGGAGATGTTTTCTCACATTCTTGTTCTCTCCCTCTCTCTCTGCCCAGCAACTACATGCATGCACACTATAGCAAAATTATACTAACAACAACAAAAGAAGAAAGAAATGATAAAAAAAGTAAAAAAGAAGAAGATGATAAACAAGTACTGCGTAAGGAAAACTAACTATAAAAATCAAGAGGGAAAAATATAAAATGCATGAAAAAATGAGGATAGAGAGTCAATAAAATAATTTCTCAGAATTATTTTACTCTATGTAATATGAATATTATTGTGAAATTTAAAAAATAAAAGACAGTTAAGACTATAGATAAAACCAATTTAACAGTGAAACATAAGGCAAAAAAGGAAAAAGAAGCAGTGTTAAAGTATGGTAAAGAGAAACACATAGGGTGACTGTGGAATAAGATTCATTAGTAATCAAATGATTCTAACAAATTTAATGAAGTTATTAAATGGCAGAAGAACTTAGATTAGATTTAAAAATCAGCTATATGCTACTTATGAGAACATATGAAGTAAATCTAATAAAATTCAATAAATCAGGGCAAAGTAAATAATTTATTGGATATTTGGGAACATTTATTTTTCCTTACAACCTTTAGGAAGTTTTGTTGAAATCTTGTAAAAAGTTTGTGCTATGGTTTGAATATGTTTGTCCCCCAAAAAATCATGTGCTGGAATTTATCTCCCAATGTAATGGTGTTGGAGGTGGCAAGAACTTTTTCTGTTCTTTTTTTAGAGAGATTTTTGCTGTAGGGCGCATGTACTCTCCAAAGAGACAGAGAGACAGAAAGTGAGAAATCACCCCACAGCGGGGATGACCATGCCACAATCCCTTCTTCTTCATTTTCCTTTTGGGATTTTGGGTACACACGGACATGAGTCCAGGACTCAAATTGTGGTCAACTATGTGGGACTCCAGCAATATAACTATTGTAGTATCTGCTGATCCCAGTGGCAAGAACTTTAAGAGGTGAGACCTGATGGGTCCTGGGGGAATCATCCTCTCAAATGACAGTGCTACTATCTCCTGGGAGGTAGTGAGCTGTTACTCTTGTAGGAAGGAGTTAGTTCTTTTTGCTTTTTTTTTTTTTTGGAGAATTTTTTGCTATGGGGTGCATGCGCTTGCTATGGGTCGCATGCACTCACCAGAAAGAGCAAGACAGAGAGACAGAAAGCGAGAACTCTCCGCCTGGGGGTCGCCCATGTCGCAATCCCTTCTCCTCCATTCTCCTCTCAGCATCTTGGGCAGACACGCACACGCGCCTGGTGTGAGTTTAAGCCACCAGGTCTGGGACTCAACCATGGTTGATTACATGGGAGTCCAACGACATAGCGATTACGCCAACTGCTGGTCCCAGGAGTTAGTTCTTTTGAAAGTGGCTTGTTTTGTAAAGATGGCTTCCAGCAGGTTATGCTTTCTCTTTACATGTACTTCAAAAACAAAACTGCACAATACTGACCCCAAACAGGTACATAGACCAGTGTCATAAAATAGAGAGCTCAGAAATGAATTCACAAAGGTACAACAGCTGAGTTGTAACAAAGACCCTTACACTATTTATTGGAGAAAAGACAGAATCTTCAACAAATGATGCTGGGAGATTTGATATCCATATACAAAAGAAAGAAAATAGAGCCCTATCTCTCATGCAGAAATTAACTCAAAATATATTATAGTAAAAACTAAATGTAAGACAAGGAACAATTAAATCACTAGAAGAAAATATAGGGAAAATGCTTCAAGAGATTGATTTAGGCAAAGATTTTTAATTAAGACTTCGAAAGCTTGGGGAACATAGCAAAACAGACATGGCATTATGTCTACCTAAAAATCTGTTCAGCAAAGGAAACAACAGAGTGAAAAGATAACCTACAAAATGGGGGAAAAAACAGTGTTTGTACTTACATATCTGACGGAGTTTTAGTAATCAGAATATATGGGGAACTCAGCTCACCAGTAGGAAAAGAAATAATCTAATTTTCTTGAATGGACAATCGATGTGAACAGGCAGTTCTAGGAAGAAAAAATAGAAATGGTCAATAAGAACATGAAAAATGCTGAACATCACTATTATCAAGGAAATGCAAATCAAAGTCACCATGATGTGCCACCTCACCCTGGTTAGAGTGGCTGTTACCAAAGTTAAAAAGAATAATGAGCACTGGTGAAGACGGGAGCAAGGGCAACTCTCATACACTGTTAATGGGGACATAAATTAGTACAAAAATTATAGAAAACAGTATAGAGGTTACTTAGAACACTAAAAATCTAACTACATTAGTAATCAGTGATCCAGTAATTCCACTGCTGGATATATCATTGAAAGAAAATCAGTATCTCAAAGAGATATTTGTACTTCCATGTTTTTGTAGCACTCTACAAAAGCCAAGATATGGAATCAAGTGTCTATCAAAAGATGAATAAATAAACAAAATGTGGTATCTATACACAACAGAATATTATTCAGTCATTAAAAAGGACAAATTTGTCATTTGTGGCAACACTGACAAACTGGACAAAAGTCATGCTAAATGAAATAAGTCAGGCATTGAAAGACAAATATCATTTGTTCTTACTCATTAGGGAAAGCTAAACTTTGATTGCATGGAAGTGGACAGTAAAATGGTGGATACCAGAAGCTAGAAAGGTGTAGGGTTTATACGTAGTTAAGGACGTGGTTAACAAATACAAGATAGCAATTGGGTAAGTGGAGTATGTTTTAGAATTCTGTACCACAGTACAGTTGCTATAGTTGGTGACAACTTAATATAGATTTCAAAATTGTAGAGAGGATTTTGAATGTTGATGGCACAATGTAATGATAACTATATGAGATGATGGATATGTTTATTGCCCTGATTTGGTCAGAACATATTGTATACATGTATAAAAAAAATACCATACGCTATAAATATTGGGTTGTCAGAAAAGTTATGATGTATTCTTTTCTATGTAAAAATGTGTCATGATTTTTCTCAACATCCAATGTATCCCATCAATTATATGTTATTAAAAACTATGTTTTAACAAAAGACATAAGAATTTATCAGACTAACTTTTTAGAAACTACATTCCATGTATATTATTTTTGAAGTTTCAACTGAAAATGATATTTTCTTCAAATAATTGTCTAATTCAAAACAAAACAAGTCAAGAAAGAAAATGCCTCATGGTATTGACTTAGATTAGGAAAAACACATTATGCAGTCTTTGAAGTATAATTTATCATGGTTAAGGGAAGCCACTTGGCTTATCTGGTTCTAGTTTGGATTTTGATTTTTAATTAAAATAAAAGCATATTATTTAATTGCATCTATTTGTTTTTCACTTTAGCCACATTATTTTCAAAGGAGACTCCCATAAGCTTTAATCTCCATACATTGAATTATCCATGTGATATAAACACTTCTTTAATTGCTTTTACTAGAGGTAAACTTGTGTTGATCAATGCCTATTGAGTTTTTGGGATTTATTTGGAATGTGCTCTGTATGTGAATGAGCAAAACATTGATGACTTCTGAGTACGTTGAATGTTTTTTGTTTGTTTGTTTGTTTTTTTTGTTTGTTTTTTTTTGCTGTTCTCTCATGATCTGGTTTTTAAACATGTTCTGTTTCCTAGAGGGACATCATGGATTTTCCAATGTTACTCACAATTTTGGGGAAAACTTATTTGGATACATTCGAAATCCTCATAAATAATTGTTTAGCTCTAGCCTCTGCTTTGACTGAAATAAAATAAATAAATAAAGTTACTCTATGGATTAACTTTTTCCCCTGAGTTTAAATTCTGGTGCCACAGAAGGCAGAACCATGAAAAAGTTAAAATCTATTTTGGTGACCAATATATTAAAAAGTATTTTTTAAATTTCAGTAATGTTGTAGATGATTTTTATCCCAGTCTTTAAAATAAGTAATTAGACACTGTTTGCCAACTTAAAAATCGACTTACTTGGAACTCCAAATGGCATAATTGTTATGCTGCTGGTCTCCCATGTAGTCAACAGTGGTTAGAGTCCTGGACTCAGTGACTTAAACCTCACACTGGGCACGTGTGTGTGGGTGCCCGAAATCCTGAGAGGAGAATGAAGACGAAGGGATTGCATCATGGCCATCACCTGGAAGGGTGATTTCTTGTTTTCAGTCTCTCTGTCTTTCTCTATCTCTTTGGCAAGTGCACACGCCTCAGAGCAAAAATCTCTCTAAAAAAATAAAATAAAAAATTCACTTACAGGGGCCAGCAGGTGGCGTGGTGGTTAAGGGCACTGGACTCCCACAGGGCTGACTGAAGTTCTAGTTCCAGATCTGGCAGCTTTGCTTTCTCACTTTCCCTCTTGCTTTGTCTTGCTCTATCTCTCTCTCACTCTTGCTCTCTCCCTCTCTGATAAAATTAAAATAAATAAAGTTAAATAAAATAATTTTAAAAATTCACTTACTTTCATGTAACAATCATTCATAAATGTGAAGACACATCATTTTACGTCATATGTAATTCCCAGACTTGTCATTGCTCATCCACTTCTCTAGATTGTATTGCATCAAAATCTTTGAAGTGTATAAGTATGTATCTGTTATTAACCGGGGGGGCTACAATTCTAATTTGTGATATTTTCACATTTACAAAATTCTGAATTTATGTGTTTTTTTTCTTAAGACTTCCCAATGTTCACCCCACTAGTACTAGTATTCTCAGGATTACTGATCACTACTATTATGTGAATTGATTGTCCTGTTCCATTGTACATTTATTTCTTAATTTGAAATCTGATTAGTTAATAGAAATATGATTGAAATGCAGGGAACCAGCAATTAGTGTAATGGCTATGTCGCTGGACTCCCACGTAGTCAACCACAGTTCGCGTCCCGGACCCGGTGGCTTAAAACTCATGCTAGGTGCGTGTGCGTGCGTGCCCAAGATCCTGAGAGGAGAATGGAGGAGAAGGGATTGCGGTGTGACCATCCCCCCTGGGAGCTGATTTCTCGCTTTCTATCTCTATGTCTCTCTCTGTCTGTCTGGAGAGCGCATGCACCCTATAGCGAATAAACCACTCAAAAATAAAAAAATGAAATGCAAACCTTGCTGTAATACAAATATCTGCTTGATTAAGCCAGTGACTCCTTTTCATTTGCTTTGGTTAAGCCAGAAACTCCTCGTTTTAAGGAATCAGGTGCTTAGGTCAATATTCTGACAAATCATTTTGTAGTTACTCTGAATATGTACAAATGCTGCTTTAAGATGAGACATCTGTCTTCCCTCATCTGTGACATATTTTGGATGTGTCAGCTATAGCAGAGTAAAACTGGAACAGAGACCCAAGAGTCAAATTACTGGCTTTTTAATGTTAGAACTACGATTTATTTTATCTGTGTCTTGAATTGAAGTACGTAATCTATCCACACTCCAATTTCTTTATTTATAATTGTTATTAGACATTTTGTACTCTTGATAAATTAGGAATTTAAAATGCACACCAAAAGAATTTTTAAATAGTATTACGCTATGACAATATTTAGCACTGAGGCACTTTAAAGAGACTATTCCAAAGAGTCAAAATAGCAGACACTTTTCCCCTACAATTAGGAATGGCTTCTCAGTTAGCCCATTTACAAGTACTTTACCAATAATACAATGAGAACAAATGTCAGACTCAAATTTGCAAGTTAAATAAATGGACAATAAGTGTCAAAATGTTCAGCTCTCCAGTACAGTTATTACATTATTGAACCAAAGAACAACTACTACAATTGTAAATATTCAGACATATTTTGGTTTTAAAATATTTCTGCTAAATTGAGCTGAATATCAGTCAACACGTACCATTTGAAGGGTGATATGTGGAAGTCTCTTTAGAAATCAGAATAAAATAAAGAGGCATATGATAAGACAGATCTTTACATGGTTTTCAAACTAATTATATAAATGGGACACTTTAAAACTAATAGTAAAACAAAACCCAGCAAATGTTTATCAAACTAATGAGGAAAAAATTCACCACATTTTTAAACGTGGACTTTTATGTCATTTGTTATTATATTTATATGCAGCTTTTTCTTAATGCACTGATTCTCAGAAGATTTATTGAAAGTGGAAAGTTTTGGTGTGGACTGTTGAAAAAGTAATAGAGCTAAATAGAACTGGCTTTTGTTGCTATAGGATGCATACGATCGCCAAAAAGATGGAGAGAGACAGAGAGACATAAAGTGAGAAAAGATCTGGTTTTACTCCTTAGTAGCTTGTATCTTACAGGGGAAAGTAGTTTAACATTGCTTACCTCAGGTTCCTGATCTGTAAGAGGGAATAATATAAGGCTTAGAACTGATCAGATAAGCTGATAGTCTACTGGTTAGCCCACAGTAACAGTTCAATAAATTATCATCCACAATGTGCCAGGCCCTGTGCTAGACTATTATAATTAGAGGATGGAATAATCCAGTGTGAAATGTCCAGTTTATACGGATCATATATATTTAATCTTGTTAGTGAAAACAAGTTGAATTTTCCTATGTTGTTCAGTGGAATCATTAAATGTTGAATAATGAAATGTATTACTACCCTGGAGCATCACACACACACACACAATTGTCTATGAGTGATGTAGTCAATCCATAAATCAATGCCTACTGGTTGTTTTGGTGATTTAATGCTTTCTTTTTTTTTGAGAGATTTTCACTGTAGGGCGTGTGCGCTCGCCAGACAGACAGAGAGAGACATAGAGACAGAAAGCGAGAAATCATCCCCCAGGGGGGATGGTCACGCCACAATCCCTTCTCCTCCATTCTCCTCTCGGGATCTTGGGCACGCACGCACACGCGCCTGGCGTGAGTTTTAAGCCACCGGGTCCGGGACACGAACCGCGGTCGACTACATGGGAATCCAGCGACATAGCCATTACGCTAACTGCTGGTTCCCGTGAGTTAATGCTTTCTTGAAATCCTTTCAAAGCTTCTCAAAGTGAAGTGTGTGTGTGTGTGTGTGTGTGTGTGTGTGTGTGTACCATATCGCCTATCCCAATTGTACTGAAAATCTCTTCAGTTTCTTTTGAAGGATGCTATCGCAAAGAAACAGAGGGGAACATTGATTTAATATTAAACCAGAGTCTGCCCTGGGAAATTTGACAGTTAGGATTTTTATAACTAAGTATGGGAGACTGAGGAGAACCAAATCTCTGTGAGCCTGGTGAGCTTCAATGAACCCTGAACTAGGACTTAAAGGAATTTAGACTGCCTGTGAAAAAGAATGACATTTTCTTACAGAGTCAGTAGAAATCTGCCTTTATTTCAAATTCACACATATTTATTAACAATCACTACAAGCCAGATTGTATGTGATTGTATGTTACATACTGCAGATAACAGTAGGGGGGAAATGAAATATATCATGTGTTTTAAGAAAGCCTTCCTTTGAGAAAAAGTGAGAACTAGACTGGTAATGACAATATAAAAGAACCCATACTTCAATGTGGGAAAAATAGTGGCAGTACAGTAGATCTAACATGATGCTGTGGACCATGTAAGCTTTCAGTGTTGCTGTCAAGAGTCGGCAGAGCCTTCCAGAGACAGACAGGTGTGAAGAGATGTGGACGTGCCCAGGACGGGCCAGTAGATGAACTCCATCCTTAACAAGGTCAAGTGTCTAGAAGGTACACTATGGGTGGTGAGCAGCTTATAATTCTTATTTGTCTAGCACATTTGCCTCTATAGGAAATTGGTCTTTTTCCTGACTTTGTTTATACTTTTATATTTTACAATTTTATATTTTTTTTTTCAGAAGTTTTTGCTATAGGGCACATACGCTTGCCAAAAAAGTTGGAGAGAGACAGAGAGACAGAAAGCAAGAAATCACCCCCCAGGGGGAATGGCCATGCCCTTCTTCATTCTCCTCTCAGGATCCTGGGAAGGCTCGCACACATGCCCGGCCTGAGTTTAAGCCACCAGGTCTGGGATTCAAACGCGGTCAACTACATGGGAGTCCAGCTTCATAGCCATTACACCAACTGCTGGTCCCCCTACAACACTTTTTTGAAATGATTTTCTTAGTTATGGAGGATTCCATCATAGTTATCAGTGCCCTTCACTCAAAACCCTTTGCTTCAACCCTGGAAGCAGCCTTCCTGTATGGTCTATGCTAGTCAAATTCCTTAAGTAGCTAGACATTTGATATCACTGAATAATTATTCTCTGTATATTATCTGTTTTTTTTAATTAAGTTTCTATTTTTAAGCATCATTTTCCTTCTCTTTTTTAGTTTTCCTTAATGCTTATAACAAGGAGCGTTTGATTTACTATTGCACTGAGCGTATGTGAGTAATCTAAAACACAGGTCAGATGTGCAGCATTATTTAGAAGCGTTCTCTTGTGACTCAATGATACATTAAGAATGGGGAAGCACAGAGATGTGACTCAGTGAAAAGGGACAGCATTTATCTGAATATGGGCCGTAAATGCTTTTTTGTTGTTGTTTTCATACATTTTAAGAATTTTCTAGTCTTCTGATTAAATATACTGTTTCTCAAATGTTAAAGAAAACCTCTTAACTTAGACCATTGCACCAAACTCAAAAAGCCAGTGAAATAAATGCAAGTGTTTTCAACCTAATGTTCCCAAGCGTAACTATTATTTTTGTTTTGCCTGAATTTCCTCTGTACCTTCAAAAGCTACTGTAGTCCAAATATGCATTTTTTAGTAAGAGCAGAGGTATTTTATAGAGTATGAAGTATTCCATATCTCTGCTTGAATTTCTGTTTGTTTTAATATTAATCTTCCAGTTTTACTCCCAGTAATCTCAGTTCAATGTTATAGATCCCTCTCTCATCCTCTGGGATCCTAAAAATCAACAAATTCTATCATTTTTGCTTTCTAAATATTTCTCTGGATAATCCATTTCATTCCTTTTCCATTTCCATGACTCTTATTGATTTATATATGTATCAATTTAATTTTTAAGTCTATTAATTTTTTTTTTCTAAAGGATAGAGAGAGGCATTCCACTAGCCTTGAGCAACCTGGATCATAAGCAAGTGAGTATACTTGGAGTGCAAAGGGTAGCCCCAGAACTCAAACCTTAGACAATCCTACATCAATTCAGCTGTGCCAACTCTGTGCCACTGTCTGGCCCCCATACTTCTAAAAATGTTTATTCATTTTTATTTCTGTTTCTTTTATACATTCAATTATGTTACTTAGCTTACAAAGTGAATATTCCAATGTGGGTACATTTCTCACCAGTCCAGTTCACCGTTGTAGAAAATTTTCTTCAATAGATAATAATCCATTTCCTTGTCCCATAAATGCCTCAACTCTGTTTTTCTCCTTAATGTCATCTTCCTCAGACTCTACTTCTTCACTCGTCCCTTCCCACACTGTATCAGGTATTCACAAACATTTACTTAGTTTCTGTAACCTTCAGTCATTCTGTTTTGGCCATAGAGTGTGGACTCTCAGTATATATTTGATGGAGACATACAGCGTTTCTCCTTCATCACCTGGCTTGCTTCACTCAGCACTAAATCTTCCATATTCATCCACTTTCTGTCAAAAGCCAGGGTCTTATTGTTTTTTATGACTGAGCAGTATTCCATAGAATATATGTGCCACAGTTTGTCAATCCATTCATCTGTTCATGGGCATTTGAGTTGGTTCCATGTCTTCGCAATCGTGAATAATGCCACAATAAACATCGATGTGCAAGCGCTTTTCTGATTAATTATTCTTCTGTCCTTTGGGTAGACAATAAGAAATGAGAGTGCTGGATCATATGGTAGTTCTATTTGTAGGTGTTTGAATCTCCAAATTGTTCTACAGAATGGGTGGACCAATTTACATTCCCACCAGCAGTGTAGGAGAGTTCCCCTTTCACCACACTCCTGCTAGCACTTACCATTTTTTTTTTTTTAATCTCATTCATTCTGACTGGGGTTAGGTGGCATCTCATTGTGGTTTAATCTGCGTGTCCCTTACAATGAGGAATGGTGAGCATTTTTTCATATGCCTTTTGGCGATTTGTATGTCTCCTTAGAGAGTGTGTTTTCTTTTGTTTCCAAATCATTTTCCCTCTTTTAATAGGGTTAATCATCTTTTATTTTGGAAAGCTGCTTGATTTCCTTGTGTATTCTTCTTCTTCTCTTTCTTCTTCTTCTTCTTTTTTGTTTTGTAGAGGTGTTTACTATAAGGTCCGTGCACTCACCAGAAAGACAGAGAGAGTTTTACTATAAGGTGCGTGCACTCACCAGAAAAACAGAGACAGAGAGACAGAAAGTGAGAAATCATCTCCCAGGGGGGATGGCCATGCCACAATTCTTTCTCCTCCATTCTCCTCTTATGATCTTGGGCACACATGTGCACCCACCTGGCATGAGTTTAAACCACTGAGTCCAGGACTTGAACCATGGTTGACTACACGGGAGTGTAACTACATAGCCACTACACCATCTCCTGGTCCCATTCTTTGTGTATTCTGGTTATTAGTCCCTTATATGATGCATAGTTTACAAAATTATTTTCCCATTCTGAGGGCTGCCAATTCAAACTAATTACTTTTTTTTTTTTTGCCATGCAGAAACTTCTTAACCTGATGTGATCCCACTTGTCTGTTTTTGGGATTATTGACTGTGCTCAGGAGGTCTTATTTAAGAAGTCTTTGCCTACCCCAATGTCTCCCAGAGTTTCCCCAGTGTTTTCTAGCAGCAGTTTTATAGTTTGAGGTCTTAGTTTGGATCTTTGATCCACTTTGAGTTGAATGTTGTCAAAGGTGAGAGGTAGGGGTTCAGATTCATCTTTCTGCAGGTGAATATCCAGTTTTTCCAGCACCATATGCTAAAGAGGTTTTCCACTCCCCATTGGATTGACTGGTACCCTTTGTCAAAAATCAGTTGCTGGTCCTCATATTGTATTAATTTCTTACCTGGACAGTGGGCATAATCTCCAAACTGGAATTGAGAACAAAGCTGTTGGAATGTCACATTTGTCTTTGTTTCAACAATGCTTGCATTCCAAGTGAGGTGTGTCTGTGAAATGTGTCATTGAAAAGTACATTTTCCCATCATTTATGCGATTTGAATAGGATTGCACTAGAGAATAGAAAGGAATGAAATAAACTCACAAAATATTTTCAAACATGTCTTGAACACTTAAAATTTGACAAGCTGTGTTCTAGGGGCTTTTCATAAAACTCTTTTAATTCAGCCCTTTCTGAAGTCAGCCCTGTTACTAACCCTGGTTTATTGAAAAGAAAACTAAAGCATAAGAAGGTTAAGTAACTTCTTATTTAGTTTAGCACTAGAACTCTTTTGCTTTTGTTCTCCAGGGGGGTCCTTCTAATGTAGCGATTATCAGCTTGAGAAGGAGAGCCTCGCATGCCTGTATTTAAGCCCTGTTGTACTCAGTTACTGCCAGTGTCAAATGTTTAGTAAATGTTCAAGAAATGACAAGCAAACACACAAAACAAAAAGGAGTGTATGGTTATTGCTCTTGTAAAAAAAAGAAAGTTATGCAATACATATGCCAATAGATACTTATATTGAATAGTTATGGAATTAAGTAACAATATATAGCAGTTTTCTTCTCTGCAACTTTTTTTGTCTGGCTTGTCCAGTTTTTACAATTCCACTTGTTAGTCTCTGTTGATTTACTGCAATGTATCTGTATTAGTTTAGGAGGACTTCTGTGACAACCTACTAAAGACTGGGTTGATAAAACAAAAGAAATTTATTTTCTGGAAACTGGAAGTCCAAGGTTAAGATGCTGGCAGTGATAGTCTCATTCCGAAGCATTTCTCCGTGGCTTGTAGGTGTCGGTCTTCTGCTGGGCCCCTGCATGGTCTTTACTCTGTTCATGTGCATTCTCTGTGTCCTTATAATGATCATATCAGATGAGGGCCCAATGATATGGCCTCCCCTTATCTTCATTGCCCCGTCATAGGCTTTATCTCTTACTGCAGTCACAATACATTGCACTGGATATGGACTGCAACGTGAATTTCAGTGAGACAGAATTTAGCCCCTAACACTGTATTTCCAGGTTTTACTCACTTGAATCAATTATTTTCCTTCATACAATTGAACTCTCTGACTTTATGCCATATTAATTATTATACATATGATGTAAATGCAAGATCCTCTGCTCATAATGGGGAGACAATCATCTATAAGGTGTTGATTTTTGCCAGTATGAAATCAATGATCTCATGTACTGACCCTCTTTTTCATTGTAACATCACTCCCTCCCCACAAATTAAGAGAAACCATTCTGTAGGACTTAGACAAAGTAACCTCTTGGTGTTATTCATGACACTGATATCAAGCAATATCTAGACTACTTTATTTGGATTGCTCATTCTGTTGAATCCACTTGCCGTGCGGTGTAGATATTCAAACACTATAAAGGACATGAAAAAGAAGCGAGAACTTCTGATGTTACCCAGTATCCGCTTTAGAGCAAGTCTCCTTGGTAGTTTCCTTCAGTCCCACTAAGCTTTAGGATGATTGTAGTCCATCTGGCATCTTTACTATGACTACCTATGAAATCCAAATTACAAAGATCCACTTAAAGCATTTCTGATTTTCTGACCTAAGAAGTGGTGCGTTTGGGCCAGCAGGTGGCAGGGAGGTTAAAGAGCTGGACTCCCACATGGATGACTTTGTCCCTTGGGACCAAGTCCCAAACCTGGAGACTTAAAAATCATGCTGAGCATGAATGTTTGTGCCCTAAATCCTAAGAGGAGAATGGAAGAGAAGGAATTGCAGCATGGCCACCCTGGGGAGTGATTTCTCACTTTACCTCTCTCTCTGTCTCTCTCTGACAAGAAGTTGTTTTTTTTTTTTTCTCCAAGGCAAAAACCTTAAAAAGATAATAATTTAAATGTTGTTTAATATGTTTATTTTATGCATATTCATATGCCTTATGTAAATTCTTGGCCCTAATTTTTACCTGAGCACTAAAATGTAGAAAGATTTTTATGTAATCACTTTTAGAACATAAAAGTTTCCCACATTTGTATTTCAAGCTGTTACTAGTTATCATACTTCACATTTCTACTGAATACTTTCATTACATTTGTTTTATCTTGAACTTCTGTTTCTTGTACATATTGGTTTCTTCATTATACAGAAGAAAATGCTGAGTAATTTTTTAAATCAGAGATACAGCATAAGAAAAGGATGGTGGCATGAAATTAAATGG